>NC_143148.1:1488214-1824285 GCF_059928025.1 Delphinapterus leucas
TGTCTTTTATTATGACTAACTTATAAACAATACTTGGTAATTGAAAAATAGTCTTACCTGTGGCTAAATGTGTAATTCTGCAGTTCTGTGGTGTCTGCTTTACTTCAAATTGATTGGAAAATTGTTTTAATCTTTTTATATTTAATCATGTAAAATGCTTTTTAATGTGTGCAGATATGAAGCACATAACTTGTCTAAATATTATTTCAATCTAGAATATTTAGGTAATGTGGTTGTTATTAATGATAAATTTTGCTGAAATAAGTTATATTTATTACCACTAATAAAGCATCATAGTAACATTACCTCTCAGAATGAGTTTTTCTTTTCAACATTAGTTTATATTCCTGTAGTAAATTAAGACGCTGCATGGATTTTTTTTCAATATTTTAATTTGACGGTTTCCTATTATTTACAGACTCAAACTTTTTAGTAATTGCTCAGTGACTTATTAGATGGTCTCTTGAATGTGGTGCCATTACCTTGAAATGTTGAGTCTTTTTTTTCTTTTCACCAACAAATGTTGACTTTGAAATCTGTCCTAATTTAAGATCCTCAAAATTATCTGTTGTTCCCTTACCACTTTTTCAAAAGCATAAATATTATGTGAACTTTTTTATGCCTATTATAGTGCAGTGACCTGTGAGGGGCCTCATCCTCTCCTGTTCCCACAACTTTACATGGTATTTACAGTGAGAAACTTGTGGTCACTTAAATATATGCGAATTAAAAAATCAATGTCAAAACTCATTACTGCAGAGACTGAATATCATCTTTGGTAATGATTCATTCTTCAAAATTGTTTTATGATTCTATATCTTAATAGATGTAAAAGACATCTGAAGAAAATAAAGCAATTTCCTTCACTCTTTGATCTGAACACACTCAATACTTCAGTATAGGAATGAACACAGCTCATAGTGCTTCTAACTCTCCATTCTCTGTTCTTTGCAATCCTTGCACGTGTTTCTTCTTACACTATCTGTCAGTGGGTTCTACATTAGCAACAAAATGAAAATTAAAAACGTTCACCTTCAGAGGATATGGCTAGCGTCCTGATCAGTGTCACTTGGGAAATCTCTCATAACTGTAAGTCAGCTTATTATTACATAACGATAAGGAAATTGGGTTTGGAGATGTATATTTTGTGATGCGTCTGTTAGATTCCAAAACCTAACTCCAATTTGTAAAAGTGTTTAATAAAGTCCTACACTGAGTTTTAGTTTTTGAAACCCTCAGAACCACTTTGGGTTTTTTCAAGTGTGTTGTAGGTTCTGGTTGTGATACAGTAACAGACTGACTTACACCCCTACCATAAACGACTATAAAAGTGGCAAAATACGCGGAGTTCCTGCTTTGAGGAGTGGGATGGCACACAGCACGGGGCTGTGAGCTTGAGGGAAGGACGGCACAGTGGGTGAGGTCGCATCCTCCCATCCTCCTGCCAGGGCACTTTCTAAACCTGCACGGGGAAATGGAGCCCAGAAAGCAGAGGTGTAGGGAGCAGAGCTCAGAGCCCAGGGCTGCAGAGGCAGCTGGAAATTCCGTGGCTGCATCTTTTCAGGGGGCCCTACCCAGGCAGAGGTGTTCTGAAACCTCAGGCCGGACCTCCCAGGGGCAGAGACCCTTGCTCTTGAATCAGAGGTCAGGTATGGACAGGTGCCAGTAGTCACTGCATCCCAGCTTCCCCCTCCAGAGGCAATGTCCTCACCTCTGGCTCAAAACCTGAGACCCCACTCCCTCCTACTCCAGAAGCTGATTCCCCACATGTAGCACCTAAGCAATGCTGGCCCCTCTCTTGCACACGTGTCCCTGCCATCTCAGGGGCCTGCCCTCTGGTCAGGGGGTGGCCTCTTGGACTCCACATTTGTAACCTCAGCTGGACCTGACTCCTGGGACATAATTATCAGCCTCTAGACCTTCAGGCCATCAATACTTGGCCTGGTTTTTCTGCCCATAGGGAACATCATTGGGATTGGACTGGCACTTGAGGACTCTGGTCACCTCTGAAGAACTTTCTTTGGCCTTGGAGAAGGGCCCATACAGGGACTGAGAAGCGAGAGTAGCCACGAGCCATGAGCTCACAGCAGCTGGCCAGCCATGGTACATGCAGAAGACAAAATGCAAAGCAGTCTTTAAAAGGAGGTAGCTTTAGGTCTACAAGGTTTTGAGAGAAGGAAGTATCAGGAAATATTGGGTGTAAAATGAGAAAGTAGCTTTACATTACATTAGTTCCAGATGTACAGCATAGTGATTCAGGGGGACTTCTGTTATTGCAAGAAACACAGTGACCTGATCCACAGAAACTTCAATGGTGCAATGGAATATTCTTGAAAATGTATCAGAATCACCCGGAAGATTATTAAAACACAGATTCTAGAGCCTGACCCACAAAATGTCTGCTTCACTAGGTTGGGTTTTGAAATGAAAATGAGCGTTTCATGGTGAAGGTCCAGGGATCAGACTTGAAAACCAGGGTTCGTTGAAAAATTACGTTTCCTGGTTCCAGGACTCAATCCACCAGAGAGGAAGTCTGCAGACGCCCAGAGGCGGAGCCAAGGTTTCTCACACATCCCCTGAGTGTCTTTGCAGTGAGCAAGTCCGGCTAATGGCCAACTTGGCTAAAGTCCTAGCCAGGCCCTCCACTGCCAAGGAGCCCTGTGAGGCTCCACCCACCAAAGCTATCTAGCCACGTGCTTATTCTGGCTAGAATTTATTCCCAAAATTCCCATATAGTTCTTCCTCATCTCCTTCACGTTTCTGCGCAGTGATTACTCAGCTCTGTAATCTGCATACCACACTCTACCTCTAAGTACATTTACCTTATGTTCTTTCCATTATGCCTCCTACACTGAACATACTATATGACTTAACATTTCTGCTTTCATGATTCCTGTGTCCTCCTGAATATAATATAACCCCTAGAAGGGTAGGAGTCTTTGTCGCTTTTGTATCCCAATGTCTCCCACGCATCTACAATAAGTTCTTGAAGCCAAATATTTACTCATTGATCATTTGCCAGAACAGTGACTAAACGAGACACTTTGGCTTCAGTTTCCCTGTGTATTTTTGCAATTCCATGTACTCTCAATGTCCCCTTTAACTTTTCCTGAACGCTCATATTGCATAATGACTTCAAGCATGAAGACGAATCACATTTTGGAGACAGTGTTCAGAGAGATTGTTCTAGTCACATGTTCAACTTAATTGTACCTCTTCTCAGACATCACTGCTAAAACTTCTCTAAGATTTTCACCTTTTTACCATACACTGATACTTTCTCTGAGACGTTTCTGACACAATCTCTGAATCACTACATAGTCATTAATAGCTTTCTATAATTTGAATTTTATAACTTTTTCCCAGATAATATCAATTCCTCATGCAGAACAGTCTCTGTAATCACAGGGGAAATGATAACCACTTCCCAACAATGATATGAGATCATGGTTTAAGTTACCCCGTTCATTTTGGGGTTCAGAACATCTTTTTCATACATGCTGTACCTGTGAACACCACACCCATTGTCCCATATCAATACAGCATATCTTTCATTGTTCTATTTTTGAGATTGATGTCAGATTCCCAAAAAGAAGTTAACTATCAAGCTATCCAAAAATTTACTAAATGGATAAAAATATTGCTTACTAAATTGGGCACAATAATTTACTATGCTGTTAGAAGTATTTTCTGAAGTGACTACAGAGATCCACCTGTGTACTCCTGCTTTGAGTAGCCCAGCATCCCTCTACTGTCTTTCCTGTCATGGACCATCTGGAGTGTTTTTTCTCTTCTCCTTGACCAAACATACAGAGACTGTTAAAACTGAGTCTAACACTTCATAGTGCATAGATTTAATTCCAACATGGTAATGTTTATTTTTCATTATTAATTTATTCTTATTGAAGTATAGTTGTTTTAAAATATTAGTTAGTTCCAGGTGTACAACATAGTGATTCAATATTTTTATAGGGACTTCCCTGGGGCGCAGTGGTTAAGAATCCGCCTGCCAATGCAGGGGACGTGGGTTCAAGACCTGGTCCGGGAAGATCCCACATGCCGTGGAGCAACTAAGCTCGGGTGCAACAACTACTGAGCCTGCACGTTAGAGCCCGCGAGCCACAACTAATGAAGCCCGTGCGCCTAGAACCCGTGCTCTGTAATAAGAGAAGCCACTGCAATGAGAAGCCGGCGCACCGCAATGAAGAGTAGTCCCCACTCTCCGCAACTAGAGAAAGCCTTCACGCAGCAACAAAGACCCAATGCAGCCAAAAATAAATAATTAAAATTAAAAATATATATATTTTTATAGATTATACTCCATTTAAAGTTATTAAAAACAGTGGCTATACTTCCCTGTGCTATACAATATATCCTCGTTGCTTATCTATTTTATACATAGTGAAACTGAGCAGGACCCTGTTGGGCCTTCCCTGGGGCAGACACCCCCAATCCCCATGTCTCCTGACTTTCCCCCCCACCCCTCCTCCAGTCTTGCTGCACAGCTTGTGGGATCTTAGTTCCCCCGACCAGGGATTGGACCTGGGTCCTCAGCAGTGAGAGCGTGGAGTCCTAATCCCTTGACTGCCAAGGAATTCCCAACCTGACTCTTGTTAATAGAAAAGTTTTAGCCTCCTAAGCCTTTCCCGAATTCCAAAAAGCAAAATCAGAGAAGTGAGAAAATGCAGAAACAAAGGAAACAGTCAAGCAAGACAAAATAATAATAGTTTAGCCATAAAACAAAGCCAAGGACCTTTAGTTCCTCCTCAAGGGCTATAGATAATATCTTGAGCCATATCCTTGAATTGTTTTGCAGAAACTAAAACCACCACCAGGTGGAAGAAGTTAACTGCGTGCTGACAGCCAGCACATAGACTCCAGACCAGTTGGAGCCAGAAAACTGATAATTGAGATTCCGAAAATATCACCATTACCTCATCATCAACCAGAGAATTGTGCACAAGCTGATCACACATCCTGCCACCCTCCCTCCTCACACTGTCTTTAAAAACCCTTCTTTGAAAGCCATTGGGGAGTTCAGGTCTTTTGAGCATGAGCTGCCTGTTCTCCTTGCTGGTGCCTGCAATAAGCCCTGTACTTTCCTTCACCACAACCGAGTGTCAATGGATTGGCTTTGCTATGCATCAGGTGAACAGCCCAAATTTGGTTTGGTAGCAATAGCAGTTTGTGTCTCTTAATCCCATACCCCTATTTTGCCCATCCCCCATGAAATGTTTATTAGCTTCTGCTACCAGTGGACATATTTTGTGTCTGAATGACTAGGAATGATATGTGCATTTGGATCTCTGTCCTGTGGGAGCTTCTGTAACAATATGTTTAGTCTCAGGGAGCATGATGAAGTTCACAGGGTCTGAACTAATACATCAACCTTGGCTGAACGTCTGCAGGCAACACAACATCCCCCAGAAACCCTGAGTTCTACCCCTTAAGAATGGACAAGTCCCTGGGTCTTCCCTGGTGGCACAGTGGTTAAGAATCCACCTGCCAATGCAGGGACCATGGGATCGATCCCTGGTCTGGGAAGATCCCACATGCTGCGGAGCTACTAAGCCCATGCACCACAACTATTGAACCTGCACTCTAGAGCCCGTGCTCGGCAGCAAGAGAAGCCACCGCAATGAGAAGCCCGCGCACCCAAAGGAAGACCCAAAGCAGCCAAAAATAAAAATAAATAAATAAATTTTTTTTTTTAAAAAAAGGACAAGCGCTTTCTAAGTCCTTTGGTCCGCTGACTCCATTTCCCAGAGCCCCTCAGGGGTCTAAGTCCACGCGCAGGTTACCCCAAGTGTGGGAACTACATTACCCAGAATGCTCTGCGTCGACCAGCCGCCTCGTTGAGCCAATGAAGGCTCAGAACAGAGGCGTTTCCGTAAGGGTTGCCTAGCGTGGGCCGGGACTTCCGGCGTCCTCCTCCGGGCGGTCATTTTGGCTGCTCGGGTGTGTTCATACGGACAGAAGTTCTGGAGCGTTTAGTGGGGCTGACGGGACAGGACCGAGAAAGTGACGGGGCAGTCGTTGTTCCCGCTGCACAAAGGCGAGTCTGAGGCTCGGCCGCGGCGCCGCCCGAGATGATCCGCACCAGGGCCGGTTTAAGAACCGCCGGCCCGTTCCTGGCCCCGCTCCGCCCACAGGCCTGGATGGCTGCGGCCGCTCAGAGGGACCCGCCTCAGGTAAACGCTCGTCCTCGGGCCCTCACCCCACCAGACACTAAAGCCCCAAATGCTCTCGTCCCTGCAGCCCAGGCCCCGGTGTCCAGGACGGTGAGGCGCTAGTATATGGACTCCTGTTTCTGACAGTGGTCAACACCTCAGCTTTCCTGTTTAATTTTACTATCGGGGGTGTGATTAGATATGGGAGAGGGTTACAGGCACAGGAACCGGCATGTACAAAGGCTTGGAGTTGCGATTGAGCCGTGAGGATTCGGAAAACCTGGGCTCCGTTGTGCCTGGCGAGGAACAAAGTTTGAGGCGGAGTCGCGCCTGGAATAGCAGGCTGAGGCCTCTGCCTATGTTCTCAGAACGCTGATCGCTGCGGAAAATTTTAAACCAAGGGGGGACACAGACTACATTAGGATTTTAAAAGTTTCCCAAAGGCTGTTCAACGGAGGAACAGACTGAAGGAGGAGGATGAAGTATTAGGGCACCAGGAGGTTGGATCTTCGTTCAAGCACACAGAGCTAGTAAGGTGAGACACTGAGGCACGGAGGTTAGGTATCCAGCCCTAGTTCACCAGGCTCAAGGGCCAGGCGTGGGCACACAGGGCCCTGAACCCACTGAAACCTGACATGGTTATATTCATTCATCTGTAATCTGTCTCTTAAAACATGGCTGTAGAAGCGCTTATGGGGCCTATACCGGTACGTGTAGAGTGTCCCAGTCCCTTACTGATCCCTACCCCCACCCATATATTCTCTGTATTGTGGTGTCGTGGTATTCGTTAAGGACCCAAGCTCAGGATCCCGAGTCTACGAAGGATTATATGGAGGTATTAACATTTCTGGCACCGAATGTAAACGGATGTGGAAAGGTTATCTCAATACCAGGATGTAAAAATGTTTAGAGGTAGAGCTGAGTTGAGATCATTAAGATCTCCTTTCCATCAGGTGGGAAGAAGGAGCAGGAAGACAAGATTCAGGACTGGAATGGCTGCCTAAGAAGTTGAGTATCGGGCTTCCCTGGTGGAGCAGTGGTTGGGAATCTGCCTGCCAATGCAGGGGACAAGGGTTCGAGCCCTGGTCTGGGAAGATCCCACATGCCGCGGAGCAACTAGGCCTGTGAGCCACAACTACTGAGCCTGCGCGTCTGGAGCCTGTGCTCTGCAACAGAAGAGGCTGCAACAGTGAGAGGCCTGCGCACTGCGATGAAGAGTGGCCCCCGTTCGCCGTAACTGGAGAAAGCCCTTGCACAGAAACGAAGACCCAACACAGCCAAAAACAAATTAATTAATTAATTAATTTTAAAAAAAATAAAATAAGTTGAGTATCTATTCTGGAGGTGATAGGAAGTTTGGATCAGAGGAGGGGAATGATCTTACCTAGGTTTTTTAAAAATAAATTTATTCATTTATTTATTTTTGGCTGCATTGGGTCTTCATTGCTACGTGCGGGCTTTCTCTGGTTGTGGCGAGCGGTGTTTACTCTTCATTGTGGTGTGCAGGCTTCTCATTGCGGTGGCTTCTCTTTTTTGCGGAGCATGGGGACTAGGCACGTGGGCTCAGTAGTTGTGGCTCGTGGGCTCTAGAGCGCAGGCTCAGTAGTTGTGGCTCACGGGGTTTAGTTGCTCTGCAGCATGTGGGCTCTTCCCGGACCAGGGCTCGAACCCATGTCCCCTGCATTGGCAGGGGGATTCTTTTTTTTTTTTTTTTTTTGGCAGGGGGATTCTTAACAACTGCGCCACCAGGGAAGTCCCTTACCTAGGTCTTAACAGGCTGCATATGGCTGCATAGTGGAGAACAGATTGTGAGACTGAGGGAAGAGGAAGGAAAACCAGGGTGTAGGCTATTATATTAGGCCACTTGAGGGTTCATGGAACAGAGTGGTAGCTTAGAAGTGGCTGGATTCTGAATGTGTTTTTATTAAGGATTAACTAGATTTCTTAATGTGGAAGGAAAGTGTCTTGTTCTGCTTGGGTTGCTATAACAAAATACCGTAAGCTAGATGACATATAAACACCAGGAGTTTATTTCACACAGTTTTGGAGGCTAGAAGTCCAAGATCAGGATGCCTTTATGGTCAGGTTCAGATGAGGGCCTGCTTCCTGGTTCATAGACACCATCTTCTCACTGTGTCCTTACATGGTGGAGAACAGAGAGAGGAGCAAGCTCTCTCGTGACATTTATAAGGGTGCTAATTCCATTCACGTGGGGCCTGCCTTTATGACCTCATCTAATCCTAATTTCCTCCCAAAGTCTCCGGCTCCTAATACCATGAGATTGGGAGGTTTTGTGTCAACTATGAATTTTGGGGGGACATAAACATTCAATTTTATAATAGTGAGAGAGTGAAACAGAGGATTCAGAGATGAATCCAAGTGGGTTTTTTTCCCTGAAGTATTATATAATTGACTTCTATTAGTTTCAGTTGTACAGCATAGTAATTAGATATTTTTGTACATTACAAAATGATGACAATGATAAGTCTTGTTGCTGTCACCATTCAAAGTTATTACAATATTATTGACTATGTTCCCTACTCTGTACACTACATCCTTGTGACTTACTTATTTTGTACATGGAAGTTTGTTTTGCTGTTACCATGAGGTTTTGATATAGCAGTCTATATATATATATATTGTTTTAAGTTGCTGGTCTCTTAATGTCAAATGCATTTCCAATATCCTGCATTTGTACTTTCTGCTTCTCATGATTGCTGGTTTTGATATCATATTTGTGTGTGGATGATTTCCTACTTTGACTGTATGTTTACCTTTACCGGTGAGCTTTCCCATTTGTAATTTTCTTGTTTCTAGTCCTGGCCTTTTCTTCTAGAGAAGTTCCTTTAGCATTTGTTGTAAAACTGTGTTTGGTGGTGCTGAATTCTCTTAGCTTTTGCTTGTCTGTAAAGCTTTTGACTTCTCCGTTGAATCTGAACGAGAGGCTTGCTGGGTAGAATATTCTTGGTTGTAGGTTTTTCCCTTTTCTTGCCTGCAGAGTCTGCTGGAAAATCAGCTGATAACCTTATGTGGATTCCCTTGTATGTTATTTGTTGCTTTTCCCTTGTTGCTTTTTATTTTTTTGGCTGCAGCTTGCAGGATCTTAGTTCCCCGACCAGGGATTGAACCTGGGCCACAACCATGAAAGAGCTGAGTCCTAACCATTGGACCACCAGGGAATTCCCAAGTTCTGTATATTTTAGTGATGTATTTATGTTATATATGCTCTCAAAAGATGCTGAATTGTACATTAGAAAGAGTACATTTTGCAGTATGTACTACAGAAAATTAAGACAAAGGTCAGAGAGTTATTATTATTATTATTATTTTAAATAGGGTTGTCATGAAAGGACTCTAATAAGACATTAGGCTGGTAACTTGAAAGGATTGTGCAGCAAGCCATGTGGCTATTTGAGAACAAAGAAATTCAGGCAGAGAGATCTGAAATTATAAAGCTCTCTGGTGTTTGCTTAGGTAACATCAAAGTAGTCCCATTTGGTTTTGTTAAAAAACAGAATTCAGCCAAGTAAATTTTAAAGATCTTATTGGCTTAATTCAGTAATTCATGAATTGGGCAGCATCCCATCTAACGAATAGAAAGGAACTCTGAAGAGCTATGAGAAAGTTATACTATAAAAGAGCTTATTGTTTGTGGTAAGGTTACCTTTCTTTAGGCGACAGCAGGCAGGGGTCTATCAGGCAGATTACCTCACTAGTGCTGACCAGGTTAATTCCAGATTGACTGATTTAAGATTCGGTTTCTAGGGGAGGCTGAAACTGTAATTAAGTTAGGTGTTAAGTCTTGGTTTGGTGAGTGAAGCTCAGTTCAATTGACTCCATTTTGGACTAGTTTTCTCATTTTTAAAACAATTTTAAATTTTTATTTTTATTTTATTTTTAATATTTATTTGGTTGTGCTGGGTCTTAGTCATGGCAGGCAGCCTCCTTAGTTGTGGCTCACCAGCTCCTTAATTGCGGTATGTGGCTCCTTAGTTGTGGCAGGCGGGCTCCCTAGTTGCAACTCAGGGACTCCTTAGTTGCAGCCATGGGCTTCTTAGCTGCAGCATGTGGGCTCCTTAGTTGTGGCATGCAAACTCTTAATTGCAGCATGCATGTGGGATCTAGTTCCCTGACCAGAGATTGAACCCAGACCCCCTGCATTGGGAGAATGTAGTCTTAACCACTGTGCCACCAGGGAAGTCCCTTTAATTTTTATTTTATATTGGGGTATAGTTGATTAGCAATGTTGTGTTAGTTTCAGTTGTACAGCGAAGTGGCTGAGTTATACATACACATGTATCCATTCTTTTTCAGATTCTTTTCCCATATAGATTATTATAGAATATTGAGTAGAGTTCCCTGTGCTATATAATAGGGCCTTGTTGGTTATCTATTTTAAATATAATAGTGTGTATATGTTAATCCCAAACTCCTAATTTATCCCTCTCTCCCCGCCCCCACCTTTCCCCTTTGGTAACCGTAAGTTTGTTTTCAAAGTCTGTTTCTGTTTTGTAAATAAGTTCATTTGTATCATCTTTTTAGATTCCACATTTCAGTGATATCATATGATATTTGTCTTTCTCTGTCTGACTTCACTTAGTATGATAATCTCTGGGTCCATCCATATTGCTGTAAATGGCATTATTTTGTTCTTTTTTATGGCTGAGTAATATTCCATTATATATTTACCACATTTTCTGTATCCATTCCTCTGTTGTGAACATTTAGGTTGCTTCCATGTCTTGGCCATTGTAAACAGTGCTGCAGTGAACATTGGGGTGCATGCATACATGTATCTTTTCTTCCTTCCTCCCTCCCTCCCTCCCTCCCTCCCTTCCTTCCTTCCTTCCTTTCTTCCTGCCTTCCTCGGCTTTCGTGATCTCACTTCCCCCACCAGGAATTGAACACTTGCCACAGCAGGAATCCTAACAACTAGGCTGCCAGGGAACTCCCCTGCATGTATCTTCTCAAATTATGGTTTTCTCCAGATATATGTTCAGGAGTGGGTTTTTAAACAATTTTAAGGAGAATACGTTTTGTAAAACAGAAGTAGTCTTCTCAAATTTACAATATTTTGATTTGACATCCATAATGCTAGGGCTTTGGGAGATCTTTCTTTTTTCTTTATACACAACCACACTTCAATTTTAGATGGATGCAGTATCATCTCCATGGTATATCATAAGCTGTTTGCAGCAGATGTCATAATTCCTATTTATATTTCTAACTGAAACTCTCCTTATACCACAACCACCAATTAGGGGAGTAGAATTGCATCCTACCCCAGTGACTGTTGGCACAGTTTCACTTACTGCCTGGAGCATATGCTGGCTTAAAGAGAGAAGACTTTCAGAATCACCATCTCGGGTCTCAGACACATTCTCTGCTCTTTAGAGATGTCAGGTCCTGGGTTCGACCATCACTGTTCTAAGATTTCAGTGTTCCCATTGACTAAAAAGACTCCATATGGAGATTTCCTTTTTAGCCTTACCACCTTCACTTAGTTGGGGAACATTTGGAAAATCTAGGACATCTTCCCCTGAACTGTCTTAATAATTATAAATATTTCAGTACTTTCAGGGAAAAGAGCTCAGTCATTATAGATTTGTCATTTAAAACTTCCCAAACCCTGCTCACAGATTTCACTTGAACTCCTGTGTACATATGTTGTCCCCTGGACCAGCAGCCTTTTTCCATCTCCTGTTATTTTCCTCTCCAGATTGCAGTTCTTGGCTCAACATGTTTATTAAACTTTTGGCAAGACCAGTACATCTTAATTGTTAGTTCATTAAGTTCCCCAGTATTACTCCCCTCTATCTTGATATTCTGCCCCTGCCCCCCTCAGAAAGAAAAAAGAAATCACCATTTGAAAACACTTTCTACCTCCTAACCTAAAACAAATCATTTAACTCTAATGCCAGCTAGGGACCATGCCCCCATGTCTTAACTTCTCTGTGGACTGGTTCTTTATCAAATCTCATGACTGGTGACCTGTTTATTACTGCTCTCTCAGTCTCTTTTTAAACTAACATTATAAACACTTATACCTTTTAAAAATAGTTTTTTCTGGGACTTCACTGGTGACACAGTGGTTAAGACTCTGCTCCCAGTGCAGGGGCCCAGGTTCAATCCCTGGCCAGAGAGCTAGATCCCATAGATTTGCTCAGCTAATGCAATGTTCAGATCCTAACTTTTAAAAAAAAGTTGAGTAAAAGCAGAAAATTAAACCTCAAAATAAAATTTCAGAATTAACATTGAGCAATTA
Source organism: Delphinapterus leucas (assembly GCF_059928025.1). Lineage (NCBI taxonomy): Eukaryota > Metazoa > Chordata > Mammalia > Artiodactyla > Monodontidae > Delphinapterus > Delphinapterus leucas. The sequence continues at coordinate 1,500,650 of NC_143148.1, forward strand.
ATTCTTAATAATGGAAGTGAAATAATTCACCCACATGCATGCCGCAACTAAGAGTTCGCATGTCACAACTGGGGAGCCCGCCTGTTGCAACTAAGACCCAGCACAACCAAATGAATGAATGAATGAATAATTTAAAAAAATAAAAACCGTTTTTTCTCTCTTAGTGATCCAGTACATTTCCTGTTCTACTGTCTCTTTCACCTTTTACAACTGAACTTTTAAAGAGCTTTCTTTTTTCTCTCTTCCGATTACCTCAGCTATGTAGCTCTACTCACTCAGGTTTGGTTTATTAGCCTCACAGCTGCATCGTCATTAACAAACTCCTACGCCCAATGGTAACTTCTGAGATTTTGTTTAAATGTCCTCTCAGAAGCTTTTGCCACAATTGACATTTTTATTCTTAATTTGAATTTGTTGGGTCCTCTTTTTCTCCCATCCCTTTAATATGGGACTGCCCAAGAGCTCAGTCATGTCTAAATTCTCAATCTTCACTCACGTTCTATTGTGATTTCATACAGTGTCATGACTGTAAATGCACTATAAGCCCCAAACTTGCAAGTGTACATGTCCATAACGTACCTTACTTTGAAACTCCACAGTTATCTGTATAATAGACCTTTTCTTGGAATTCTAGTAGACATCACGAACACAACATGTTAAAAAAAAATTTATCCTGAGCATTTTTCCAATCCTTCCTGGTCATAGCTTTCCCTATCTCAGTTGGTGCCAATTCTGTTCTTCCATTTGCTGAGGCAGGCCAAAAATCTAGATATTATCCTTGATGCATTCTTTTTCTGACACTCCATATGCAGTCATAAGAAATCCTATTGGCTCTGCTCTCAAAATTTATCCAGAGTTTGACTACTTTCCATAACCACTTCTGCTACCAGCCTGGTCAGAGCTAACATCCTTTCTTACCTGGATTTCTTCAATAGTAGTCTCTATGCTCCCACCCTTATTCTTCTGCAGTCTTTTCTCAGCTTACCAGACAACACGGCCTTTCAGTGGATGAGATAGAAAATGTCAGTCTTTTGTTCAAAATTCTGTAATGACTACCATTTTCCTAAGAGAAAATTCAAAATCCTTACCAGGACCCTTTGGAGCTTCATGTTCCTTTCTGACCTCTCTCTCTGTTTTGTTTGTTTATTTGTTTTTGTTGTTCTTGTTGTTTTGGCTGCACCGCACTGCTTGTGGGATCTCAGTTCCCTGACCAGGGATTGAACCCAGGCCCCCTGAAGTAGAAGTGTGGAGTCCTACCCACTGGACAACCAGGGATTTCCCACTGACCTCCTCTCTTAAACTTTCTGCCTCACTCAACTGATTTCATGTACATGGGCACCTGAGTTTGCCTGGGACATGACATGACCCTGGCTGTTTCTTTTGCTTGGATCATATGCCCAAAATATTCACATGGATTATTCCTTCACCTCTTCAAGTGTTGTCTGAAATATCCAACTGTCAATGAGATCTTCCCTTACTAACATTTAATATTGCATCCCTTCCACTAATTGGGCTCCTTTTTTCTCCTAAGGTACCTTTATCTTATTACATATTGTATATTTTATTTTTTTTAAGTACCTTTTTAAAAATATATTTTATTTAATTTAGTTCGGCTGTGCTGGGTCTTAGTTGCGGCATGCAGACTCTTAGTTGCACGCGCAGGCAGGATCTAGTTCCCCGACCAGGGATCAAACCCGAGCCCCCTGCATTGGGAGCATGGAGTCTTACCCACTGCACCACCATGGAAGTCCCTGTTTATTTTAATTATTATCAAATGTCCACCTTTTTTAGCTATCTTGGTTCTCTAATTATGAGTCTAATTTCCTGACATAGCTCACCTACTGAGAATAATGTGACATAATTTAGGTGCTTAACACATATTTATTGAGGCAGCGAATATGGGTTTGACCCCCTTCTTCATATTCATTTCTAAGACTCTGGCAGGTTTTATTTAAATGGTTTTTTCTTTTCCTCTCCCTTCCAGGCTATAATTTTGCAAGGTTTTCCAAAATGAAAACTGAATAATATTTAGGGAAAAAACTCCTCAGATTGGCCTTAAACAGAGCCAGACCTTTTGCACAGATTCCTTCTCTCACTACTCAGACCTCACCTGTCATTTTCACCTGATCTTTTCAGGCATGTCATATTTGGTGGTACCCAGCATTATGTCTTATTTCAGAACAATTTGCACATGCTTCTAATATTTAACCATGATAATACTTCTTGAAAACCTGTAATTTTGGAAGGAACAAAAGTTGTACATGAGGTGCCATACTGCATCTTTATCCATGAATGATATCAGATATTGAGACAGTTTTGGTATATTGGAAGTCCGTAAGCTTCTCCTAATAATAGATATATATTTGCCTGCAAGGTGTTTTAATTGAAACTCTATTAAAAGTTGTTATTTTGATGTCTGAATTTAAAAAAAAATTTTATTTTATATTAGAATATAGTTGATTAACAATGTTGTGTTAGTTTCAGGTATACAGCAAAGTGATTCAGTTATACATATACATGTATTTATTCTTTTTCAAATTCTTTTCCCATTTAGGTTGTTACAGAATATTGAGCAGAGTTCTCTGTGCTATATAGTAGATCCTTGTTGGTTATCTATTTTAAATATAGTAGTGTGTATATGTCAATCCCAAACACCCAGTTTATCACCACCACCACTACCACCCTGGCCACCTTTCCCCTTTAGTAACCATAAGTTAGTTTTCTTAATAGGTGAGTCTGTTTTCTATTTTGTAAGTAAGTTCATTTGTATCTTTTTTTTTTTAGATTCTGCATATGAGTGATATCCTATGATATTTGTCTTTCTCTCTCTGACTAACTTCACTTAGTATGGTAATCTCCAGGTCCATCTGCGTTCTGAAATGGCATTGTTTCATTCTTTTTAATGGCTGAGTAGTATTCTATTGTATATATGTACCACATCTTCTTTATCCATTCCTCTATCAATGGGCATTTAGGTTGCTTCCATGTCTTGGCTGTTGTAAACAGTGCTGCAATGAACATTGGGGTGCATGTATCCTTTCAAACCATGCTTTTCTTCAAATATATGCCCAGGAGTGGAATTGCTGGATCATATGATAACTCTATTTTTAGTTTTTTAAGGAACCTCCATACTGTTCTCCATAGTGGCTGTACCATTCTATTGGGTTGGCCAAAAATTTCATTCCGGTTTTATAGAAAAACCCCAATGATCTTTTTGGCCAACTCAATACATTCCCACCAACAGTGTAGGAGGGTTCAATAACAGTCTGAGTTTGATGACCTGGTGGTAATAGAAGTGAAAACTTGGTGAGAACTGTGAAATAACCCACAGAGTTGGGTCTTCTCTTCCTTACTTTACACCTCTGCCAGTATGGCTGACTAAGGTCAGCCTCTCCTGAGGTTGAAGGGATTCAGTATTTTTAATTTTGCTAAGGAAAAATGATGAGAAAGAATAATATTATTATAATCCAATGTGATATTATATGAACATGAGAGGTTTTGAGATATGTTATACTCCAGAATAAACGGATAACATAGCAAATGGAAAACAAACTCAACATGACTAATTATTAATATAAAAAATTTTTAAATAATAGTACAGAATATTAAAAAATCCTAGAAAAGTGAGGAGGGTAATAGGAAAAAAACCCACAAGAACTAATCAAACAGCTACAAATGGACTGACTCACAGCTGAAATCATTTCGTCTATAATCCTGCTCCATCTCCCTCCAGCAACTGTTTATGCTAAGACAAACTCCGGAAGTCGTATCACTACATCCCTAAATACTTAAGTAAGGGAATTCCCTAGCAGTCCAATGGTTAGGGCCCCACACTTTTTCTGCGGAGGGTGTGGGTTCAATCCCTGGTCAGGGAGCTAAGATCCCGCAAAACATGTGGTGTGGCCCCCCAAAAAAGAAAAAAAAACCCTTAAGCACGTGTATCTAATAGACAAGGACTTTTTTTGTTTAACTTAATTGTAGTATTTTATCATATGTAACTATAAACAATAATTCTTCCATATTATCCAGTACCAAACAGTATTCAAATATTCCTGAATGTTTATATTTTGACAGGTTCGTTTAAAGAAACATGAAATCATTTCTTATCTGTTATTATATTTTACATCTCTTGATTTTATAATCTTCTATGGATAACTCCCTTTTTTAAATTATTTATTTATTTATTTATGGCTGCGTTGGGTCTTCGTTGCTGTGCGCAGGCTTTCTTTTTAGTTGAGGCGAGCAGGGGATATTCTTTGTTGCTCTGTGCAGGCCTCTCATTAAGGTGGCTTCTCTTGTTGCGGAGCACAGGCTCTAGGTGTGCGGGCTTCAGTAGTTGTGGCACATGGGCTCAGTAGTTGTGGTTCGTGGGCTCTAGATCGCAGGTTCAGTAGTTGTGGCACACGGGCTTAGTTGCTCCACGGCATGTGGGATCTTCCCAGACCAGGGCTCGAACCCATGTCCCCTGAATTGGCAGGCGGATTCTTAACCACTGCACTACCAGGGAAGCCCAATAACTCCCTTTTATACATTAATTTTTTTTGTTTGAAAGAGATCATAATCCATGTAGAATTTTCTGATATTCTGATTTGGCTTACTGCATTCTCATGATGTCTTTTAATGTGACCTCCCATGCTTAATATTTCCTGCAAAAAGGTAGTTATTTTAGAGATGAGATCAGATTCAGAATTATTCATTTTTCTCTTTTGTAGGATTATGATCAATGTAGTCAGTGTGTCAACTGCACCTGAGTCACTCTGTAATCTAAGAGCTTTAGCAGCCATTGATAATTATTGCCTGTACCATCAATGTAGGTCATGGTTCTACCCTCCCTTTTCCTGTATTAGGTGGAACATGTTTTTTACAGACAAGAAAGGTATTGGAGGAGAAGTTCAGATAGAAAAAAAATATGCAAAAATATCTGGATTCGGGCTTCCCTGGTGGCGCAGTGGTTGAGAGTCCGCCTGCCAATGCAGGGGACACGGGCTCATGCCCTGGTCCGGGAAGATCCCACATGTCGCGGAGCGGCTAGGCCCATGAGCCATGGCCGCTGGGCCTGCGCGCCCAGAGCCTGTGCTCCTCAACGGGAGAGGCCACAACAGTGAGAGGCCCACGTACCACAAAAAAAAAAAAAAAAAAAACTGGATTCTTTTTATCTCTCCTTTCTCAGTGTGATGATTTGATCCTTTCCATTCTCCAAATTGAGGGTTTTTTTTTTTTAGTAGTAGTAAACGTAAAGGATTTTTACAAATTTATTCTTTAATCCATTGTAGATACAGTTGACCCTTAAACTGTGGGGTTTAGGGGTGTCGACCACCTACACAGTCAAAAATTTGAGTGTAACTTTTGATTCCCCCAAAACGTAATTACTAATAGCCTACTCTTGACCAACACATATTTTCTATGTTATATGTATTTTATACTTAAGGGTAGAGAAAAGAAAATGCTGTTGAGAAAATCATAAGGAAAATAAAATACATTTACAGTATTGTACTGTATTTATGGATGGCCAACAGGTATGTGAAAAGATGCTCAACATTTTTAATCATCAGAGAAATGCAAATCAAAACCATAATGAGATATCCCTTCACACCTGTCAGAATGGCTATCATCAAAAAGACCACAGGATTTCCCTGGTGGCGCAGTGGTTAAGAATCTGCTTGCCAGTGCAGGGGACACAGCTTCCAGCCCTGGTCTGGGAAGATCCCACATGCTGCGGAGCAGCTAAGCTGTGCACCACAACTACTGAGCCTGCACTCTAGAGCCCGTGAGCCACAACTATGGAGCCCATGTACCACAACTACTGAAGCCCGAGCGCCTAGAGCCTGTGCTACACAACAAAGAGAAGCTACCAATGAGAAGCCCGCGCACCTCAATGAAGAGTAGCCCCAGTTTGCTGCAATTAGAGAAAGCTCATGTGCAGCAAGAAAACCCAATGCAGCCAAAAATAAAAATAAATAAAAAATAATAAAAAGACCACAAATAGCAAGGATGTGGAGAAAAGAGAACTCTCCTATGCTGTTAGCGGGAGTGTAAATTGGTGCAGCCACTGTGGAAAAGAATATGGAGGTTCCTCAAAAGAACTAAAACTAGAACTACCATATGATCCAGCAATGCCACCCCTGGCTATTTATCCAAACAAAAAAACCTCACTAATTTGAAAAGATACATGTACCTCAGTGTTCATAGCAGCATTTTTTACAGTAGCCAAGATATAGAAGCAACTTAAGTGTCCATCAAAAATGACTAGATCAAGAAGATGTGGGATATATAAATGTATATATCTTTGATATATGTATTATATATATTATGTGTATATATTTAATAGAATAGAATACTACTCAGCCCTAAAAAGAATGGAGTTTTGCATATGCAACAACATGAATGGACTTGGAATGTATTATGCTTAGTGAAATAATTCAAAGAGAAAGGTAAATACTGTATGATATCACTTATATGTGGAATCTAAAAAAGAAGACAAACTGGTGAAGATAACAAAAAAGAAACAGGGACTTCTCTCGTGGTCCAGTGGTTAAGAACCCGCCTTCCAATGCAGGGGACTCAAGTTTGATCCCTGGTTGGGGAACTAAGATCCCACATGCCACGGGGCAACTAAGCCCGCTCATTGCAACTACTGAGGACTTGAGCCCACGTGCCGCAACTGCTGAGGTATCAAGCCACAACTAGGACTTGATGCAGCCAAAAATTAAATAACTAAAAATATGTTAAAAAGACTCACAGATATAGAGTACAAACTAGTGGTTACTAGTGAGGAGAGCGAAGGGGAGGGGCAAGATAGAAGTAGGGGATTTAGACGTACAAACTACTACGTATAAAATAGGCTACAAGGATATATTGTACATAAGGAATATAGGCAATATTTTATAACTGTAAATGGAGTATAACCTTTAAAAAGAGTGAATCACTATGTTGTACACCTGAAGCTTATTGTAAATCAGCTCTACCTTAATTAAAAAATAAGATAATGTGAAAAAGAAATTCATATTTATAGGTATAATAATTCATGTGTTAATAATAAAGCAGCAGTATGATTGCTTCATGATAGCCTAGCCTGTACACTAATGAATGAATGATCATATTATTTTTATGGCATACAGTATTACAGTTCTATTCATACGAGTTACCTGTGATGACAGGTTGATATGCAGTTTCTCCAATTAAGAGAATAGGAGAGAGATACTATATAATAATATAATTCTTTGAAAGCAAAGTTATAAAACAGTAAAAAACTAACACATTATTAATTTTATATTAAATATCACTCACCTTATTCCTATGTAAGGATGGGCTATCCACTTCAATACAAGTCTTTTTTTTTTTTTTTTTGGCTGCCCCACGCATCATGTGGGATCTTAGTTCCCTGACCAGGGATCGAACCCATGCCCCCTGCAGTGGAAGCGTGGAGTCCTAACCCCTGGACCGCCAGGGGATACCTCAATACAAGTCTTGAACACAGTGTTCTACATGATGAATACTTAGGCAATGATGATGATGACACAAAAATTCTCATACAGTTCTTACCATACAGTTATTAGATTTTCACACAAAGACACACACGCATACACAACAGATAAGTTTATTAACTGTAAGTCATGATGATTATTTACAGTTCACTAAGTGGAAGTGGATCATCATAAAGGTCTTCATCCTTGGTGTCTTCATGTTGAGTAGGCTGAGGAGGGGGAGGAAGAGTAGGGATAGGTCTTGCCGTCTCAGGGTGGCAGAGGTGATAGAGGTGGGGGAGGTGGAAGGGGAGGCCGGAGAGGCAGGCACACTTGGTCGAACTTCACAGAAATACATAATTTCTGTCCGACTTCTTTACTTTTTCATTTCTTTAAAAATGTTTCTGTATGGTACCAGTCCTTCTTCCACTGTCTGCCTTAGCTTCAGTGCCTGTATCATACAAGGGTCCATGTTGTAAAAGAAGTCAAAAGCAGTCTTGAATAGTCAGAACCCTTCTGCTAGATTGTCTAATGTCAATTTATTTTCAGGCCCTGATACTTCTACATCATCTTCCTCGTCGTCTGGCACTGGTTTGGAAGTACTCGTCTCCATCAGGTCGTCTTCGTGAATTCCTCTGGTGTGGTGTTCAGTTAGCTCTTGAATTTCTCCAAGATCCATATCTTGAAACCCTTCACCTTCACACCCTTTTTTTGGTCAGATCCACAATCTCTTTCATGATTTCCTTGATTGGCTTTGCTTTATTTATTTATTTATTTTAACTTATTTATTTTATTTATTTTATTTCTGGCTGTGTTGGGTCTTCATGGCTGCATGCGGGCTTTCTCTAGTTGCAGCGAGTGGGGGTTACTCTTCGTTGCGGTGCGTGGGCTTCTCATTGCGGTGGCTTCTCGTTGCAGAGCATGGGCTCTAGACACATGGGCTTCAGTTGTTGCAGCACGCGGGCTCAGTAGTTGTGGCATACAGACTTAGTTGCTTTGCGGCATGTGGGATCTTCCTGGACCAGGGCTCGAACCTGTGTCCCCTGCATTGGCAGGCAGATTCTTAACCACTGCGCGACCAGGGAAGCCCAATTGGCTTTGTTTTTTTGTTTTGTTTTTTTGCCGTACGCGGGCCTCTCACTGTTGTGGCCTCTCCCGCTGCGGAGCACAGGCTCTGGACGCGCAGGCTCAGCGGCCATGGCTCACGTGCTTAGCCGCTCCGCGGCATGTGGGATCTTCCCAGACCGGGGCACGAACCCGTGTCCCCTGCATCGGCAGGCAGACTCCCAACCACTGCGCCACCAGGGAAGCCCTTGGCTTTGTTTTAAATCCTGTGAAGTCATCTGGACACAGTTTTCTTCAGTATGAATTTATTGTTTCAAGCTTTATGGCTTTCACAGCTTTTTCTATAGCAACAATAGCATCTTCAATGGTGTAAACCTTCCCAACTTCCATGATGATTTCTTTATCAGGATTCTCTTCCATAGCATTGATAATCTTTCTATAGAGTACTGTATGTAATGAGGCTTACAGGTTGTTATGATCCCCTGATCTAGAGGCTGAATTAGAGGCATGTGTTTGGGGTAAGTAGACCACTTTAAGGCCTTTGGTGTTGAACTCATTGGTTTCTGTGTGACCAGGGGCATTGTCCAATTTAAAAGAACTCTGGGGCTTCCCTGATTATGAGGATGCAGCATGATTTATTCAGTCTCCCATTGATAGATACTACGTTGATTAATCTTTGTTATTATGAAACAATCGATACTAAATAGCTTTGTTATTACAAAAGACTTGCTCTTGTTGTTAAATTAAAACAATTTGCTATGTGAGCAAATCAATTTTCTGGTAGATTCAAATAAAATCAGTCTCTAACATACTTTCTAAATTGATGGAGTAGTTTCTACTAACATTACTTTGCATATTATCTTCATTCAGACTGGGTTGGGATCCTTGGAGATTCCTCACTCTTTATAGCTTTGTAACTCAAATTGGGGCATGGGTTGAGACCTCTGTGGGTCAGTTGGTCTTTGCTAGCAAGTTGGTTCTTTCTCTAAAGGGATCATCTACCAGTGGCATGTTTTGGATTGAATGATGCTGGAAGTCAACATGTCTTCTGTTTACACAGAAAGGGCATGGAGCTTTCCCCCAGCATGACTTGCTTCCTGAGTAGTTTCTAGGCCATTAACCTTTGTCCCAGTACCTCTTTGGGGATCAAATTCTTAGCTCCATCCACTGAGTACATTGGCTTCTCCTATTTCCTCGACTGTATCCTGAAACTCCTGGTATATATTAACATTCCTGTGATAGTAGCGAGGAGCAGAAACAGAAGTATGGGGGCGGGGGGAAACATATGCATATCTTCCTGGGATATTCCAGATAGATTGAGAGGAGATATCGTCTGTATCTGTGATATTGATGTAATGTGTTTGAGCCTTGCGGTCTGGGCTAATGACTCTATTGTCTTTGTTCTTTACAGATACAAGCAGTAAGTCCAATACATTCTCAGCAATAGACCTTCTTCTGGACCTTCCTATGACGCCAGAACCACATGCACCATCCTGATCCTGGTGAGCATGTTTGGCTTTTTTACTTATTCACATCTATTTTGTCCTTTTAGATGGCCCTAGTTGTAAACCCAAGCTGTTGGCTGATGAAAACGTTTCTTCACTTGCGTCTTTGTTTCTCAACTTTTTGTCCCTTTGTGCTGGTTAGCAGTGACAACCCTGTCTCTAAGTTCTGTTTGTGTGCTGGGTAAGGCAAACACCTTTTTTCCAAATACGGCCTCTGGGCTCTAAGTTCCCTCCAGGACATTCAATCGTGTATTTAATAAATTTTTCTTTTTATGTTTTAAGTCTTATAAACTATGTCAGTTAATCTGTTGGGAATTTTGCATCCACTATTGAATAATAATTAAAATAACTCATAGTAGTTGTAGGATACAAAAGAAACTGTCGAGGAAAGCGGAACCCTTCCAAGGCCGAAGAGTGGGCTCTTGTCTTATACTAGGAAGTGAATTGTGCGAGGAGACACATGTGCTGACAAAGCAAGAGACTTTATTGGGAAGTGATGCCCGGGCAGAGAGCGGCAGGGTGAGGGAGCCCAGGAAGAACTGCTCTGCCACGTGGCTCACAGTCTCAGGTTTTATGGTGACGGGGTTAGCTTCCAGGTTGTCTCTGGCCAGTCACCTCGCTTGGCCCATAGTCTGACTTAGGGTCCTTCCTCGTGGCTCACACATCTCTCAGCCAAGATGGATCCAGTGAGAAGGGCTCTGGGAGGTTGGTCGACTCCTCCCTCTTTTGGCCCCTCCCGGTTAGTTTTCGGGTTAGCTTTCTGCTGCTGCACCTTGTTCCTTATCAAAACCTCCTGTTGTGAGACAGCTCAGGCAAGCGGGCCTGGCCAAGGCAGGTGGTTTTTGTCACCAGTTCCCTAACGAAACTATTGTGTAAATAGTTATTCAAAGATGTTACTCTAAAGTAACCTATGGCTTTTTCAGGTTTTGGGAGTTTGATGGTAGAAATCCCATGCTGATTTGAATTTTTTTTTTTAAATAACCCCAGTTCTTTAATTATTAAGGGAAGGGCTCTGAATCTGCTCCTTTACCTTTTTTTTTTAAATTGGAGTATAATTAGTTTACAATGTTGTGTTTCTACTGTACAAGTGAGTCAGCTCTATGTATACATATATCCCCTCCCTCCCTCCCTCCTAGGCCCCGCCCATATAGGTCATCACAGAGCACCGAGCTGAGCTCCCTGTGCTATATGAGCTCCCTGTGCTATATGAGCTCCCTGTGCTATATGAGCTCCCTGGGCTATACCGCTGGTTCCCACTAGCTATCTGTTTTACACATGGTAGTGTATTCATGTCAAACCTAATCTCTCCCAGTTCATCCCACCGCCCCCTTCCCCTTCTGTGTTCACACACCCATTGTCTATGTCTGCATCTCTATTTGTGCCCTAGAATTATGTTCATCTGTACCATTTTTTTAGATTGCACATACATGCATTAATATACAATATTTGTTTTTCTCTTTCTGATTTCACTCTGTATGACACTCTAGGTCCATCCACATCTGTACAAATGACCCACTTTCATTCCTGGTTATGGCTGAGTAATATTCCATTTTATATATATATATATGTGTGTGTGTGTGTGTGTACCACATCTTCTTTATCCATTCATAGATAAAATGTCAGTGGACACTTAGATTGTTTACATGTCCTGGCTATTGTAAATAGTGCTGTAATGAACATTGGGGTACATGATTCTTTTTGAATTATGGTTTTCTCAGGGTATATGCCCAGTAGTGGGATTGCTGTGTCATATGGTAGTTGTAGTTTTAGTTGTTGTTTTTTTGTGTGTGTGGTATGCGGGCCTCTCACTGTTGTGGCCTCTTCTGCTGCAGAGCACAGGCTCCGGATGTGCAGGCTCAGCAGCCATGGCTCACGGGTCCAGCCACTCCGTGGCACGTGGGATCTTCCTGGACTGGGGCACGAACCCGTGTCCCCTGCATTGGCAGGCGGACTCTCAACCACTGTCCCACCAGGGAAGCCCGTAGTTTTAGTATTTTAAGGGACCTCCATACTCTTCTCCATATAGTGTAGGAGGGTTCCCTTTTCTCCACACCCTCTCTAGCATTTATTGTTTGTAGATTTTTTGATGATGGCCATTCTGACCACTATGAGGTGATACCTCATCATAGTTTTGACTTGCATTTCTCTAATAATTAGTGATGTTGAGCATCTTTTCATGTATTTGTTGGCCATCTTTGTCTTCTTTGGAGAAATGTCTATTTAGGTCTTCCACCGATTTTTTGATTGGGTTTTTTTTGATTGGGTTTTTTTTGATATTGAGCTGCTTGAGCTGTTTGTATATTTAGAAGACTAATCCTTTGCCAGTTGCTTCATTTGAAAATATTTTCTCCCATTCTGAAGGTTGTCTTTTTGTCTTGTTTATGGTTCCCTTTGCTGTGCAAAAGGTTTTAAGTTTTATTAGGTCCCATTTATTTATTTTTGTTTTTATTCTCAATACTCTAGGAGGTGGGTCAAACATTTAGGTCTTTAATCCATTTTGAGTTTATTTTTGTGTATGGTGTTGGGCAGTGTTCTAATTTCATTATTTTACATGTAGCTGTCCAGTTTTCCCAGCAACTCTTATTGAAGAGGCCATCTTTGCTCCATTGTATATTCTGGCCTCCTTTGTCATAGATTAGGTGACCATAGGTGTGTAGGTATATCTCTGAGCTTTCTGTCCTGTTCCATTGATCTATATTTCTGTTTTTGTGCCTGTACCATACTGCCTTGATTACCGTAGTAGCCCTGTAGTGTAGCCTGAGGTCAGGGAGTCTGATTCATTTTTTGTTCTAATTCTGTGAAAAATGCCATTGGTAATTTGATAGGCTTTGCGTTGAATCTGTAGATTGTTTTGGGTAGTATAGTCATTTTTACAATATTGATTCTTCCAATCCAAGAACATGGTATATCTCCCCATCTGTTTGTGTCATCTTTGATTTCTTTCATCAGTGCCTTATAGTTTTCTGAGTACAGGTCTTTTACCTCCTTAGGTAGGTTTATTCCTAGGTCTTTTATTCTTTTCGTTGCAATGGTAAATGGGAGTGTTTCCAAAATTTCTATTTCTGTGCATTAATTTTGCATCCTGCTACCTTACCAGATTCATTGATTAGCTCTAGTAGTTTTCTGGTGGCATCTTTAGGATTCTCTATGTACAGATCATGTCATCTGCAAACAGTGACAGTTTTACTTCTGCTTTTCCAATTTGTATTCCTTTTATTTCTTTTTCTTCTCTGATTTCTGTGGCTAGGACTTCCAAAACTATGTTGAATAATAGTGGCAAGAGTGGACATCCTTGTCTTGTTCCTGATCTTAGAGGAAATGCTTTCAGCTTTTCACCATTGAGAATGATGTTTGCTGTGGGTTTGTCATATATGATTGTTATTATGTTGAGGTAGTTTCCCTCTATGCCCATTTTCTGGAGAGTTTTTATCATAAATGAGTTTTGAATTTTGTCAAAAGCTTTTTTTGCATCTATTGAGATGATCATATGGTTTTTATTCTTTAATTTGTTAATATGGTGTATCACATTGATTTGTGTATATTGAGGAATCCTTGCATCCCTGGGATAAATTCCACTTGATCATGGTGTATGATCCTTTTAATGTGTTGTTGGGTTCTGTTTACTAGTATTTTGTTTACGATTTTTGCATCACTGTTCATCAGTGATATTGGTCTGTAATTTTCTTTTTTTGTGATACCTTTGTCTGGTTTTGGTGTCAGGGTGATGGTGGCCTCGTAGAATGGGCTTGGGGAAGAGTTTGAAACGGATAGGTGTTAACTCTTCTCTAAATGTTTGTTGGAATTCACCTGTGCAACCACCTGGTCCTGGACTTTTGTTTGTTGGAAGATTTTTAATTACAGTTTCAATTTCATTACTTGTGATTGGTCTGTTTATATTTTCTAATTCTTCGTGGTTCAGTCTTGGAAAGCTGTATGTTTCCAAGAATTTGTCCGTTTCTTCCAAGTTGTCCATTTTATTGGCATAGAGTTGCTTGTAGTAGTCTCTTATGATCCTTTGTATTTTTGCGGTGTCAGTTGTAATTTCTCCTTTTCATTTCTTTTAAAAAAATATTTATTTTTGGCACACAGCCTTCTCTCTAGTTGTGACATGCTGGCTTGAGTGTGTGGCTCAGTAGTTGCAGCGTGCGGGCTTAGTTACCCCACAGCATGTGGGATCCTAGTTCCCCAACCAGGGATCGAACCAGCATCCCCTGCATTGCAAGACAGTTTCTTTATTTTAAAAAAATTACTTTATTTTTTTGGCTGCATTGTGTCTTTGTTGTTGTGTTCAGGCTTTTCTCTAGTTGCAGCAAACAGGGGCTACTCTTTGTTGTGGTGCTTGGGCTCTAGGCGCACAGACTTCAGTAGTTGTGACCTGTGGGCTTAGTTGCTCCGTGACATGTGGGATCTTCCTGGACCAGGGATCGAATCCCTGTCACCTGCATTGGCAGGCACATTCTCAACAACTGTGCCACCAGGGAATCCCGTTTGCTCTTTAGTTCTTCTAGGTCCTTGTTAAACATTTCTTCTATTTTCTCAATTCGTGATTTTGGATCATCTTTACTATCATTATTCTGAATTCTTTTTCACATAGGTTGCCTATTTCATCTTCATTTATTTGGTCTTGTAGGTTTTTACCTTGCTCCTTCGTCTGTGACATATATTTTTTTGTCATTTCTTTCTTTCTTTCTTTTTTTTTTTTGATGAGTGGGGCTGTGTTCCTGTCTTGCTGGTTGTTTGGCCTGAGGTATCCAGCACTAGAGTTTGTAGGCTGTTGAGTAGAGCCAGGTCTTGGGGAGCTCAGGTCTGACTCCTCATTCCTCCAAAGGATGTTCTTGGAAGATGTCTTTCTGCATGTGTTGATTCTTATCTGCCTCCAGCTCAAGATAATCCCTATGCCAATGTGGCATATTTTGGTCCCCTGCCTTTGTATCTGATAAATTCAGAAGAAACACTCTTTCTCATAGTAAGAGTTGCTTCTTTGCAGGGAGAGTCTTATCATCTCATCAACTGAGGATCTGAATGTTTTCTCTGTGGGGTTTATCTAATGTATTCAGTCTTCAGAGGCTCTGTGTAAGCACTTAGTGGCTTACCTAGATGGTCCTTTAAATAGGGCTCCATTACGTGAAAAATAAAACCTGTTGTTTCCCCAAGAAAATTATGAGCTTTGTAATGTTTTCTAAATCAAGATCCCAAAAGTTTTCCTTGGTGCAGTTATTGTATTTTTTCAAGAATTCACATATTTTGGAAATGTTCTTAGTGCTTATGAAGTCACACAATTGTTTGTGAACGCACACGCACTTGTAGGGAGTGCTTGTCCCTTGTCAGTTTACATGGTATTTTTAGTTAGAACTTCTTAGCATCTTTCATACCAAATGATTTATATACATGTAGATTAACAAGTCACTGTCACTAAATCATTCTCACAGAAAGGGGGTGTGATCTTTGGCAGCTCAATTCAAGAGTGAATACCTCAAGGGAGTTCCCTGGTGGTCCAATGGTTAGGACTCTGTGCTTTCAATGCCAAGGGCGGGGTTCCAGCCGTGGTTGGGGAACTAAGATCCCAAAAGCTGCAAGCCATGGCCAAAAAAGTAAATACCTCAAAATATCCTTAAAGATTTTATATCTTCATCTATTTAAACTCATTAAGTAGATAAAATATACAGAGGAGTTTTATTAACTGTTTTAATTCAGTGTTTTATTTACTCTTTAATTCAGTGTTTTATTCACTGCTGTGAGAACTACATTGACCAGAGGACCCTGAGCCAACAAATTCACGTCAGTGTGGAGCCAATGAAGGTCCAGGACTGGGGCATTTCCATGTGTGCCATCGTGTCAAGGCGGGATTTCCGGCATTCTCCTAGTGGCAGTCTGTTTCCTACTCAGAGGTTCCACAGCTCTGTGTCTGGTCCGAGGTGACCAAATTAAAGAGGAGACACGACCAAGAGGAATTGTCCTTGCTGTACAGAGTCGGATCTGAAGCACTGGGTTGCTCCACCCACAGACTCCGATGGCGGCGGCAGTGCTGAGGGACACGCCTCAGGTAAACGCTCGTCCTCCAGGCCCTCACCACCCTCACTCCACAAGACACTAAAGCCCCGAGTGTGGGGCGCTTGCTCCTGTGCCCGCAGCCCAGGCCCCAGTGTCCAGGATGGTGAGGCGGCCATGGGTGGGGGCCTGGGGCTCTGTTTCTGACAGACAGTGTGATGGTGCATGGGAGAGGGTCACAGGTGGAGGGATCAGCAGGTGTATAGGTTTGGAGGTCGGAGGATTCGGGAAACCTATTTCTTTAGGGAACAGAGCATTGAGATTGAGTGGCCCCTGGATTGGCAGGCTCAGGGGGTTGTTTCTTCATTCTGAAGGCCCTGGGAACCATGGGGAATTTCAACAAAGAAGACAAATGAAGTTTTCCAAGAGGATTTTTAAAGGAAGAACAGACTGGAGAGGTTTGATGACAGTGAAGCACAGGGAGACGGAGTCCTTGTGCAGGTCACATAGCCGCTAAGAGTCAGCACTGAGGACTGAACCCCAGAGTTTAGACAGCCTGAGGTCTCTTTGCTCCAGTGGTGAGCAGAGCTATAATGGAGACCAGAGCCCACTGAGCTCCAGCATGGTTGCCTGCCTCCACTGACCTCTGCCCAGTGGTTCCCATAACAGTTGAAGTGCTTTTAGAATCTACACAAGTAAGTGGGGGGGGGTGTCCCAGGGTCTCACTGATCATGACCCTATGCATGTGGTATCTGGGGTTGTGGTATCATGGGACCCTTCACCTGCCATTCTCCCAGCTCTTAGTCTGGGACCCTGGAGAAACGTCAACCGAGGCTGGAGGTTATATGGAGGTGTTCACAATTCCAGAAATTAGTAAAGTCGTCAAGGGCATAGGTACCAGTATGTGCCAGATGCTTGAAGGTGAGGCCAAGCTGGGAATATTCAGGGAAATGTAAGTCTTCTTCTGATGAGAACAGAGTAGGGAGGCAGGACTCAGGCCTGGAATGTCTCCCTGAGAAGTGGGTGTTGATTTTGGAGGTGGTAGGAGCAGTGGGGGAGATTGGGTCATAAGATGGAGGTGAACTTACACATGCCTTAACCTGTTCCATCTAGCTGCAGAAAAGAAAGGTCTAGAAATTTGAGACAGAGTTCAGGATTAGACACACATGGGTGGTGACTGCTTGGTGGATTGGGTGGGGCTTTCTGTCACGTTTAGGAAGGGGAATTCTTGTTCTGGAGGTAATATTATTAACAAATCAGGAAGAAGAGAGTAGGTGTCAATTCTGGGTGTCTTCCTTGGGCACCAGGTTGGAGGAAGTGGTCTCTCAGACATAGGTAAAATGTTTTAAGAGAGGTAGCCATTGAGGGAGGAGAGGATAATCTAGCAGCCACGGTTTCCAAGGGAAGAGTGGACATGAGGTGAATGCAGAGGCCTAGGAGTAACTGAGGCAGGATGACCCTGAGGATGGGGCTGCTGCTTATTCACCATTCTTGACTCACCAGAATTTTGTGGTGACCTTTTGTGGATCCTCCAAGGCTGGTTGATGAGCTTAGGGATGAATAGGACACCTGTGAGTTACTCGGCCTCATGTTACAGGCGGAATTATGACCCCCCCTAAAGTCTTATGTTGAAGTTTTAATCCCCAGTAACTCAGCATGTGACTGTGTTTGGAGATAGGGTTTTTTATTAATATGAACCCTCATCCAACATGTCCAGTGTCCTTGTAATAACAGGAAATTTGGTCTCAGACACAGAAGAAAGACCAAGTTAAGTCACAGGGAAATGACAGCCATCAATAAGCCAAGGATTGAGGCTGTAAACGCAACCAACCCTGCCAACACTTGAACTGTCAGAAAATGAATTTTTGTTGTTTAAGCTAGCCACTATGTGGTACTTTGTTGTGGTAGCCTTAGCAGGAGGTGGGGTCCTGCAGAGGTCTGTAGTAGCAGGGCACTCTCAATGCTGTGTGATGAGTAACGGGGAGACAAATGGAATCCCTGTGGCTGTGGGGATGCACTTATGGCGTGCACAGATGCAAGAGGTGCTAAGAAAGATGTGCACACAGAGTGGGAGCATGAGCTGATGATTCTACATCTTTGGTATTAGGGACTTAAGAGTGCAGGTTGAGTCTACATTTGGTTGTACCTGGCAGGTATGCTCTGGGGTATCCCAGGGATATGGCCTGGCTGGGGGCTGGTGGGGCCCTGCAGGCAGGACCATGAGGAGAGAGTGACATTAGTGGCACCAGGGTCTGGTGTCGCCTCCGATTTGGAGAGCTTGGGAGGAGGGTAAGCATGGGGTAGATGTGTGAATGATGGGTTGTGGGTCCTTGGGAGAGAGGCTTTTTGTGATTTCATCTCTCCCCATCATGGCAGGGTAGTGTGACCTTTGAAGACGTGGTAGTGTACTTCTCCTGGGAGGAGTGGGGGCTCCTTGATGAGGCTCAGAGATGCCTGTACCACGATGTCATGCTGGAGAACTTTGCACTTGTGACCTCACTGGGTAAGGCCCTCACACCCATCCCAGTACCTTGGGCTAGACTCTGATCTTCTCACAATTGAACAGTAGGTTCTGTCTCCTTTCTCAGTTCCCTGGCTGGGTGCTGTGGTCGACAGGGCTGGGCTGAGCGACTTCCCTCTTCTTGAAACTGCAGCCACTGGTGTGCTGCCCCAGTGAGCCTGATGGATCACACCTTACTTGCCCTCTCCCTGGCTGGGTAACTGTCCAGATCCATGGCTCCTGCCCAGGTTTTTCTGTCTCCTTTCTGTTGACATTCTTCCTGTCTGTGCCAGCAGTTGCCATTGATAATACGTTGACTACCTTTGGGGACGATGGGCTTTTTTTTTTTGGCCATGCCCCATGGCTTGTGGGATCTTAGTTCCCCAACCAGGGATTGAACCTGGGCCCTTGGCAGTGAAAGTGCAGAATCCTAACCCCTGGACTGTGAGGGAATTCCCATGGGCTATTCTTATAATATGCAGAATTACTCTGGGCCAATGCTAGTCCATCACCTATCCTGTCATTGCCTTAGGACTCAGGTCCCAGGCAGTTGTTCAACTGGGGTTCAGAAAGAAGAGTGCTGGGATGGACATGACTCCAGCCATGGCGAGATGGGTTCAGAGCAGGTCTCTCTTTGGTGAATGGCAGCTGATGGAGGGCATGACATCAAGACTGTATTCAGATCATATGGAACCTGTCCTGTGTCCACCAGTGTGTTGGTGGTGATGCCAGTAACCACACCTCATTTCTACCTTTCCTTCCTTACTGTGGACACTTCTATAACTTCTGATTCTTCTCTGGGTCCCTGGCTGTCCCCACCTTTCTACTTTCATGTGTCACCTTTTCTCTACTCTTCCCCCTACAATGTTCCCCAAGATTAGGTCCCACATAATGTATTGCAAGGCATGCACATATCATTAAATAGACTGTGAATACCATGTAGTCAGTTGCAACCATATCTTCCTGGGCCTGGATACTTGAACATAGCACTCAAATATCAGCAGCAGCCAAGGCCCTCCTGAAGGGTGTTGGCAGAGAAGTGAATTGGAGATGTTTCTTCCTGTGCTGCATGCCACCCTGACAGCCTCCATCTTGCAAGGGCTCCCTGCTTCTTAGGGCTTTCAGAGTCCCAGTACTGCAAAGCAGCTCTTTCATCAACCTCATATTGAAAACAATCCAATTGCCTCATTCTTTGGTGTGTCTGACACATTTGTGTTGGGGCTGCCCCACCACCACCAAAGACAACATGCATTTCACCAGCATTTCTGTGCTTTCAGGTTGTTGGTATGGAATGGAGGATGAGGAAGCATTTTCTGTGCAGAGTGTTTCTGTAGAACAAATGTCACTGGGCAAGACTCCAACTCCAGATCCATCCATTCAGAAGACTCACCCCTGTGAGAAGTGTGTCATGGCCGGGAGAGACATTTTGTATCTGCCTGAGTACCAAGGATTGCATCCTGGGCAGAAATCATACCCCTGTGAGGCATGTGGAAAACAATTTTGGTTGAGTCCAAACAGTCACCAGCACCAGAAGCACAATGATGAGAAGCCATTCAAAAGGGACATAGATAGGGCCTCATTTGTGACGAGCTACAGGTTCCATGTTTCAGGGAAGACCTTCACCTGCGAAGAAGTCGGGAGGGACTTCCTGGCTATGTTGAATCTTCTTCAGCACCAGGCCACTCTCAAAGGGGCAAAGCCACAGAGCAGCTTCAGGTGTGGGGAGTCCTTTCATAGCGGAAAAAGTCATTACAAGTATAGTGAGTATGAGAAATTGTTCAGCTATGAATACACACTTTTTCAGGATGAGCAACTTCACACTAGAGAAAGTTACTATGACTGTGAGAAACCCTTTAACCAAAGCTCCATCCTTATTAATTGCCAGAGACCTGACACAGGAGCAAGGTCTTATGAGTGCAGTGAATGTGGGAAATCCTTTAGCCAAAGCTACAGACTCATTCAACACCACAGAAGTCACACTGCAGCAAGGCCTTATAAGTGCAATGAATGTGGGAAAGCCTTCAGCTACAAATTAAGACTTGTGCAGCACCTACAAATTCACACTAAAGTGAGGCCTTATGAGTGTGGTGAATGTGGGAAGTCCTTTAGCTACAGCTCCACTCTCATTAAACACCAGAGAGTTCACACTGGAGCAAGGCCTTATAAGTGTGGTGAGTGTGGGAATTCCTTTAGCCAAAGCTCCAACCTCATTCAGCACCAGAAGATTCACAGTGGAGCGAGGCCTTATAAATGTAGTGAATGTGGAAAATCCTTCAGCTACAAATGCAAACTTGTGCAGCACCTGCGAATTCACACTGGAGAAAGGCCTTATGAGTGTGGGGAATGTGGGAAATCCTTTAGCCACAGCTCCACTCTTAATCAACACCAGAGAATTCACACTGGAGCCAGACCATATAAGTGTGACGAGTGTGAGAAATCCTTTAGCCAAAAGTCCAACCTCATTCAGCACCGGAGAGTACACACAGGAGAAAAGCCTTATGAGTGTGGGGAATGTGGGAAGTCCTTTAGTCAAAGCTCCCACATCATTCAACACAGAAAACTTCACACCAGATAACCTCATGAATGCAGTGACTGGGAGAAAATCAGTTACAGCCAATGGTCTGTAATTAAACAAGTTCACAGCCTGGATAAAATTTGTGCAGCAAAGTTGGGAAAACCTTCATCTAAAGGTCTCTGAGACCTACAGGGAACATGGGTTTTCAGTGTACTAGAACTAGAGTGTTTTTGTGAGGGAGCCATCTGCTTGACGTTGAACATTATACAGCTGAGCATCCAGAGTGGGAAGGTTCCCCAGGAGTTCTAGGTTTGTGGAAAGCTTTTAGGATCCTCTTTGCATATTCTACTGCTGGCTCTGTTGCCTGAATTATGTTCCTTCCAGTTTCTGTGGCAGAAGCCTCATCTCTACCACTTAGTAGTTTCCAGGTTCCAGTAGTATGTATGTCCCTTGCAGTGATCAGGGAAGGCAGATGTCTCTGTCCCATTCTCTACAGAACAGCAAGGAGGAGTAATTTTCAAGGGAGGAAGCACCTCTAGTGCCTCTGTGAGAAGTATAAATCAGTTCTCTTTTCCCAAGGATATCACATAATGCTGAGCACTATGTGGGGAAGCTGTTCCCCGGGTACTGCAAAGGAATCACGTGCCTTCACGTCTAGAGTTGGGTTTTCTGGTGTTGGTTGTAAGACAGGGGTGAGGCTGGAACCTAAATTCACACACAGTGTATGTGATTCATATGCACTGGAGGAGGCTGTGGCAGTGAGAGAGGTGTGCCTCTTTTAAACGTGCCTCCACAAATATTCAGTGACTGTGGCTACATTGTGTTGGATGAGGTGTACATGCCATAGCTGTGTTCTTCTTGTAGCTGCAGTCATTGTCAGAGCATATAAAGCTTTGTATATTTGTGTAGCCTCCGGGCTGCTCACTCTAAGGATACTGCTGCATGGAGAAGAAAATGAAAATAGACAGAAGGGAGATCTTGAAGCCCAGAGATACAGTTTTTGTGACCTAGCAGCTGTTCCTGCCAACTCAGAAATGATCTTTATGAATACTTTCTGCCCTGTTGGAGGGCTGCATCCCAAGCTTTCTAAACATCTGGTTATGAAAAAAAATGAATTAGATTTCTATTTAAACAAATTCTTACAAAGGTTTATTGACATATAATTGATTTAAATTGTACAGTGTGGTTAGTTTTGACATAGTGTAAAAACCATGAAACCATTAAAAATAACGCTGATGGTTATCATATCTGTAATTCATAGTTACTTCCCTTGTATTTTTGGCCACACCACACGCTTGTGGGATCAAGCCTGGGTCGTGGCAGTGAAAGCCCAGAATCCTAACCCCTCGGCTACCAGAGAATACACTTTTAAAATCTCTTTCTGCCCTCACAACTACTGATTTACTCTTTCACAGTAAATTAGTTTGTTTCATAGAATTTTGTTTACTTTTTAAAAATTGTTTTCCCTCCATGTTGCATAATTATTTTCTGATTCATAAATCTTTGCTTATGTAAATACTTCATTCTTTTTATAGCTGAGTACTATATCCTGTCTAGATGAACCACAATTTGTTTACCCACTTTTCTGTTTAATGGCCATTTTGGCTTGTTTCCAATTTTCGGCTGTTACAAATAAAGCCTTATGTATATACACAATGGAACGGCACAGGCGATGAAGCCTCTTTGTTTTGTTCATGTTAGGGGTAACGTTGCATCTCGCCACACTATATTACTGAATTATGTAACACATAAACCTCTTCAGAGTCCATTTCTAAGATGTAAGCCTTTCATAGGTCCAATATCAGTGCTCAGACATCCCACTTTAAAGCTTTTGTGTTTCATAAACTCTCTTAACCTATAGGTAGGTAACTATTACATCTCTGAAGTTCCCCAATCATTCCACTAGAGTTTGCAACATGTTTGCAACATTCTATATGTTGTTTGTTGGGTCTCTCAAACTTTAACATGCTGACCACCCCGCCAATTTGAAGAGATTAGGGTGGGCAAGTTGAAGTGTCTTGATGGTGCACATCTGTGGCATTGTTTTTACTACCAGAGCTCCACACAGCCAGGAAACTTTTCAGGTACTGTATGTGCAAGAGTGTGAGGAACTATCCTTCCTACACCCTAATTCCCAACCCTTCTGGTGTAAATTTGCAAAGGAAGGGTGAAACCGTGGAACACCCCCATCCTTCCGTGGACCCTAACAAAGGCAGCATGCTCCCTGCACCCACAACCTCACTGTCGCATGCCCCCAGGGTGCCCCTCCAGGCTCTGTGAATTATGTTCCTCAAGCTTGATAGTTTCGAAGTGCTTCCTACCACCTCTTGCAGTTCTCTTATCATGATCATAGGTAGGAAGCACTTCAAAAAACTAAGATAACTGCGAGGGGTGGCCCAGCCACAGTGTTGGTTGGCCCTGGTGTAGGTATAAGTGTCTTTTCCAGGTAAGCCTTGGGCATTCCCAGCTGAGTCACTACTGCCACTAGGATGGGAACCAGAACATACTAGCCTCAAAAGTGACTGAAAGGAGTGAAAAAACCTGTCACTTCACGTGGTACTAAAAGTATACCCCCTCAGAGAGCACTCCACAACTATAAGCAGAAAAAAATCACAACCTGTATGTAATTTTTTGTAAAGCACAGTAAGTGCACCAAGGGAAATATTTGAACCCTGACTTTTGCAAGACTTTAACTGTAGTGGTAAAGTGGAATAGAATCCGACATAAAAACATAGGAAACTTCTTATGGAATATTTCTATTATTGTCACATTAACAGTATTTTTAATCACCCTAGAATGTTTTCTTTAAAACACTCTTCCTCCCATTAGGTATAAATCCACTTCACTTGGGAAACTTGGAATTTTGATAAATAAACATTTGTTAAAAGAAATATCCCTAAGCCAATCACAATATCTTTGGCAGGATATATAATAAATCGATGACAAAGTTTAACTTCAACTCCATCCGGTGATATCTTTGAATGAGGAGGAAGGGGGATTGGGAAAGTACAAGGGGGAAAAACGTACGTTTTTATATGTTTGCTTTAAAAAGTGCCCTGGGGATTTGATAGATGGATTTAGTCAGCCAGGATTAGCTAGGGGAAAACATCTAATCCCTGAAAACTACTTGGTGTCAGGGAAGAGTCCTCAAAAGATGCTGAGACCTGAGAAGTAACCCCACACATGGCTGTGTTGAATTTCCTTCAGCCCTCAAAGTTTCTTAACTTTCACAGTAGAAACTTGGAAGGGAGAATAAGAAAAAAGCCAGCTTCATGAAACTGGCCCAAAATGGGGGAAATACACATCAAAACATTTATTTGTCGCTTTTGAACACACCTACTTAAAAATCCCTACTGTGTGTGCCACACATTATTGTAAAAAATTTTTTTAATTATGAAAATTAATAAAATTGTTAATAGGATAAAAGTTTCTAAGGAGAAAGGCTGACTTAGAGTAACAAGTGCAGGGGATTGGGCTCTAAATTAAACTTTGGGGGGGGTTGGAAAAAAGCCTCATGTGTAGGGCTTCCCTGGTGACATAGTGGTTGAGAATCTGCCTGCCAATGCAGGGGACACAGGTTCAATCCCTGGTCCGGGAAGATCCCACATGCCAGGGAGCAACTAAGCCCGTGTGCCTCAACTACTGAGCCTGTGAGCCACAACTACTGCACCCACATGCCACAACTACTGAAGCCTGTGCGCCTAACAGCCCCTGCTCCACAGTGAGAGAAGCTACGGCAATGAGAAGCCTGTGCACTGCAAGGAAGAGTAGCCCACGCTTGCCATAACTAGAGAAAGCCCACGCAAAGCAACAAAGACCCAACACACAGCCAAAAAATAAATAAATTTATTATTTTTTAAAAAGCCTCATGGGTAAAGGATGTTCCAAACCCACATTTGATGAAGATGAGGGCATGAGATTTGGGGGGGTGGGAGGAAACACCATAGTAACATGCCTGAGGCCAGAATATACTTTCAGCTGTTCAAGGAAAAGAAGGCCAGTGCAGAGGTCAGAGATGTCACTGGGCCACAGATAAGACACTGTTCCACTGCAAGGATTCAGATTTCGAAGAAAAGAGTTATATTTTTGGCTGGGGTCATCGTACTTTGAGAGCACATCCTGTCAAAGGGAAGCACACAATAGGGAGCCCAGCTCACGAACCGTTAAACGCAGTAAGGAGCGAATTGCCAAGGAGAAGAGAGGGATGCCCCCTTACCCAGAGGTGGTTCAATAGGCCCTGTGGCAGCACCGCCAGCCGCGCACCCGGGAGTTACGCCCCACAGCAACGGATCGTCAAGCAACGCTCAGAGAGGCATAGCCCCAGGAGGAAGCCGGGTCCACAAGTGAGTTCAAGCTGTGAGTGACCACCAGAATCCGCAATTCACGTGAATTTTCTCAGTTAGGGGCGTTGTTCATAACTTCACCAGCAGAGGGACCCCGCCGCCAAGAGTCAGACAAACTTCGTTGGCGGGGAACCCCCACCCCCGCCCAACCCTAGAGGCTGCGGGTCAGGAGGTGCGAGGAGACCTCTGAGGAATCATAGCGTTTGAAGCCAGGGTGTGCAGCACGACCTTAGGAACCAGCCGAACAGCCCACAGTCGCCCACGAGTTCCCGCCTCCCCCGCGACGCAGAGCGCACACTGCCCGCCGGCCACAGTGTCCTGGCTGCGGGAGGGAGAGGTGGGGCGGTGTCCACCTACCGGAACCTCACGCGAGCCCACTGCCTAGACCGTGGGGCCCTCCGTGGGCCTGCCCGCACAGCCTAGTCTGGCCCGGTTCCCACCTCCAGACCCGGGAGACCCGCTCCAGCTCCCCTCAGCAGCCGGAGCAGCCCCGGCGGAGGCTGGTCGTTCTGGCCGGGCGGCCGCGGCCTCTTCCCCGTTAGTCTGCAGGTACAATCTCCGGAGGAAGCACGAGGCGCGCCCGGCCGGCAGAACCGGGACGATCCCGCCAGTCCCGCCGGCCTCCCGGAACTCGTCTGCAGGCACCGCGGCCGAATCCCATCCCCTGAAGATGTTGCCCGAGCTCCGGAAGGGAAGGGACAATATAAACGTGGCTGCCAAATGGCGCCCGACAACCGGCGCCAAAGTCAGCGGGGCGGATTCGTATCCCGGACCGACGAGGGCGCACCGCCGGCCCCCCGGGGTGCTGGAACTAGTCCAGGCCTACCTCGGAGCGCATCTCTCAGCCTGGGACCGTCACTCGGGCTGCCCAGAATGGCACCAGCGAGTTCCCAGGAGGACTTAGAAAAATTCTGCAGCAGGCAGTGCACACCGAAAACCATACAAAGATTCATGGAGAACAACGGGTGAAATTTTTTTTTTTCCTTTTTTTGGCTGAGCCGTGTGGCTTTGCGATCTTAGTTCCCGGATCAGGGGGATGAGCCCACGTCCTTGGCAATAAAAGTGCCGAGTCCTAGTCACAGGACTGCCAGGGACTGCCCGAATATTTTAATTCTATCATTTTTAGCAGAGGTCTTTCTAAAGCAAAAAAAAAAAAAAAAAAAAAGCTCAGAAGACATGAAGGAAATAATTTATAACTTGACCACATAGAAGTTTAAACAAAATCTGTCTCTGCATTGACCATAACAAAGTTCAAAGACAAAAAATGGATGTGGGGAACACTGGTGCTAATGTACATCGAGTGATAAGAATACTGATTTCATCATTACTTACCATAAAAAACAGGGGAGGATTAATAGCCTTTTACTAAATAAACTTCCAGCATATCTGTACAATGCAACAGTATGAAAGAGAGAGACTGTGTGTGTTTGAAATGAGGTTAGTGTTGATGGTGAACTGTTCCATGAAATTTTTTTTTAAGGTGTAGAATTTCCTTTGGTTTGGTTTTGTGTGTGTGTGTGTTTTAAGTACATGTATTTCTATTTTAAAAGATAGATGGACAGGCAAAGGAACTAGAACCTCTACAGCAATTTCAAAATCCAAGAATAAAGTTGCCCATAATTTAAAGCTTATTTATAGAGCTGATAGAGACCATGTGATGTTTGCAGTTAGACACGTTGATCAATGGAACAAAGCAGAGATTCAAACAAATATGCCTAAGCCCAAGTGATTTTTGGCAAATGTGCAAAAGCAATTCACTGGAGAAAAAATGGCTTCTCTATGATATGGGCAATCGAACATCCACAACAAAACACAAAAGCAAGCATGCAAGCAAACAAAAAAACCTTAACCTAAACACCTTAACTTCACACCTCCTACAAACAAATTCAAAATGGATCACTCACGTTAATGTAAAATTTAACACTAGAACACACTTCAGAGGAAAATATTCCAAGAAAAAAAAATGGGTATCTAGGGTCGGGCAAAGAGATTTTAAAATCTGACACCAGAAGTGTGATCCATAAAAAGAAATAGAGACATTGGAAATTTTCAAAATTAAAAACCTAGGCTGTGAAACACCTGAAGAGGATGAAAGGACCAAGGACTGAAGCAGGGCGAAAACATAAGCAAACCACACATCAGATATGAATATGAAAGAACTCTCAAAACTATTATCTTTTTAAAAAATATCCAAATACAAAATAGACAAAACACAGAACAGGCATTTCACCCAAGAGGAAGAGATATGATTGGATGGCAAATAAGCACGTAAAAAGATATGAGGCATTTCCTGGGAATGCAAGTGAAAATCATAGCGAGATACCTGGACACATCCATCAGAACGCCTTAAACAACATACAGAACGGTAATAAAATGCTGATGAGGTAGAGGAGAAACCCAGTCATTCACCCATACTGGTGGTAATGTAAAATGGTACAGTCACTGTGGAAAACACTGTGGTGGCTTCCAAACACACAAATAACAAAAAACAAAAAGCTTTGCAAGTACTGTACAATCCAGAAACTCAACCCCCAGTCAAATAAAAATAGATTGTCGAGTAAAAGATTGACTCAGCAGGTCTAGAATGTTCAGAACCAGCACATTCCAAAGAAACGTCGGGCCTTGCCTGGCTCCTGGGAAGCCCTTGGAATGCCTGATGAATGTCCTTATTTAGTTAGGGACTTGGATAGTTGAGACTAACAGTGTGATTTATGGCAGGGGCCTTGGGCCACGCGGTATCAGTTTGAGCTCCAGGAAGTCAGCTTTATGGGGTCCTGTGAGTCCTTCTAGGGAGCAAAGCATCAAATCGGAGGGTGGTCTGGAGGACGCCACCTATTCCCCCGCCGGACAACACTTATGTTCACGAAAAATCCTAGACTTGAATGGTCTCAGCCCCTCTGTTCATCAGAGCCCCAAACTGGAAACAACATGGATTCCTTCAAGGAGTGACTGGTTACAGAAATGGTTGGTGGCAGGAGTAGTCGTGGAAATAGAAGTGTTTGGATATACATAGCGAAGGAAGATTGGACAGGACTGGACAATGGGTTGTATGACATGGGGACATACAAGATGAGGAAACGCTTCTGGAGTTTGGAAAAGACTCACTACGTGAACAGTGGTAAAATCCATTCAGACAGGGGGAAGTCTGGGGCGTGGCCAGGGTAAAGAAGAAGCAGAACAAGATTTTAAGGTTGGACCACTTTTAATATGTCATTTCTGTGAGGTATCCAAGTCAGAAAACCAACTAGGTGGTTGTACATCTAATTCTGGAAAGAGTTGAAATATGGGGTTTATAAGCATAGTTCTTAATGCCTGAGAAATGGACTAGACCACTCAGAGGTTATTTATTTTTTTAATCATATCGGTAATAGACTGTAGGGCCCAACGTGGAGCAACAGACGTGCTTCAAGTTAACACCCATGCAGAGGAGCCTATGCTGGTAAACAGTGCTGTGGAGGAGCATCAAGGAAGGTAGTAGTGAAATGAGAAACCTCTGGTTGTCAGGAGCCAGAGATAACAGCATTCCAAGAAACCAAGATAAGTGAGCCACTTACCTGAACTGCTTTGAAGGAAACCAGGACATGTCACCCCAAAATATCACCCACTGTTTAGCACATCAATTATTTTGAATTCCAGGCACTTATGACACAGCAGATGCAGGAAGGATGCTCTGACACTACTTTTTCTTCCTGAGAGCAGGAGATCAAACTCTCATGTGAAAGGTACCCTCCCTGTACCAGGAGGAAGACATTCTTAATCACCAGAGACAGGAAATGTGAGTGGGAGAATTGGGGACTGAGCAGTTTGTACCAACAAAACCTGACTAATCTCATGCCTATCTTCCTAGTTCACTTCTTCACTGTAAACTTCCCACAGCCCAGACCCCTTTGTCTTGTCAATTCTTCACAAATTGATAGTCTAAAAGATATAAAAGCTTCCTGTTCTTGTCACATCTTTGGGTCTTCGATCTCTCATGAAATCTCCCATGTACATGTAAACATTTAATAAAATGTGTGTGCTCTTCTATTAATCTGTCTTTTGTCAGTTTCAACCTTAGGCCCAGTCAGAGACCCTAAAAAGAGGGAAGAGGAGAATTTTCCCTTCCCTACAGCTGTTAGAATGTCCAGTAAGGTGGTAAATGGAAAGTGAGCATTAGATGTTCACCAAAGAAGTCACTGGTGTCCATGGCAAAAGAGAGCGGTATTTGGAGCCATCTGGTGGGAAACTGTGTATACAGTGAAATAAAGAGCAGATGTCAGGTGAAGATATTGAAAGGTTATATGTTAAACAGGCAAGTGTTCACAAAAGTTCAACTCTTTATTGTTTGTTTTTTTAAAGAGCAGTTTGGGTTCAGAGCAAAACTGGAGTACAGTTTATTACAATATGCCCCCTCCTCTGCCATCGCTGATTCCCACCAACCCCACAAATAAGACAGAGAGAGAGAGTGACCTCAGAGCCTTCCCCTTCTCTACTATCCTATCAACATTCCACATCAGTGTGTTGACTCTACATGCATTAGGGTTCACTCTTGATGTACATTTTGTGGGTTTTGACCAATCTATCTCACCATTATAGTATCATAGAGAATAACTTCCATCTTAAAAATCTTGTGCTCTCCCTATTCACCCCCACCCCCAACCGCCAACCCCCTACAACGCCTCGCAACACACTGATCTCTCTACCCTCTCCAAACTTTTGCCTTTTCTGTAATGTCATACATAGTTGGAGCCATAAGGTATGTAACCTCTTCAAATTGCCTTCTTTCAGTGAGTAATATGCATTTAAGGTTCCCCTTCTGTCGCCTCACAGTTCCATAGCTCGCTCACTTCTTTTTAGCACCAAATAATTCCTTTGCATGAATGTATCCATCTGTGTCCGTTCAACTCCTGAGTGACATCTCGGTTGCCTCCCAGTCCTGGTAGCTATGAAAAATGCCACCGTTAATGTCCACGTGCAGGTTTCTGCTGTTTTTGGCGGCGGCGGGTGTGTGTGTATATATGTATATATATATATATATGTATATATATATATATATATTTAAGTGTCTGTAGCTCAAAACAAGACTAGTTCCTCCTACATTTATGTCTTTTACCTCATGTTTGACTTTTGACAGAAAGAGGGACATTTTTCTGAAACGATGGGGCTGGGGAGGCTGAAGTATAAGATGGGTGCAGGCCCATGCATATTCCTTTCTTATGTGGTGGGAAGATGACTCTTGCTGTTTGAGATCTAATTTCTCCGTGAACGATCAGGGAAGATACCAGGCGTAAAAAGGGAAAGTGAAGCTTAGAAAAACATGGAGAAGATTAGTTATAGATGCCGGGGTCTCCAGCACATGAACCTAAGATTTCTGGATGTGTACGGCAGATTTGGTGTGTAGGACTTTGAATTTGCAGTGTTATCATCTAGCCACTTTTGGCTGTCACACACCACCTCGTCACAACTAGAAAGAAGGAAGATGGATAAACATGATTGAACCCCACAAATGGCACCCCTGAATCAAGACGGGTGCTCTCTTTGGGCAAATTGTGACTCTAAGTTGTGATCCCAGGGTTTTTTAATTTTACTTTCTGTTTTGTTTTTGGGCCGCGCAGCTTGTGGGATCTTAGTTCCCCAACCAGGGATTGAACCTAGGCCCTCTGCAGTGAAAGCACCAAGTCATAACCACTGGACCGCCAGGGAATTCCCCCCCCCACCCAGGGTTGTTTTAAAGACTAAACTAATATGAGTTTACACAAGGAGGATGCGAATGTACTTAATGCCACTTATAAATAACAAAATGATAAATTTTATGTGATACATATTTTTAACCACAATTCAAAACAGAACACCCTCTCCCTGACTCAGACTAAGGGAGTTCCTGGGTCTATCAGAGTCATTGGCAGTGTGGAAAACCAGGGGTCAGCAAATAGAAATATTTTCTTCCTCTTGAGGTGAATAAAAATTTTAAAAGACAGTAGTTGTACATGCTATAATTCAAAAAGGAAAGGTAGGGGTTAATTTTAGCATTTAAAAGCATACACTGTCCACCTTTCAAAGTACTTACACTACAAATTATGTGTAATTTCTTGGGTCAAGCAGTGCTTGGAAACTTGCAGAGTAACTGAGCCTGTTGCCAAATCTTTTGTTGGTGTCCATGTCTGCAGACTGTGTGTGACCCAAATGAGGTTAAGATTGGGGTGGGTGGGAGAAGAATTTTGGAGTTTATGTCCATATTTAGTATGTGTAAGAGAGGAAAATGGTGTTCCCTCTAGAACCTTCTGAGTTTTTGGCTGTAACAAAAAGACGGATCAAGAAGAGAAAAACAGGGGCTTCCCTGGTGGCGCAGTGATTAAGAATCCGCCTGGCAATGCAGGGGACACGGGTTCGAGCCCTGGCCCGGGAAGATTCCCACATGCCGTGGAGCAACTAAGCCCGTGCGCCACACCTACTGAAGCTGAGCTGTAGAGCCCGCAAGCCACAACTACTGAGCCCACGTGCCACAACTACTGAAAATTGCGTGCCCAGAGCTTGTGCTACGCAACAAGAGAAGCCACAACCATGAGAAGCCTGCACACCGCAATTAAGAGTAGTCCCCGCTCACCGCAACTAGAGAAAGCCCTCGCACAGCAACGAAGACCCAACACAGCAATAACTAACTAACTAACTAAATAAATAAATTCATAAAAAATAAGAGAAAAACAAGCAATTTATGAATGAGTGCAGTGCACACCCTGTGGGAGAAACCTAAACTAGAAGTAACTCAAAATGGAGGCTCAGAACTCCAGTTTTTATAGCAACTTCAACAAAGAACAATAAAGTCATAGAGAAATGACAAGAGAGAGGAAAGCAATTTTAGGCTTCCACAGGGGGCAAACTGTCGGAAGGGAAATATATGGAGGGAAACTAATGGAGTAAGGTATTGTTTGCAGATTCCTCTGGTGCCATGTCTGGGTTGATAAGAATGTCTTCTTTCCTTCTTCTCTAGGGAAGATAACATCCACGTGGGAGTTCTATGTCCTGCTTTAAGGAAGAAAAAGAGTCAGAGTGTCCTTGCGCCTGCTGTTTCTTAAGTGCCTTGAACTCAAAATAATCAATGTAAGGACTTCCCTGGCGGTCCAGTTGTTAAGACTCCTCGCTTCCACTGCAGGGGGTGCGGGTTCGATCTCTGGTCAGGGAATTAAGATTCCACATGCCGCGCTGCATGGCCAGAAATATATTAAAAAAGAAAAAATCAATGTGCCAAATTGGGGTGACATATTTTGGTTCACCCCCTTCTCAGGGATAACTGTTCTCTCGTCACGATATAAAAATATAACATATGTTCACTGATGTGTGTCTGGGCCTTACAGCCTGGTCTAACGGCTCCACAGTGAGCATCTTCTACAGGCACAAGAGGCAAGTATGATATATTCACAGCACCCAGCACTGCCCCAGATTCTCCCGAGACCAGAGCCACCCAAACCATCCTGATCCTGATGTGCACCTTTGTCATTTTCTACTTGCTTTCTTTCATCTTGGTTCTTTGCATGGTGCTATTTGATAATCCAAGGGTATGTCTGATAAATACTGTTACATTTGTGGAGACATGTTTCCCCAATGTTTTCCCTTTGTGCTCATCAATAACAACAACTCTGTCTCCAGGCTCTATTTCCTCTGCTGGGGCAAAAGGTAATTTTCTCTAGATTTGTCACAAGACCAGATGGTTTCTGTTCTTTACAAAATATTCATATGTCCATTCATCCATTAGGTAAGGCTAAGCCTCTACTATGGGCCAAGTACTATTAGGTAATTCAATTACCTAAATTAGACCAGTAGCTCCAGCCCTCACAGGGATTGCGATATATTTCAATGATCTTAGGACACACATTTTTTTTCCTTCTAACAGCTCTAAAATTGGGAGGTATCATATACTGAATAGCATCTTATACTTGTGGCTGAGCAGTTGTGATATTGAGTTCATAGGCTTCATCCTAGTCCTAGTGCTTCAA
Organism: Delphinapterus leucas; assembly: GCF_059928025.1. Lineage (NCBI taxonomy): Eukaryota > Metazoa > Chordata > Mammalia > Artiodactyla > Monodontidae > Delphinapterus > Delphinapterus leucas. The sequence goes on from NC_143148.1 coordinate 1,533,999, forward strand.
CTGAGTGTGGCAAATCACAGAAGTTGCTAAATCCTTCAGAATGTAAGCAATTTGAAAGTAACAAAGGACTCCATGACTGACTTCTGTATCATATAAAACTATCATTAAAGCACCTTATCACAGCACTTTTCTTTCTGAAATGGCTATAAAATAATGGTCTGTTTTACACTTGGTGGTATCTTAGCTTTGGTTTAAAAAAAAAAAAGATAGTTCAGCCAGGACACAGTCTTTAAGCATACATCTATACAAATTATTACACAACTTAAATTACTGTAAATGCTGGGAGATCAAGTTTAGGTGATTATGACAAAATACAACTACTGGACTTGACCTAGTCTGAAGGCTCAAGAAAAGATACCTTGAGAATGTATTTCTGTGTATGAAAAAAATATTCTGCAGTAATTTACTATATGTTGAGTTTTGGGAAGAATATTCCAGTGAGAGAGAGAAGTGCCTGTGAAGGGTTGGTGCTGGGAAGCTGTGTGAACACTCAGGAAAGACAGAAGGGGCTGAGACACAATAAAGGATACTTCATGTCCAGACTCTGAACTAAGGAGACAGAATAATTTGTAGAGGGACTTCCCTGGTGGTACAGTGGTTAGGACTCTGCACTTCCAGTGCAGGGGGCACGGGTTCGATCCCTGGTTGGGGAACTAAGGTCCCGCATGCTGTGCGGCACGACCGAAAAACAAACAAGCAAAAAGAAATAATTTGTGGAAATAATAACTTAGCTGACCCATAAATCCAATGTACGCAATTTATAAATTCGAAATCATTAGAAATTAAATCCTAGGTCTTATTAAACTACAATACTGTGATGACTTTTTTTTACATGGTGATAAAATCAGCAAGAAGATGTAATTCCATTTCACAAATAAAATTATTCAATCAATTTAATTTGTTCAAAAAGCCAAATTGATAAGGACATTATACAAATTTTAAAAATATATAATTTGTAAACATCTACATACACAAATCAAATGTCTAAAGCCTCTTCAAAGCAAATATCTGAGGCTCTCCTTCTTATCTAGTAACCTAAAAGTCAAGGCCATTATTCAAAGTCACAGTTCAACAATTTTTCCTTCAAAAACACCTTTCACCGAGATTTTATGTAGCAATATAAAGAGCAGAACCACACAACACTGTAAACTAACTGTACTTCAATAAAGGATAAATAGATAAATAAAAAGAAAGAGCCAAACCTCTGTAAAGCATTAGAAGATTAATGGTTATCTTTCTTTCATCCTATGTTAGGACAATTTTTTTTCCAGATATTATCAATAAGTACTTTTCACAAGTTTTTAAAATTTATTTATCATTTTTTTGGCTGCGTTGGGTCTTCGTTGTGCACAGGGCTCCTCTAGTTGCAGCGAGCAGGGGTTACTCTTCCTTGTGGTGTGCGGGCTTCTCATTGTGGTGGCTTCTCTTGTTGCAGAGCACGGGCTCTAGGCGCACAGACTTCAGTAGTTGTGGTGGGCTCAGTAGTTGTGGTTCGTGGGCTCTAGAGCGCAGGCTCAGTAGTTGTGGCACATGGGCTTAGTTGCTCCGTGGCATGAGGTATCTTCCCAGACCAGGGCTCGAACCCGTCTCCTGCATTGGCAGGCAGATTCTTAACCACTGTGCCACGAGGGAAGTCCCATTGTTTCCTTTTTAAATGAGTTTTGTTAACCTCCAAATCTATTTCATTCAGGTCTAGCAGACTTTTTCAAACCATGTTTTGCAACTCTTGGTTCAATCAAAAGATGGAGTGACTAATCCATGGAACTGTGTATGCACAGGAGAAAAATGAATGATTTAACAGACTTTTCTTTTCCCATCTGGAATCTGAGAAGTCTGACAATGTCAGAAATTTGAACACAACCAGGCTGAACATCCATTATCCAGGAATGTGTCTCCTTCACAAGGAAGTTGCAAACTCAAGGGACACTGAGGTATTTCAGCCAACTAAGAATACTGTAGAGGGAAGCAAAAGAATGGAAGAGAGGGCTACAAACAGGACAAAGGGGGACAGGGTTTAGGCGGATTCCCTAGTGAGGAAGTTTTAAGCTTATAAAGCCATAGTTCCCTAAGTGGGCACTGTAATACTTTAAATTTTCAAGACAAAAAAGAGATAAAAATCTGATTAACCAATGGCCCTCTCTCTATACTTCATATGAAGAGGATTCCAAATGCCATTTGGACTCTGACTGCCTCCCTGAATTTTTAGCGAAGGGTATTTTGTTAGGCAGATCTATGTCTATTACACTGTGTTTCAATCCACATCTATTACACTGTAATGTCAATTACACTGTGTTTCCCCGTGTGTGAAATACAAATTAAATATGAGGCTTAATTCTTCCTGTTGAAAATGGGGAGATTCTCCCTTGTCTTTTGTCAGAGCATTTAGCTTAGAGAACTTCTAAGCACTTCCTTATCTCTTTAAAATGCATCCATTTGAATACTAGATAGGACTTTTGTCAGTTGGGCTGTTTTGTTTTTCAGATTCATGACCCAGAATAGTCTTTCTTAAGAACCTAGGAGCCATTTCTTTAAAATGGAAACATCTTTAGACCCAGCTTCTTGAAATGCAAACAGCAAGGGAGCTAGCTCACCTATCTCCCGGTACCCGAGGGAGGGTAGGAGCCTAACCTCGGTGGGTTCTTTGTTCCAATTTGAAAAAACTTCCCAAAGTAGTTTGTCTTTCCTCTAGATAAAGCCAATTTGCTAACACAGATGGTCACCCCAATTACCAGGTATAGTTAGGATAAACTATCTGTGACAAATGATGCTGTCAACCAGAAAATGTTGAGGCAAAATCAAGCAGAAGCGTTTATTTGGGTCAAAGAATTACAACTCAGGATACACAGATTCGGGTAGCAACCCAAATAGTGTCCTACTAGGGAGTGAAAGTCGGGTTTTTAAAGACAAAAAGCGGAATGTCTACATAATTCAAAGTATTTTGATTGCTGCTGGTGGCAGAAAGCTAGTCTTGGCTAAGCATGTTTGGTTGCTAAAGGTGTCACTAAGCAAAAATGTTACTGGAGCAAGGTACTTTTGCAGAGTTCTTGAAACACTTGTGGTTTGGCCCATTCCAGGTCACGTTTCACCTGGTGAGGACGTGCGTAAGACCCACTTCTTTAATGGCCTCTCAGCTCCGTTTAAAAACCCCTTGACATAAACGACTCCATTTTATTTCATCTTTCACAATGCTGTCAAGTCCTGTTACTTGAAGACTAGTTATATTTATCTTGAAAACATGTAAATAATGGGTTCTATGTGCTTGTCTATATAAGGGAGGCTTTTTTGGTTATTTTTCTGTCTTTGCAATTTCTTAGCAGATGGCTTTGGCTGCACATCACATCCTGCTTTAATTCTAACCCAATAATGTGGTATAATGAGAAATTTAATTGGCCTTTGTCCCCAGATCCTGGCAGAGCTTCTAAAACCCTTGGAATTTCCTGAGTGACAGGAATATCTTTTGTCACTCATAACAGGTCCCTTCTGTTGTTGTAGTTGCAGCACGTGGGCTCTCTAGGTGTGGCTTGCATGCTCAAGTAGTTGTGGCATGTGGGCTTAGTTGCCCCACGGCATGTGGGAATCTTAGTTCCCTGACCAGGAATTGAACCCGTGTGCCCTGCATTGGAAGGCAGATTCTTTTTTAATTTACTTATTTTTGGCTGCGTTGGGTCTTTGTTGCTGCATGCAGGCTTTCTCTAGTTGCGGCGAGTGGGGGCTACTCTTCATTGCTGCGCACGGGCTTCTCATTACAGTGGCTTCTTTTGCTGCAGAGCAAGGGCTCTAGGCACACAGGCTCAGTAGTTGTGGCTCGCGGGCTCTAGAGCCCAGGCTCAGTAGTTGCGGTGCACAGGCTTAGTTGCTCCGCAGCATGTGGGATCTTCCTGGACCAGTGCTCGAACCTGTGTCCCCTGCATTGGCAGGCGGATTCGTAACCACTGCACCACCAGAGAAGCCCAGAAGGCGGATTCTTAACTACTGGACCACCAGGGAAGTCCCAAGAGGTCCCTTTTGAGCACAACTGAATTTATGCTTCAAGAGGTGATTTAGGTTGGGGGTCCTAAATAGCCCCACCCACTGACCTCCAGGAAGGGGGTGTGAGGAGAGAGCTGGAGTTTAAAGCTCTATACAAACTCTTGAACAAGATTTAAGGAGCTTCCAAGTCTCTAAACGTACTGGGAGGGTGACAGACTTCAGTTCCATGAGGACAGACACTCTTGTGCTCCAGATCCTTCCAGAACTCGCCCTATATAATTCTTCATCTGCCTATTAAATTTAAGTACATGTTTCCCTGAGTTCTGTGAGCTGCTCTAGCAAAATAATCAAACTCCAGGAGGGGGTCATGGGAACCTCTGATTTATAGCCAGTCTCTCAGAAGCAGAGGTAACAACCTGGACTTTTGAAAGATATCTGAAGTGGAGGAAGACTTGTGGGGCTGAGTCCTTCACCTGTGGGATCTCATGCTACCTCCAGGGAGATAATGTCAGAATTGATTGCTTGGTGAGGTTAGAAAACACACACTGCAAACAATGAAAGTGTTTTCTGTCTCTACCACCTTTTTGGACAGGATCTGTGGGTTGGGAGATTTTGTTTTTATTTCCCCAACATTCACCATCACAATCTATCTGCTGGGATGAAATCTCAATCACTCATCTCATCAATATCTTGTGTACAGGAAATACGAGGAAAGGGTGATCATTAAACAGTATCAGAGGTTCAACAAACTACACCTAGAAAATGACAAATAACTCAGCAACTTCAACAAATAAATAATAAGAATAAAAAAGGTAGATGGAACTTATAGGTGAAGAGACTTATGAGACAGTTTCTGAAAGCCATAATACATTTTGGATCCTAACTGTGATTAATCTGACTTAGGAAACACAAAACTCTTGAGATAATTGAGCAGTGAAAACATATTTATCATATTTTAAAATATTTTTTGTGTGGTAACTATTGGGGTTATGAAATAGCCCTCACATTAAAAACATGCATTCTCAAGAAGTTATGCATTCAATGATGTAATGTCTGAGATCATAAATTAAACAATCCACTAGTGTATGTGAAGATGGACAAAACAAGAATGGCCATTAAATGATAAATAATGGTGGAAGATTGAGGAAGCCTTCATTTGGTGTCATGATAGTTTTTCCCATTTCTGTATATATTTGAAAATAGCTGTAACAAAAGATAGAATGTGTCTTAGTTTGTTCTGGCTGTTATAACAAAATATCACTGCCTGGATGTTTTATAAACAATAGATAATTATTTCTCACAGTACTGAGACTGGAAGTCAGAGATCAAGGTGCTTAGCATGGTCAGGTGAGGGTCCTCTTCAATGTTGCTGATTTTTTGCTCTGTCCTCACAAGGTGTAAGGGGTTAGGGATCCTCTGGGGCCTCTATTATGAGCCACTAATCCATTCATGAGGGATCCACTCTCATGATTTAAGCAGCTCCAAAAAGCCCAGCCTCCAAATACCATCACCTATGTGGCTTAGGATTTCAACATATGAATTTGAAGGGAACACAAACATTCAGGTCATAGCAGTGCCAGTGTATCAGAAATTTAATCCGTTCAGAAGGATGAAATAAAAAGGGTAGGAAGGTACCTCTGGTTTCCGGTCAAGGATATAAAAAGCTGGCATTTGCCACTCTATCCTAACAAGCAAAAGCCTAAACAGACTGAAAAAATAAACTCTTCTTAGATTCCTAAATGAAGTGTGGTCACAGGGCAAACCACTGTCCCCAAATTGGAGAGATTGAAAGGGTAACACAGAGAATCACAAGTTACTGAAGCAGAAACCCACAAGCTGAAATCACTGTGGTAACCAATGCCAGGACAGGGAAACCGGAACTGTAATTGACAAATTCCTCTCAGTAGGGACAAATCTGAGAGAGAAGAACTCCAGGGGAGCCCAGTCATGGGGAAGAAAACCCACACTTCTGTTGAGTTTTATCTCCTAGAGTTCTACCTGTTTCTCGCAGTGAATATCCGAGAAAAATCCTGTCATACTCCCAGCAGGGAGAAAGGAAAAGGAACCATTTTCAAATATGCCAAAGCATTCTGTTCTTTATGCAAAGTCTGCTCCAGGAGAAAATTTTAAAACAGAGCCTTAGGTTTTATCAGAGCCTAAATGACTGGGGGGAAGGAAAATACCCAACTCGAGCCCACTCTAGCCATCCTGTTTCCACCTAAGATAGAGGAGAGACTGAATAGGCACATGTGAAGTTCACAGTCCAGTAGGAGAACCTCACTAAAACACTGGGACCTACATTATGTGTCAAGTTAAAATATTTTTTTACAGAAAACTTAAAACCACAAACAAAACGTCCAAAGTTTGGAAATTTTTAAGAAAACATTTCTAGAGACCTAATAGGTTAAAGAGGAAGTTATAATGCAAAAAGAAAAAGAAATATTGAGTCCTAATCATAGGACTATAGAACACTTCCCCTCTCCCCACACCTTAAAATCACTTAAAAGACCTATTTACAGCAGTTCCTTTTACTGAGCACATGATACTTAGCTATCAAGAAAAAACTGTAAGGCATAATAAAAATGTTTTTAAAAGTTTGAAGAGAAAAAAGAAAAAGAAAGTTTGAAGAGACAGAGCAAGTATCAGAAACAAACTCAGACAAGTCAGAGATGTGGACTTAAGAGACCAGGAATTCAAAACAATTATGATTAATATGCTTAGTGCTCTATTGGATAAAGTAGACAGCATGCAAGAACAGACAAGCAATGTAAACTGAGATGGAAATTCTAAAACAGAACCAAAGAGAAATGCTAGTGAGCAAAAATTCTGTAACAAAAATGAGGAATGCTTTTGATGAGCTTAATTCGTAGACTGGACGCAGCTAAGAAAAGAATCTGACCTGAGGATATCTCAATAGAAACCCCCAAAACGGGGAGGGGTGAGGATTGAAAAACAAAACAGAATACTCAAGAACTGTTAGACAACTACAAAAGCTATAAATTATGAGTAACAGGAATAACAGAAAAAGATAAAGATAAAGCAACAGAAGAAATTGAATCAGTAATTAACAATCTCCCCTAACAGAGTACACCATACTGAAATGGGTTCACTGGTGTATTCTAGTGAACATTTAAGAAAGAAATTATACCAATTCTCTACTACCTGTTTCAGGGGCTAGAAGCAGAGGGAATAATTCCTAACTCATTTTCAGAGACTAGCATTACCCTAATACCAAAACAAAAGACATTACAAGAAAATTTCAGACCAATATTGCTCATGAACATTGATGCAAAAATCCTCAACAATGAACTACCACTACACATCTATTAGAATCCAAAATCTAGAACACTGAAAACACCAAATGCTGGTGAGGATGTGTAACGACAGAAACTCTCATTCATTGCTGGTGAGAATAGTGCAGACACTTTGGAAGAGACATAGAAAACAAACATACTCTTATCAGCAATTTTGCTCCTTGGTATGTACCCAAAGGAGTCGAAAACTTATGTTCACACAAAAACCTGTACATAATTATTTATAGTAGCTTTATTCATATTGCCAAAACTTGGAAACAACTAAGATGTCTCCTTCAGTAGGTGAATGTATAAATGGTGGCATATCCAGACAATGGAATATCATTCAGTTTTAAAAAAGAAATGTACTATCAGGACATAAGAAGACATGGAGGAACCTTAAGTGCTTGTTACTAAGTGAAAACAGCCAATCTGAAAAAGCTATATACCGTATGATTCCAACTACATGGCATTCTGGAAAAGGCAAAACTATGGAGATAGTAAAAAAGATCAGTGGTTCCCAGGTAATGTGGGGACAAAGCAGGGATCAATACAGAGAATAGAGGAATTTTAGGGCAGTGAATCTACTCTGTGTGACACTATAGTGATGCAACATACCATTATAAATTTGTTCAAACTCAGAACATACACCACCAGCAGTAAATCCTAATATGAACTATATAGACTCTGGGTGATAAAAATGTATCAATGTAGGTTCATCGATTATAAGATTATAACAAAAGTACCACTCTGGTAGGGGATGGTGATAATGAAGGAGGTGATGAATGTGTAGGGGCAGGGCACCTTCCTCTTAATTTTGTTATGAACCTAAAACTGCTCTTAAAAAATAAAGTCTTTAAGTAAAAAAGTTAAAAATGTAAATATGAAACAAAACAAAACATTGGACCAAAGGGTTACTAAACCTGGGTTTACTTCCAATCCTGCTACTAACTAGCTGTGCAAGTCACTCACTTCCCCTTCCTGGGCCCTAATTTACTTATCTGCGAAAGAAGAAAAATTGGTCTCATGACATCTAAGGTTTTTTCCTGTTCTAAATTTCTATGGATAATGCTAATTGTTTCTATTTTAAAGTTACAAACACCCTCAAAACCTATGTAGGGTCTTCCCTGGTGGCGCAGTGGTTGAGTCTGCCTGCTGATGCAGGGGACACGGGGTCGTGCCCCAGTCCAGAAAGATCCCACATGCCGTGGAGCGGCTGGGCCCGTGAGCCATGGCCACTGAGCCTGTGCGTCTGGAGCCTGTGCTCCGCAACGGGAGAGGCCACAACAGTTAGAGGCCCGCGTACCACAAAAAAACAAAACAAAACAAAACAAAAACCTATGTAGGATTTTCTATATCAGATCAAATAAAATGGAATATGGCCACACAGACACACATACAAAAATATCTATGAAAATGAAAACAAAAAGATTAGGGAGTGACAAGTTTTGAAGATTTGTTTTTTAAACAGTTTAGTTCAGACATGATTGACTTAAACTGCTCATATTTAAAATATCCACTTAGAGTATCAAAACTAAAAGTTTCCTCCTGGCCTTTTAAATTTATCCTTCTCACCATATGAAATTACCCTACCTGCACATACTCTACCCTTTGTAATGGCTATTTTCAAATATATTCCAGAATGGAAAAGACTAGTAAGAAGTAATGATTCTGTCATTATTTATTATTTCATGGTTGTTCTTATTCTCTATATCACAATGCACTTAGTGGTTTATTTATAATCGCAGACATCATGTCAATTCACATATAACCCCTTCAGGATGTGTTTCTAAAATGTAAAGGCCCTTATATAACTCCAATAACTTTGTTGCAAAAAATCAAAATACTTAAAATTATGATAAACTGTTGTAAGTGCTGAATTTTGTCAACTGTATTATTTGATGCAGATTGATTGCAATCTGGATACAAAATTTATCTTAGGCAATAATTAGGTGTGTCTTGCATGTTTTTTAACCTCTATGTACCACTTACCATTTTTTAGTTCATATTATTCACTTGATGAAGCTGCTAAGCCATTTGTTCATTAGAATTTGCCACAATCTAAATTTGGTTTATTGAGTCTTTCAAAATGTTTAACATGCTCACTCTTCTTCCATATTTCCTGTACACAAGCTATGCTCAACATCATGAAATAGCAGGGAAATGCAACTAAAACCACAGTGACATAATGCTATATATTTACTAAAAAAGTCAAAATTTTAAAAGCTAACCATATCCACTTTAGCAAGAATATGGGAGAACTGGAACTCTCATACACTGCTAATAGGCATACAAAAGGAAACAATCATTTTAGAGGACAATTTGGTGTTTCTTAAAAAGTTTTATAGGGCCTTCCCTGGTGGTACAGTGGTTAAGAATCCACCTGCCAATGCAGGGGACACAGGTTTGAGCTCTGGTCCGGGAAGATCCCACATGCCACAGAGCAACTAAGCCCATGTGCCACAACTACTGGGCCTGCGCTCTAAAGCCAGTGAGCCACAACTACTGAGCCCATGTGCCGCAGCTACTGAAGCCCACGTGCCCTAGAGCCTGTGCTCTGCAACAAAGGGAAGCCACCGCAATGAGAAGTCCCCTCACCGCAAGGAAGAGTAGCCCCTACTCGCTGCAACTAGAGAAAGCCTGCGCAGCAACGAAAGCCAAATGAAGCCAAAGAAAATAAATAAAATAAATTTTAAAAGTTATATATTACCTACACTATGATTCAGGTATTGCATTTTGATGTGTTAACACAAGAGAAAGGAAATATGTCAATACGAAGAACTGTATCCAATTTGTGTACCACTTTTATTTGCAATAGCCAAAACTGGAAACAATTAGAACATCCATAAACAGATGAATAAATAAATAAATAGTGCAATAACAATCCAACACACTTTTCAATAACATAAAAAGGATGAACTACTCATGTAAGCACCATGAACTGCAAAATAAATATGCCACGTGAGGGGACCCAAGGAAAAAAAAGAAAAGACTTTATGACTTCAATCATATAAAATTCTAGAAAATGCAAACTAATTTGTTATAACGAAAAGCAAATCAATGGCTGCTTGGAGGACAAAGAGGTTATTAAAGGATTATTAAAGGTAAGTATGGAGGTGACAGAAACGTTTATTATAATGATTGATGGTTTCACGGATTTATATAGATATCAAAATTTATCAAATTTTATAGTTTAAATATAGATATTTACTGCATATAATTTATACCTTATTAAAACTTTAAAAATATGATTCAACTTAAAATTCTGGATTTCCTACTCTAGAAAATCAGTTTTGCCAACCATACTGACTCAATGGGCAGGTTCAGCACTTGCCTCAGGGGCAGCAAAAATAAGTGAGAAATTTTTGAAGTGGAAACAAAGACTATTTCCACTTCATTCAACAGGGATACTGGATGGGTCAAAAATACCATATCACTAGACTAAGAATCTTTCTTCTCTCTATCCTTGTTTTCCTGTTTGCACAGCAATGGCCTTAGATGAACAGCCCAGAGAAGCCACAGGAATCCACAAAACGTTTTTTTTTTTTTTTGGTACGCGGGCCTCTCACAGCTGTGGCCTCTCCTGTTGCGGAGCACAGGCTCTGGACGCACAGGCCCAGCGGCCATGGCTCACGGGCCCAGCCACTCCGCAGCATGTGGGATCCTCCTGGACCGGGACACGAACCTGCGTCCCCTGCATCAGCAGACGGACTCCCAACCACTGCGCCACCAAGGAAGCCCCACAAAAAGTTTTGATTATTTTCTCTGACAAGGCCTTCAGCTACACAGGATATACAGTTCTGGACGTCCTGAGAATTCCTGTACCTGCTCATCCTTCACAACCATAGTGACTAAACATCGTGAGTGACCTTTTAAAAGAGGCACATTCTAACCATTATGTTGTAGTCTCCTCCACTCTCTATTAATCCAGTGTTTCTGTAACAATTATCACTTCCCTGGCCCTTTAATCTTAAAATCATTGATGTTACCCTACAGAATTCAGGACATCAGGGCACATAGCTCTGCTGCTGGACCTGGGGAACAGATTTCCCTCAACAGTGCTGAGCACGATGAAATGTCGCCTGTGAACAAGAGAATAAGTTTATGTTGCTCTCAAAAGCACTAAAGGTTGTCACAGCAACCAGAAACAGCCCCCTCCTCAGTTTGAACTCTGAACCTACAAAACATCATGGTATGTCATCTAAAAATTAACACCACAAAGCCCTGCAGTCTTTCCTTGAAGGTTTTGAGCAGCAATGCAACCTAGGCCAAAACTGGAGAGGCATATTCTGTCATCATACTGTCCCTGCTGAGGCACACAGTTTGGGATCCTGACCAGAGCAGTTCATCTCAAGCCAACAAACCCAGTTTACAACAAACCACCCCATACAGTGAACAGAACCCCTAAGATTAATGGTGTCTTAAACAATAAGACCTTTATTATTATACAAACAAGAGCAATGGGAGGCAGACTGTTCCCCAGGCTAGTGACTTGGAGGCTGGAAAATCCCATCACTAGAGTCTCATGAGATCAATAATATTACTGAAAAATGTAGTCCATCTTTTCAAATCACCAACGGAGTCCTCTAGGCCAAAACTGGGTAAGGCCCATGATTTAACTCATAAGGGAGGAAAAAAACCTGGGAAAGACTAAGTGTTCAAGCTACTCATGAATCATCCCGCAAGTGGGAGAGCACTGGGGTTTCCTTCCCTGAACACACTAGCTTGGGTGAATGTTGCACACTATGGGCATCTGCCAGGTGGTTAGAGGTGAAATGACTTCTACTACAGAACTGGCGGTGACATAAATCTGGCAAGGGCCCTGGACAGGTTAAAAAGTGCAATGCAGCTCCCACATACCTGGAATTTAAGTAGATGTTTGGATGTATCTGGTTCAATACAGGCAAATGGCATCTTCATAAGGGATCTCCTCCTGTGTTGTTGCACTGAACAAAGAAATCATATATACCTGCACAATGAAGGTAGTTCTCCCATTTGAAATCTGTGGTATCCCATGAGGTATGTTCTTCAGCGGAAGGCTTTCTCACACTCACTGAATTTATAAGTTATAAGGCCTTTCTCCACTGTGAATTCTCTGGAGTGTACTGAGGCTAGACTTTGGCCAAAGGATTTTCCCCATCTGCCATACTCATAAGGCTTTGCTCCAATGTGACACTATGGTGTTTTAGGAGTCTGGAGATGAATTTCCCACATTCAAATGCACATAAAGCCTTTCTCCAATATGAACACTCTAGTGGTCACTGAAGTTGGGCCTATGGGTAAAAGATTTCCCACATTCACTGCACTCATCAGGCCTTTAACCAGTGTGAACTCTTCGGTGTTTAATGAGGCTGGAGCTATGGCTAAAAGATTTCCCACATTCGCTGCACTCATAAGGCTTTTCTCCAGTGTGAATTCTCCTGTGTTTAATGAGGCTGGAGTTTTGAGTAAAGGATTTCCCACATTCACTACACTCATAAGGCCTTGATCCAGTGTGAACTCTCTGGTGTTTCAAGAGACTGGAGCTGTAAGTAAAGAATTTCCCACATTCGCTGCACTCATAAGGCCTTTCTCCAGTGTGAACTCTCCGATGTTGCAGAAGTGCAGAGCTTTGGCTAAAAGATTTCCCACATTCGCTGCACTTATAAGGCCTTTCTCCACTATGAACTCTACGGTGTTCAATGAGGCTAGAGTTTTGAGTAAAGGATTTTCCGCATTCACTGCACTCATAGGGCCTTGATCCAGAGTGAACTCTCTGGTGTTTTATAAGACTGGAGTGGTAGGTAAAGAATTTCCCACACTCACTGCACTCATAAGGCCTTTCTCCAGTGTGAACACTCCGGTGTTGAAGGAGTGCAGAGCTTTCACTAAAGGATTTCCCACATTCACTACACTCATATGGCCTTTCCCCAGTATGAATTCTCCGATGTTTAATGAGGTTGGATTTGTTGCTAAATAATTTTCCACATTCGTCACACTCATGAGGCCTCGCTCCAGTGTGAACTCTCCGGTGTTGAATGAGGCTAGAGCTTTGCCTAAAGGTTTTCCCACATTCCCCACACTCATAAGGCTTTTCCCCAGTATGAACTCTCCAATGGTCATTGAGGCTGTAGCTTTTGCTAAAAGATTTCCCACATTCGCTGCACATGTAGCATTTTTCTCTAGTGGGAACTCTTTGGTGCTTAAAAAGCATGTGTTTGCAACTAAAGTCTTCAGTACATTCTCCAGAGTTATAATGAGTTTTCCCCCTGTGAAAGGCAGCTCCACACTCAGTTCCCCTGTTTGACTTCTCCCTCGTGTATGTGGACTCCCCATGGGAAAGGGACTTCCCTGACACAAAACATTTGCAGTCTTTCATAAATGAGGCTCTGTCCATGTTGCTTCTGAAGCATTTCTCGCCAATGTTCTGCTTTTGGTGCTGAAGTTTTGCACTGAAATACAACTGCTGCTCCCATGCCCCAATATCGTACAGTTTCTGCCTCTGTTGCTCAGTCAAGTGCAAAATGTCTCCCAAGTCCGGGCCGCATATCTCACAAAAATGGGCCTTTTGGGTGGACACACCTGCCTTGGGAGTACTGACCTGTGACATTCTATTTACAGAAATGCTCTGTTCAGAAGGTGCCTCTTCATCCTCTGCTCCATGACAACAACCTGAAAGCAAGTAATGCTGGTGAAGTGCACATTGACTTTGGTCGGAGGGGACAGCTACTACAAAAGTGTGTATAACAAACCTAGGAACCTGTCCATGGGATTGTTTGCAGGAGCAAGGAGTTGGTTGCAGTTGAGGATGGGGCTGCTTAGCACTACTGAGCTATAAAGATCACAGAATGGGAGAGGTCTCATGAGGTGAAGGACACAACCTTGTGGTGGACACAAAAAGAAGAGACAGGGTATGCAATTCCTTCTTCTACAAAGAACTTTGAAAAGGAACCTGTCTGCTGGGGACACATGAACACTGTATAAAAGGGTTGTGCCAAGACCCAAGAAAATACAACTATAGTAGGGCAGCTAGTCTTTAAGGACTGTTTAAGAATGTGTGCACACCTCATGAAACAATACATAGGGGGACTTCCCTGGTGGTCCAGTGGTAAAGAATTGCCTTTCAATGCAGGGGACCCAGGTTCTATTCCTGGTCGGGGAACTAAGATACCACATGCCACGGAGCAACAAAGCTCACACGCCACAACTACTGAGCTTGCGCGCCTCAATGAGAGAGAGGAAACCCACACGTCACAACTAGAGAGAAACCCATGTGCCGCCGCAACTAGAGAGAAGCCCGTGCGCCACAATGAAGACTTGACACAGCCAAAAATAAATAAATAAATAAATAAATTTTTTAAAGTTAAAAAAAAAAAGAATACATAGGGGCCAATGCAGAAAGCACTGCAGTTGGAGTAGTGAGAAAAACGGGTGAGAGAGGAGTCCAGAGATGTGAGGTTAACCTCAGGTTGGAAATTAAGAGTAGCAGTGACAATAGAGATGACGAATTGGCCAAGTGTCAAGAAAGGGGAAGGAAGACAGAAATGAAGTGTGGCCACTGGCATCAAAATTCTGGTCAAACACAGTAAGTTTCTGGCATGATTTGAATACGGCATTGTCATCATGCCCTCTATGTGCTACTATGCAGGACCAGGCTCCCTCTGAGTCATCTTGCTTGATTCATATACATACTGTGAACCTCTGTGGGCTCTCCAACCCAATCCCGCTCCCTCACTGATCAAATACATGGCACCTTGATGATACAAGAAGCAAGGGATTCGATATCCTATCATAACCATAATGGAAAATAAAGAATTTTTAAAAAAGAATAATAATAAAAAAAGAACTGTTAAGTCAACAGGGAAGATAATGTTGGGCATGCTAAAGGAAGGAGAGGGAAGTGCACAAACCTCAGCCCAACGAACCACAGCACCAACCCAGGGAACTAAGGAAGGAAGCAGTGCCCATGGTCCTGATGTGAGGACAGACTGCTCCTGGGGAAAAAAGGAAGGGCAGAGACTAGTTCAAGGCACAGAGGCAGGTTTGACAGCCTTACCCAAGGAAGTTGTAAGTGCCAAGTTCTCCAGCATCACGTTGTGGTACAGGCATCTCTGAGCATCATCAAGGAGATCCCATTCCTCCCAGGAGAAGTACACGGCCACATCCTCAAAGGTCACACTGCCCTGGCAAGATGGAGACAGATGAAACCACAAACAGCCCCTTTCTCAGGGACAACAATCCATGCCCCATGCCCACTCTCCTCCCAAGCTCTCCAACTCAGAGGAGAAACCAGGCCCTGGCACCATTGGTGTCACTGTCTTCAAACGGTCCCATTGATCACTGGAACCAGCCATCAACAAGAGGTGCGTTGGCAAGTAGGTATCTAAGCTGTGGACCTGGCATAGAGGGATCCACACACTCATGCCAGGCTATTCCACTGGTGTGGCCAAGGTCACAAAAGTCTCAATACCAGGGCCCTGGGGTCATCAAGCATACTCCCTCTTCAAGTACGCATAATCCTTGAGACTGGATCCCACAGCCCATGACTATGGTGGTCACCACCTCACTGTCCCACACCCCAGACTTCTAGACCTGTGTATTTAGCTGCTCACTTAATGCCTCCAATTAATGCTCTAGGAGACATCTCAGAAGCTCCTGATATCTCTGGGGAATATTACTCCTACTACCAACTTCCTCATCTCTGTTGATAGAGCTTCTATTCCCACACCTGCTAAAAAAACAAAACAAACAAACAAAAAAACAACCCTAGGAATATCCCTGAGTCCTGTTTTACTCCCTCATGGTTCACATCAGAAAATATAGTTGTCACTTTTAAAAACACACATCCAGAATCCAATCATACCTCCTAAACCATGACTCTGGTCCACTGACCCTCACCTGGATTATGGCAGTAGCCTCCATACCCATCTTCCTTACTCCTTCCTCTAACCCACAGTTTATACTTCATGCAACAGCCAGATGTAGCCAGTTAAGACGTTGGTAATACTACCTCCCTCCTCTGATTGAAACCTCCCATCAATCACCAAATTCTCAGCAGTCATTCCAGTCCTAATTACTGTCCCCTGATCTTTATTCCCACCTGAAAGAAAAGGGACTTTTCCTTTCCTGGAAATTCCCAGTTAGGTTTTACCTCAAGCATGTGCTACCAGTTTCTAGGATAACTTTTCACACCTGTTTACAATGGTTGCCAGAAACGGAAACACCTTCACATAACCCTGGCCTTAGGGTTTCTCCAGGGCTTCCAGACCCCAAAGTGGGGGCACGGCACTTACGAGTCGCAAGAAACCACAATCCAGAGAACATGTGGGTGGAGGTCAGGGACAGTGAGGGAATGGGGCACCCTCCACTTGGCTGTGTTGTTTCCAAAATGCGCCTCTGCAGCCGTGGGAAACGTGGAAAAAGCCAAGTCTTGAGGAATGAGTCTATGGCGGTGTTTGATGGGCTCAGACCTCCCTATACCCCTGCCTGACCCTGAAGACTGGGACTCAGGGTAGCTATTCAACCTCTGTTCCTCAGTGATCGGTTCTCCTTTTAACAGGTGTCCCTCCGCCTGTCACCCTTGCCCACGCCCCACCACCATCCCGGACACCGCGGCCTGGGCTGCAGGCACGTGAGCAAGCGCCCCGCATTCGGGGCTTTAGTCTGGCGCGGTGAGGGCCGGAGGACGAGCGTTTACCTGAGGCAGGTTCCTCAGCGCCGCCGCCGCCATCGGACTCTGGGCGGAGCGGGGCCGGGAGAGGCGGGACGCGGGGACGGCGGACCCTCTCCTGGGCCTGGCGCGGGGCCCCCGGGGGGCGTCGCCGAACTTCAGACCCGCCTCTATGCCGCGGAGACAGCCCCTCCTTTCGGACCTTCTCAATTCCGTCACCTCGAGATGGACCCACAATTCCCAAATCTCTCACACTGGTCAAACAAAACCAAGAGTAGCTAACATGGCCGCTGTGAAAAGGAAGCCAGAAGTTCCGCCCTGACATCATGCGGCCTCCTGTCTCTAAGCGTTCATTGGGTAGCGTTCCTGCCGCTCGATACTGAGCATTCTGGGTAATGTAGTCCCAACAGATCCACACACTGAGGAGACTGGACTTTCTGCTGGAAAGGACTAGCTTTGCCAGGAGGGGAGTTGGGAAGATATATCCAGGTGAGTTTCACCCCACCTTTAAAGGTATCGTGATCCTATGTTTGCCAAATGCTCTCTGCAGCTGATCACCCAAGTGTTTGGAGACATAGAGTTTCGTACTCGGTGAAGATTGGCATGCTCCCAGAAGCTAAAAATACTATTTCAGGGAATTCCCTGGAGGTCCAGTGATTAGGACTCTGGCTTTCACTGCTGACGGCACGGGTTCAATCCCTGGTGGGGAAACTAAAATCCCGCAAGCCGCGGGGCACGGCACGGGGGTGGGGGTGGGGTGGGGGAGGGTGGGGAAGAGAGATTCAAACAAACAATTTCAGATGCCCCCAAAGGCTACAAAACCAAACGAACATATTTTTATAGAATCAGACACAAAATGTGTTTGTTAGCGGAAGCTAATAAACACTATCTTATTTCAATTCAAATTCATGCACTCCAAAGCATAAAGTTAGTTTTCCAGTCTATGTACATTTGGTCAGGGGCAAGAGAGAAAATACTCCAGATCGTGTTCTGTCAAGGAAGACAGAGGAAGGATATTGGGCCACCCTCAATCAGGAGTACAAAAATAGATCTAACAGAGCCTCTCCTTGACTAAATTTTAGTCAAGCCCCTCTAAGCTTTTTCTCTTTATTTATTTTATTTTATTTTTTATTTTATTAGACCCAGTCTTTGGGCCTTGTCCTCAAGAGCAAGAATTCTGCTAAGTGGGTTTGGCAAGAATTTCCCATCCTAAATGTCTGATAGCCACTGATATCTGACGAAATTTCCTCATCCCTCACCATCACACAGGTAATAACTGATCACACTGACCTACACCTTCTGGAAGAATTGTTTAGGTCAGTTTAGGAAGAATTTCCCTGCTCTCTTAGTAATTTTTTATCCACTGACACCAACCCCCTTCCTCCTTGGCTACAAATCCCAACTTTTTTACAAGCGTCTGAGTAATTTTTCTTTAACAGATCAGTCTGTGGTTTCCAAAGAAAACATCTCTCCTGCCTTTAGAGTCAATTATTCTGTCTAATACATTGAACAACACTTTTAACCATTTAATATCTCTTACTTGATACGCTGACATATATTCAGTTCCTTTTAGGAATCTACCATCAATCTCAAAAAGAGGACAATGAGAAACATGCTACTTTTACTGTACAATGGCTGCAGTGTTCACAGTTGGAGGATGTATACAAAGGGTACTCTTGCCCTGGAGATACTGGGAGTATCTTAAATTTACAATTTCATTGCTGGGAAATGATTATCATTTCTTTTTTGATGCAGGGACTGTTTGCATGAAGAACTGATGTTATCTCAGAAAAATAGTTGTAAAATGCAAATTACAAATAGCTATTCATAATGTCTATGTAGTGATTCAAAGTAGTAGCAGAAATAGTTTTGATGAAACATCAGTGGATGATGGAAAAAGGTCAGGCCTCAGAGTTTTAGATGTGATGTCTGAGAAGACATAGAATTAAGCTGAGCCTATGACTACATGACTAGAATGGTCACTGTGAAGGTTTTATCTCCAAAATGTGACTCTTCTTCATTCTTTTTTTAAATACTACCATTACTCTTTTTTAAAAATTAATTAATTAATTTTTTGTCTGTGTTAGGTCTTCGTTGTTGTGCGTGGGCTTTCTCTAGTTGCGGTGAGCGGGGGCTAATCTTCGTTGCAGTGTGTGAGCTTCTCATTGCAGTGGCTTCTCTTTGTTTCGGAACACGGGCTCTAGGAGCATGGGCTTCAGTAGTTGCAGCATGCAGGCTCAGTAGTTGTGGTGCACGGGCTTAGTTGCTCCACGGCATATGGGGTCTTCCCGGACCAGGGATCAAACCTGTGTCCCCTGCACTGGCAGGTAGATTCTTAACCACTGCGCCACCAGGGAAGTCCTGACTCTTTTATTCTTGAAATTTTTGAGCAATACCAGCATGGAAGGAGAGAGTTAAAGGAGACATTCAGAATAACCAGAGTTGTAAAAATATACAGGGAAGCTGAGATGTCATATTTAGTCCCTGGTCTCACTAATGATCAATGAACAAACAGTTGGTTTTAGGTATTTACTGTAGGTACATGGGAGACATTGAGTCATAACAGAGACAAAAAACCCTGAATTCATAGGAATTACATTGTACTCAAGGAAGAAAGACCAGAAACAGAAAAGACTAATTGTATAATATGTTATAATGTGGCAGACAAATTGGGAGAAGAAGGCAAGGTGAGTATCCTGAGAAGTACAGTATGGAGTATAATATTACACAGCACAGAAAGGGAAATCTTTTTAATAAGAGGGCCTTTGAGAAAACACTTGAAGGACGTAAGAGATGAGCCCGCTGGGTACTTCTGCAATAAATTTTGGGGAGAAGAAGCAGGTGACCAGGTTGTTCAGTGGGTGGAGGCTTCACAGGTCTCCTCAGCAGTGCAGAGTGCAGGATACCAGCCCAGCTGGCCATTCCTCTCCTTTGCTCACTGCAGAGACACTCAGGGCATGTGGGTAGAAAGTCTTGGCTCTGCCTCTCAGAGCTTGAAAATTTCCACTATGTTGAACTGGGGCCTGAAACCAGGCATGCTCACCTTTCCTAGAACCCTGATTTTCAGAGTTTGATCCCAGGACCTTCACCATCAGTGTCACCAGGGGACTCATTAAAAATGCACATGGGGCTTCCCTGGTGGCGCAGTGGTTGAGAGTCCGCCTGCCGATGCAGGGGACACGGGTTCGTGCCCTGGTCCGGGAGGATGCCAAATATCGCGGAGCGGCTGGACCCGTGAGCCGTGGCCGCTGGGCCTGCGCGTCCGGAGCCTATGCTCCGCAACGGGAGAGGCCACAACAGTGAGAGACCCGCGTACCACAAAAAAAAGAGAAAAAAAATGCACATGCTCAATTCTGAACCCAGACCTGAATGAGGCACTCTGTGGGCCAGGCCAAAGAATTTGTGTTTTAACAAGCTTCCAAGTGATAATGATACATGCTCAAGAAATATGTATCATTCTGCTGTGTATTCTACAGAGACATATACCTGCATTTCTTGCAATTTACAGGTGTTCTGTCTAAATATGTAGGATTTTTTGGCTGAAGTTGGAAAAAAAACTGGATCAGTACATATTTGATTCCTAAAAAAAGAAAAGTATAAAATGTTTTGTAGTGTTTATGAAGATGTCTTACACCATATACAATTATAAAATAGAATGTCATAAGTGTCAGATAATTAAACCTCTTGGAGGAAAAACAAAGCTTGCAGTATAGGATCAGTTTAGGATTGCTTCTGCACATGGATTGCTATCTGTGTGTTATCTATATGTTAAAATATAGTCCTATACAAGCTGCTTTTCTTAGTAAAAATAAAGTCATATTTCATATAAAGATATGCACTTTGCTTTTCTCACTTAACTGTGTATCTTGGAGGACTTACCTGGTGGCACAGTGGTTAAGAATCCACCTGCCAATGCAGGGGACAAGGGTTCGAGCCCTGGTCTGGGATGATCCCACATGCCGCGGAGCAACTAAGCCCGTGTGCCACAACTACTGAGCCTGCTGTGCTCTAGAGCCTGTGAGCCACAACTAATGAACCCGCATGTCACAACTGAAGCCTGTGCGCCTAGAGCCCATGCTCCACAACGAGAAGCCACCACAATGAGAAGCCTGCTCACTGCAAGGAAGAGTAGCCCCCGCTCGCTGCAACTATAGAAAGCATGAGCGCAGCAACCAAGACCCAACGCAGCCAAAAGTAAATAAATTAAAAATTTTATTTAAAAAAAAAAAGAGCAGGGAAAAGAGATGAGATTCCATATGTAAGAGCATTTATACTATTAAAACAAAACAAAACTATGTATCTTGGAGCAATCCTTTTGTAAGAACTTGCTATGAGGCATGATGCCCTTAATGTTCTTGCCCACCTCAGATTACTGATTTAGTCACAAACATGTAAGGGGCCTGGGACAATCTACTGTGTGGGATTTACTATATTTTGTAGCTTTGATAACAGAGTGAAGTGGAATTTGTCCTGTAATTGGAGAAGCTTTTCATGCTGTTTCTGTCTCTTATGACCAGTGGATCAAAACTAAGTGTGAGATCATCACATTGAGTGGCCTGGAGCTATGTTTCCCAAACTCTGGGCGGATAAAAATAACCTGATGATATTTTGAAGAGAACATTTCAAGCCTCTCATATTGGAGCATGATAAAGAGGAGACCCCTTCAAAGGCCCCTAGAAAGCTCTGGTTGGTGACTGGTTGCTAGAGGAACCAATTTTGTGATTAGAGTTTGGAACTGTCAGCCCTCTCTCCCCCCACCTCCTGGAAGAGAACCTGGAGTTTCAGTTAAACTCCAATGGTCAGTGATTTAATCAATCATGACTAGATAACAAAGCCTCCATTAAACCCCTAAAGGATGGGGTTAAGAGAACTTCCTGGTTGGTAAGCAAGAATGCATCAATGGGCTAGGAGGGTGTGCATACCAAGCTTCTCAGGGCAGAAGCTTCTGCTTTGGGACCTTCCTAGACATTGTCTTCTGTACTTCATTGTCTGGCCTGTTCATTTGTATGCTTTGAAATAGCCTTTGTAATAAACAGATTAGTAAGTAATAGTGTTTCCTTGGCGCTCCGTGAGCTATTCTAGCAGATTATCAAAACCGAGCTAGGTTGGTCATGGGAACCCCCTGATTTGTAGTCAATTTGGACAGAAGTGTGGGTAACCTAGGGATCCACCTTGGATTGGGCAGTCTTGTAGGATGGAGCCCTTAAGCTGTGGGGTCTGTGCTAAGTCTGAGCACCTAGTTTCAGAACTGAATTAAATTGTAGGACACCCAGTTGGCATGTGCAGAGAATTGCTTGGTGTTAAAAACCCCACATATTTGAAACTCCAACTTCAGTGACCATCAGAGAGTTCACACAGGAGAAAGACCTTATAAGTGTGACCAATGTGGGAACGTCTTTAGCCACAGCTCCAACCTCACTCAACACCAGAGTTCATACAGGATTGGGCCTTATGGGTGTGTTAAATGTGAGAAATCCATAAGCCAAAGGCTTTACCTTCTTGATTACCACAAAATTCACAAAGGAAAAGCAACTTAGACATGCAGAAACGTCATATGTCCTCCTTCAGTATAACAACACTCAAGGAGGTGCCTTTTGAGGGTGCCATCTGCCTGAAGTGAACCTCATACATCCAAACATCAACATAAATTTCAGATATGTGGAAGGCGCACTTCATGTTTTAACCTTCCAGATTACTGGAGCTCTTGTCAGATTACTGTCCTGTCAGATCTAAGGCAGAAGCCATTCACCTCCACCACCTGGCAGGTGCCCAGATTGTACATCATGTACCCAACCCAGTGTGTTTGGGGCAGGAAACCTCAGTGTCTACTCATTCTCTCAGGGACTTCATGAGAAGCTGGAGTACTCTCCTTTCTCTCTGATTATTTAGAGCAGGGGCTTGACCCAGTTGTGACCAAGAGGACTCCATCTGAGTTCTGCTGGTGACTTGTAAAGATGGACTACCTTTTCTGGGGATTTTGTTGGTCTCACATGACTCTTGTGATGGAATTTCCAGCCTCCAAGTCACTGACCCAGGAACAGCCTGCCTACATTGTTCTGGTTTTCTGCTATAACAAAGGCATTAAGGTTTCCGTCACTTTTAATCTCAAGGGTTCTGTTCATTTTAAGGGGTAGTTTGAGAACAACTGGGTTCTGCCAGAATAAAAGAAACAGATTTTGTGGGATCCTGACCCTCGTGTGCCTCATGGGTGGATGGAATGGTGGCAGTGCTCCTGCAGGTCTGGGCCTGGTTTGCTTGCTTGGTCCTAATTTGGAGGCTGAATGCTAGTATTTTTTGTGGTGACAGAGCTTATCCTGAGGAGGGAGCAGTTGTGACAACCTCCAGTACTTCTGGGAACAACATGAAATTGTTCTCTTATTCACAGGAGATATTGCATCCTGCTCAGCACTGGTGAGGGAAGTCTGTTCCCTAGATCCTGCAGCGGAGCCATGTGCCCTAACATCCAGAATTCTGTATGTGTGGTAGTATCCCTGGTTGAAAGATTATAGGGGGAATGATAATAGTTACAGGAACAGCTGATTAGTAGAGATCACAGAAGACTGCAGCAAACTGGCTGGAATATGCCTCTTTTAAAAGGGTATCCACAGTGTTCCAGGCACCATGGTTTTGAAGGATGAGAAACTGCAGAAATTCTCAGGACCTTCAGAACTGTGTATCTTGTATAGCTGAGGGCCTTCTCAGAAAATAATCTAATGGTTTTATGGATTCCTATAAACAGCCCAGCTTCTCTGGGCTGTTCACCTTAAGGCCATTGCTGCACAGACAGGGAAACAGGGAGGGAATGACGGAAGATCTCTTAGTCCGATGATGTGGCCTTTGTGACCCAGCCTGCATTCCTACTGACTCAGTTGTAAATGGTCTTCATTGCTCACCAATATTTGCTACTACTGAGGCTAAGCACCAATCCCAGGGTATTACAAGGGATATGGTGGTGTTAACATAGGTTTGCTAAACTTTATTTTTCTAAAACAGTAAGAATTTTTTTGTTTCTTAACGCTTTTTAGGTACAGTTAATAAACAATAAATTGGGACTTACCTGGTGGTGCAGTGGTTAAAAATCCACCTGCCAACGCAGGGGAAACAGGTTCGAGCCTGGTCTGGGAACATCCCACATGCCACGGAGCAGCTAAGCGCGTGCGCCACAACTACTGAGCCTGCACTCTAGAGCCCGTGAGCCACAACTACTGAGCCCACATGCCACAACTACTGAAGCCCGCACACCTAGAGCCCGTGCTCTTCAACAAGAGAAGCCACTGCAATGAGAAGCCTGTGCACTGCAACAAAGAGTAGCCCCCACTCACGGCAACTAGAGAAAGCCCATGTGCAGCAACAAAGACTCAAACTAGCCACAAAAAAATAATAATTGTCCATATTTATACTGTACCATTTGATAAGTTTTGACATTCATATAAACCCATGAGACCATCAAACAATCATGATAATTAAGCTATGCATTACCCAGTATTTACCTCATGCCCTTTAATAATCTCTTTCTCTCTGCCCTCTCTGGCCTTCCAGGCAAGCATTGATTTACTCTATAATAAAATATTTTGTATTTTCTATAACTTTATATGAATGGAATTATAAAATATTTAGTCTTTTTTCCCCCGGGTGTCCTCCTCAGGCAGTGTATTTATTTTGAGATTCAGCAGTGGTTCTTATGTGGGTAGTTCATTCCTTTTATGTTGTTGAGGAGTATATCACTATATACTTGGATATATCACAATTTGTTTATTCCTTCATCTGTTTTTTGGATATCTGAATTGTTTCCAGTTTTTGGCTATATCAAACAAAATTGCTATAGACATTTTAGTACAATTCTTCAATACTGATATATTTCATTTCTCTTGTGCTAATACCTCAGAGCACGTTAGTTACAGGTTAGATAAATGTATAACTTTTCAAGAAGAATCAAACTGTGACCTAGCACAATTGTTCCCTTTTGTATTCCTGCCAACAGTGAGAGACTTCTAGTTATTCCGTATCTTTGCCAATGGTGTGTATGGCGGGACTTTTTAAATTTTGACCTTTTTTTTTGGTATGCGTTGGGTCTTCATTGCTGTGCACAAGCTTTCTATAGTTGCGGGACTACTCTTCATCGTGCGGGCTTCTCATTGCCGTGGCTTCTCTTGCAGAGCCGGCTCTAGGCCTTAGTTGCTCCACGGCATGTGGGATCTTCCCGGACCAGGGATCGAACCTGTGTCCCCTGTATTGATAGGTGGATTCTTAACCACTGTGCCACCAGGGAAGCCCCTTGACCCTTTTTTTTTTAAAGCTTTTTTAAAAAAAGTTAATTAATTAATTTATTTTTGGCTGCATTGGGTCTTCGTAGCTGCACACGGGCTTTCTTTAGTTGCAGTGAGCTAGAGCTACTCTTTGTTGCAGTGCACGGGTTTCTCATTGCAGTGGCTTCTCGTTGCAGAGCACGAGCTCTAGGCGTGCGGGCTTCAGTAGTTGTGGCACACGGGCTCAGTAGTTGTGGCTTGCGGGCTTTAGAGTGCAGGTTCAGTAGTTGTGGCACACGGGCTTAGTTGCTCCGCGGCATGTGGGATCTTCCTGGACCAGGGCTCAAACCCATGTCCCTTGCATTGGCAGGCGGACTCTTAACCACTGTGCCAAAGTTCAATTTTGACCCTTTTAATAAATGTGTGTAACAGTATTTCACTGTAGTTTTTGTTCCACTTCCCTGATGTTTCATGATGTTGAGCATTTTTCATTTGTTAATTTGCCACCTGTATGTCTGGTAAGAATGTTCATATCCTTTGCCTGTTTTTTAAAAATGAATTTTGGCTATTTTTCTTTTCATTAACCAATTAGAAGATAGTGAAACAATAAAGACTTATGTTGCAACTTCATTCTTCAGTGATGTGACTTCTTAACTAAGGAATAATTGTATTTACTATTCTGGAATATTGGAAGATATCTACCCTACCTTATTTATTTATTTAGTTATTTTCTTTGGTACATTGCAATGACCACAGATAACTTACAGCTAATTTTAAGTTTAATCTGCATTTTTAATATATTTCCCATTACTTTAAGTCTAAATATTCAACAATACAATAAATAAAGGGGAGTTCCCTGGCAGTCCAGTTGTTAGAACTCCGTACTTTCATCATCGTGGCCCAGGTTCAATCCCTGGTAGGGGAATTGAGATCCTGCAAACTTCACAGCAAAAAAAACAAAAAGCAAAAAACGAAAAACCCCAATAAATCAAGCCATACTTTGTAGTGTTGCCAGTTTCTCTGGTGTATATATTCCCATCAATGGCCAATTTAAAACTGTCAATATGAACTCACTGACCATGGAGTTGGAAAAAGTTGTCAGTAGCACACCAATGTAGTCTATTTCCACCATACTAATTCAGTAGCCACTCATAACCTCAAGAATATAGAAAATAATGAAATGTGAAATGATTAGGAAGTGAAAATTTTTCATATATATATTTTTGAACTATAGTTGATTTACAATATTAGTTTCAGGTGAGGGCCAGTGATGTGTGTGGGGTGACATTGATGACCCTGTTAGGGATACCAGGGTGATGGTGCTGCTGTCCATGAGAATACTATTCACAGGAGAGAAGTGAGTTTGCAGGGAAGGCACTGCATGCCCATGGGGAAGGGGCCGGGTTCCTCAGGTTGAAATGTCAGGGTGTGATGGTTCAGTGCTCAGCAGATGATCTCACATGAGAGGTATCTGGGGGTGTGGCTGGAGTCCCCAGATGTTTCTGTCAGGGAGCGGATACAAGGTAAGTAGGTGAGGGCTTCCCTGGTGGCACAGTGGTTAAGAATCCGCCTGCCAATGCAAGGGACATGGGTTTGAGCCCTGGTCCAGGAAGATCCCACATGCCGTGGAGCAACTAAGCCCGTGCACCACAACTACTGAGCCTGTGCTCTGGAGCCCGCGAGCCACAGCTACTGAGCCCGCATGCCACAACTACTGAAGCCCACGTGTCTAGGGTCCGTGCTCTGCAACAAGAGAAGCCACCGCAACGAGAAGCCCGTGCACTGCAACGAAGAGTAGCCCCCGCTTGCCGCAACTAGAGAAAGCCCAGGTGCAGCAACGAAGACCCAACGCAACCAAAAATTAAACAATAAAAAATTTTAAAAACTTAAAAATCTTAAAAAAAACGAAAAAACAAAGGAAGTGAGTTGAATCAGAGCAGTATTCACTAAATCTTCCCTAACTCAGCCACTTGGCAGATGTGTGCCCTTGTCAAAGTTATCCTCTCTCAGCTGCAGCTCCCTCCTTTGAGAAGTGGAAGTAATAAATTTTTCCTCTGCTGGATAATTTGGGAGCTGGTAAATGAGGAACTCCTCAGGAGAGCTCCTCAATGTTAGCTCCCTATGAAAAGAAGGGTGCAGGCAGTTATGCGCTGAATTGTATGTCCCCAAATCCATATGTTGAAGTCTTAACATCCAGTACCCCAGAATGTCATTGTATTTGGAAATAGGGTCTTTAAAAAGGTAAAATAAAGTCACTAGGGTGGACCCTAATCCAACGTGACTGTTGTCCTTAAAGGAAGAGGAAGTTAGGGACTTCCCTAGTTGTCCAGTGGTTAAGAATCTGCCTTCCAACGCAAGGGACTCGGTTTAAATCCCTGGTTGGGGAACTAAGATCCCACATGCCTCAGGGCAACTACTGAGCCCACATGCCTCAACTAGAGAGAAGTCCGCGCACTGCAACTAGAGAAGCCTGCACGCCACAACCAAGAGCCCGCGTGCCGCAGTGAAAGGTCCCGTATACCACAACTAAGACCCAATGCAGCCAAAGAAAGAAAAGAGGAAGTTAGGATACACACACAGAGAGGGAAGACAATGTAAAGACACAGGGGGAAGATGGCCATATACAAGCCAAGGAGAGCAGCATCAGGAGAAAATGATGCTGTCAACCCCTTGATCTCAGATTTCTAGCCTCCATGTTTGTGAGAAAATGTCTGTTGTTTAAGCTTCCCAGTCTGCGGTACTTTGCTATGGCAACCTTAGCAAACTATTACAGGAGCCGTCAGCATCCAGGAAGGAGAAGGTCTGAGGGCACCCCAGGGAGGGGGGAGGCTGAGAAGGACACTCAGAGGAGCCTGAGGGAACCAGAAGGAGGGGCTTTCTTGGGGTGGAAACAGGCCAGGAGGGAAGGGGGACACAGTGGGTCAGACTCCCTGAGACACTGGGTTGTGGGCTTGGGATTGATTCCTGGATCCCCACCCCTCTCTGGGGGTTGCAACAAGAGACTCTCCCTCTAATCCCCACCCCAGGTTCAGTTTCCCCCAGTACGAAATGGGGAGAGGGAGCAGACCTGCCTCAGGGGCTGTTGGAGGATGCTTAATAGCTCGTAGGCCTAGGGAAGGGGCTTGGAGTGAGGAGCTAGTCTTAGAGTCCTGATCGTCCTGAGGGGAGGGGGGCATAGGGGCAGCCGTGCCTTTGGAGAGAGGGGCCAAGTGCCACTGGGGCTGGGGGTTGGGGTGAGGGGGTGGATGGGGTTTACAGCTGGCTCTTACCGAAGCTCTGATCCCCAGTGGACAGTCCCCAGGCGGTGATGGGGGGATGCATGCATGACCTGCCTGCCCAGGCACCACCAAGAAGAATTTGAACACCTTCAGATGGATTGTATCCAGCTTCTACCCTCCATGCAATTTGACTATGTTTTAGTTACTGTCTGTTTTCAGGCTGGATTAAACCATTTCTCTGCTGAAAAGCTACAGTCCTTGAAAAAAAAGCTGACTGATTTTGTTTCCAACTTGAGTTATCCCAATGTTTATATCAAGTGACTGTGTCACATGGGAACCATTGTAAAAGAACCCTGTAAGGTGTTTCCCCTGACTCAAAAACTACACTGTCCGTGTTACCGACAATCTTCTGGAAAAGTCAGAAGGATCAATGGCATTCTTAAATTAAAATCAGCAATACTTTCAGAAACTCTTGAGCTCCCTGACCAAAGGTACTCCCACTAGCCCTTACACTCACGTAGTCCACTGACAAATCAGTTACCCCCTATGAATTACTAACTGGAAGGCCCATGTGTCTAGGGATTTCACCTCCAATACTAGACTCTGCCCTGCTATATGCAGACATGGCAAAATATTCCAATGAACTCATGTATTACACCCAGTCCCAATCACCAACTCGTTAAGGCCACCTCCTGAAAATATCTTTTAAACAGCTACTTCGTGATATTCAGCTAGTAGATTTCATCTATTGGAAGAGACATCAGAGAATAACTACTCTTGAACCTCTTTGGAAGGGACCCTTCGGGTTCTGTTGACAAGTGGAGCAGTGAAACTCCAGGGAGTCACTCATTGGGTTCACATTTCACAACTAAAGAAAAGATTCCGAATTCCACACAATTGGCAAGCTACTCCCATATGGGACTTCAAAAGGAGGATTCTCAGAGAACCTCCAGAAGTAGGTTTCCTACGGAAGCACAATCCTGATTTCTTAAGTATATCCTGCTCTCTCAGGGAAACATTAACCACATTCAAGATGGTGTCATGAGATGTGGAGTCTCTGCATGAATCAGGAATTTCTCACATACCGTGTTATCTACCATCATCTGCAAGAGTGCACTATAGAAATGCCCATAGCTCTGCAATGTGAAGAGGCAACATGAGGTCTCCAGAAGGCAGCTGGAAGAGCAGACGAAAGACAGATATACGGTCCGTAATTGCACTATAAAGATTAGGTTTCATAACTGTATCAAAACTTGAACTTTATCCTTGAGGCGTCCACTGAATAATAAAAGAAACAAAGAGATATGATATGACTGGCATTCAGGATCTTGTCCTGAACTCAGTGAGGAACACTTTCTCATCATTTGCCAGGAATAAATCCACATAAAGATTCCAAGTCTTGGAACACAAACTAGATGGCATATCATTCTCCCATGTTCTTTTTTTTTTTGGCAGTACACGGGCTTCTCACTGTTGTGGCCTCTCCCGTTGCGGAGCATAGGCTCCGGACGTGCAGGCTCAGCGGCCATGGCTCACGGGCCCAGCCGCTCCACGATATTTGGCATCCTCCCGGACCAGGGCACGAACCCATGTCCCCTGCATCAGCAGGTGGACTCTCAACCACTGCGCCACCAGGGAAGCCCCTCCCATGCTCTCTTTTGTGGAAGTTTAATACAGGGCCAATACACACATTGAAAAAATTATCTGTGACCATGGATCAGGGAGACAGCGAGCAAATATACAGTGCAAAGCAAAAGAGAGTCACTAAATGGACACAGTGGAGAGGAGGGAGAGAGAGAAAGAATCATTTCAGAAATTGCAGATAAGAAAAAAGAAAAGGAAGTGGCACAATTCTGGAAAATAAGAGACTGCTAGAGTTACAGATGTGACTTTTGAATATGGAAAGCTTACAAAAAGCTTACATTATAGTTTCTTCAAGGTATAAGAGAAGCAATTCATCAGAAAGAATGGAGGGGAGGGAGGAGCTATAAAGAGAGAAACTGGGACTTCCCTGGCAAGTCCGGTGGTAAAGAACTCACCTTCCAATTCAGGGGACGTGTGTTCAATCCCTGCTCAGGGAACTAACATCCCACATGGTGCAGGGTAACTAAGCCTGTGCTCCACAACTACTGAGCTCGCACGCCTCAACCAGAGAAACTGTGTGCCACAAACTACAAATCCCACGCGCTCTGGAACCCACGCACCACAACTATAGAGTCCATGCACTCTGGAGCCTGTGCGCCACAACTAGAGAAGAGAAAAACCCACATGCCACAACTAGAGAGAACCCCTTGTGCAGCAACGAAAGATCCCGCACGCCTCAACGAAGATCCAACACAGCCAAAAAAAAAAAGGACTTTGCCTTCCAACTCAGGCGGTGTGGGTTCGATCCCTGGTCAGGGAGCTGAGATCCCACATACTTCATGGCTAAAAAAGCGAAACATAAAACAGTAGCAGTATTGTAACAAATTCAATAAAGAATTTAAAAATGGTCCACATCAAAAAAATCTTAAAAAAAAAAAGAGAAACTAAAATCTAGATTCAAGAAAATCCAGATTCTGAGACAGATGGGACAGTAGGATACGTCTTCAACAATGACAATTAAGGACAGACATAAATGCAGGTCAGGAATTGAATGTAAGTTCATTTTCTAACAAAATTTTAATGAGATGGACTTCCAAAGAGAATCATCAAAATAGAATTCCTATAAAGGTTTAGTTTTCTAAGCCGGCAAGCTTGGTCTATGAGCCCTGACATAAAGAGAGTTGACAGGAGCAGTGCATGAATGCAGTGGATTCACAAAGAAAATATTTTCAGAAAGAGTAGTTACAAGAACGGCCAGGCAGCCAGGCACTGCTGTGCTCCATGCTGGGGTGTTACTCTCTGAATCTCAGTCCATGTTGGGCTATAAGCCTGGCATTCCCCCTCCCATCAGGACATCTGAGGTTCTATTACTGTGCGGAAGAGATGGCAGGGCTATGCACTGGGGATCTGAATGCATGTGACTAGAACACTCCTGCACCTTCCTTCTAGAATCATGACCTTATATCCTAAAACTCTTAGATTCAGAGGACATCAGGGATGATAATTAGTTAACAAACAGCTTACTCCATTTGGATTTCAATCTAGAACTATTTTAATTGTTCTACCTACTGTGAAGAGTTAAGAAAAAGTAACGAACTCTTCCCCCTGATACCCCATAATATAAAGGAGGAGAATATGGATTGTGCCTAAAACCTTTTCTCAAGTTACTAACTGAAGGAAATTTTCATTACAAACCTATTTTCCACATTGATTCTCAGCCAGAGTCCAAAATGAAAGAAGAGCCACTCACACTCATTATGTGCTTTCCATGTTTCTAAGCATACACATTTTTCCCATTTGACTATGTAAAATCTGCTCCTAAGAAGTGTGATAATTCATATTTTTGATAGGTTTCATCTCATTTAATTAGTTAAAACATTTTGAGAAGTATGTATGTAAATATTCATTTTTGTGCACATGAGTAAAGAATAAGGAAGGAAGGAGGGAAGAAAAAGGAAGAGAATAAAAACTTAAAGATGGATGGCATCAGGTTGACACTTCCGGGTGGGACCAAAGTGAGGCCGTGGGGCAGGGGCTGGTAACTCTCGCAGCAATCATGGCATATGCCGGCCTCACCGTGCCTCTCATCATGATGAGCATGTTCTGGGGCTTGGTCGGCTTCCTGGCGCCCTTGTTCATCCCTAAGGGTCCCAACCAGGGAGTTATCATCACCATGTTGGTAATCTGTTCAGTTTGCTGCTATCTCTTTTCACGAAGAGACCTCCTCTAGATGCAAAATCACCTCCATACCCAGACCACCCTCCTTGACTTGCCCACTTTGGCCATCAGCTGCCTTAAATGTTCACACCACATTTGAATATATTATTCTACAATGCAGCATTTTTTCTTGTCACCTTTTTTTGCACTTTGATGAATGATGTGCTTATTTAATCTAAACTGTGTTGCCTCTATAAAATGTTTTTTTTTAATTTTATTTTACCATTACTTTTTTTTTTTTTTTTTGCTGTACGCGGGCCTCTCACTGTTGTGGCCTCTCCCGTTGCGGAGCACAAGCTCCGGACGTGAAGGTTCAGCGGCCATGGCTCAGGGGCCCAGCCGCTCCGCGGCACGTGGGATCTTCCCGGACCGGGGCACAAACCCGTGTCCCCTGCATCGGCAGGCGGACTCTCGACCACTGCACCACCAGGGAAGCCCCTAATTTCTTTTTTATTTATTCATTTTTTTGGCTGCATTGGGTCTTCATTGCTGTGTACAGGCTTTTTCTAGTGCAGCAAGCAGGGGCTCCGCTTTGTTACGATGCACAGGCTTCTCACTGCAGTGGCTTCTCTTGTGGAGCATGGGCTCTAGGTGCGCAGGGTTCAGTGGTTGTGGCACATGGGCTTCAGCAGTTGTGGCACACAGGCTTAGTTGCTCCATGGCATGTGGGATCTTCCCAGGCCAGGGATCGAACCCGTGTCCCCTGCACTGGCAGGCGGATTCTTAACCACTGTGCCATCAGGGAAGTCCCTATAAAATGTTAATGTACTCTTACGGGATAGAAAGTGCTGTTCTTCTGAGAAATAACGTTACTCTCTCCTTAGAACCTGTGGATGTGAAGATGGCTCCTGCCTGCTCAAAACATGAGAATCAGCGAAGTGTTTAATAACTGTTACATGACAACAAGACTCCAGTGGGGCAATCAGTAGGGGAACATGTTCAGAGGGAAAATGTGTCCCACCAGAATTATACCAAAGTATATTTTCAGGATGAATTTCTTATTTCTGCCCTCTTTTGGAATAAATTATTTTTCTACTTTCTATGGGAAAAAAAAAAAAAAGGATGGTATCAAGGAGAATCTCTAGCAGCCTATAGAAGGAACTGGGTTTGTACAAGGTGGGATGGGGTGGATACAGCACACTCTGCATCTAACAGGAAACAGCCCCTCACTTTATGTATAAAGTTTTTTAGAGTCTCACTTCCAATACCAGTAACAGAGTAATCTTCCCCTATCTTATCTATTCCTTAAGTTTCTGTTTAATTCACATCTTGGTACAAAAGGAAAAGATACCCATCTCTGTCTGACACCACAAGGGAAAGCCCATGGTGACAAGTCGAGTCTGTCTTGTGATTTGGATGAGGAACTCAAGCCTTGAGCTATAGTTTTAGTATTCCCTAATCCTCTTTCCCACCAGGCCACTCATTTTCAAGTCTGCAAATGTATGACAGTGGCTGGATCGGGTACTGAGAATAACTTTTAAATAATTTTTGCCCCAATTAACTATCATTAAAAACAAGTACAACTCATGTGACAATATCCAAAGAAGCAATTGGGAGAACGTGGGAGAGCGACTTTTCCAAGAGTCCTTGAAGTGCCCAGGGTTATCACAGGGAGGGAAGCAGAAGGCACGGAAGTCTGACAATTAGGATAGTGGAAGCCATTTACTTGGCTCTGTTCAGATTTGGGATAACTCACAGGGGTTTCTCCAACACCTAATTCCCTGGGAGATGTCATAACTCAGAGGAACATCATGAGTAAGTGGCCTGAAAGAGGGGGATCCATAGATATTATGTTTCTACCTTCATTCAAGCAATATTTTCTAAAAGCTTCATAGTTAAAAGAATCATACACACGTAGAGAGTGCAGATTTACACAAACCTAAACTAGAATATAATAAGAAACTATATTAGAGGGCTTCCCTGGTGGCAGAGTGGTTAAGAATCTGTCCGCCAATGCAGGGGACACAGGTTCGAGCCCTGGTCTGGGAAGATCCCACATGCTGCAGAGCAACTAAGCCTGTGCACCACAACTACTGAACCTGCGCTCTAGAGCCCGCGAGCCACAACTATTGAAGCCCGCATGCCTAGAGCCTGTGCTCCGCAACAAGAGAAGTCACCGCAATGTGAAGCCCACTCACCGCTACGAAGAGTAGCCCCCGGTTGCCGCAACTAGAGAAAGCCCGCGCACAGCAACGAAGACCCAACACAGCCAAAAATAAATAAATAAAATGAATACATTAGAAAACAAGGCAAAAAACTTATGATAAACATTGAATAAAATATAAGCTTTAAAGAAAAAAGAAACAAGCTTAGAGAAAACTAGTTATGATGAATGAGGTGCAAGTACGATTCCCCAGTAGAGAAAACTAAATGTACGAACAATTCAAACATTTTAATGAGATCTGGAGGATGACTGGCATAGAATATCACCTGCCTTGTGAAGAGTACATTTTCCTGAGTCACCACATCAATGGCACTACTCACAGAAGCCTGAATCAAGCAGCGATGGGGATGAAGAAGGCTCCAAGACAGAGGAATAGACAGACACAAACAAGTATCAATGATCAGGTGACTGATGCATCCCTGAGGTGGGTTCAGGGCTGAAGAACACCTGAAGAAATATACACTAAAATCCTGCCATTTCCTTCCATCCCCACTCAGCACTTGACATC
The DNA here is from genome assembly GCF_059928025.1 of Delphinapterus leucas. Lineage (NCBI taxonomy): Eukaryota > Metazoa > Chordata > Mammalia > Artiodactyla > Monodontidae > Delphinapterus > Delphinapterus leucas. The sequence continues at coordinate 1,568,847 of NC_143148.1, forward strand.
AGGCTAAGCACAGCCCTGCCTGGAGACTTTTCTTCCAAGATACTTTGTATCACATGGGAGAGCAGAGTACTGGGAGACAGTACTGAGAGTACAAGAGATGACAAACTGGGCAATGACTGTAAGCAAAACCAAACTTTAGAAATCTGGTCTCAGTTTAGAGGGACGACCAGGACCCAGGACCAGCTTTTCTTCTTCAAAAATTTTCTCAAAAGAAGACGAAGAGGAAAGGAAGGAAGGAGGGAAGAAAGGAGGGAAGGAAGAGGAAGGAGGGAAGAGGGAGGAGGGAGGAGGAGAAGAGAAAAAGGAGAAAAAAACTCCAAAACAGTAATTTGAAAAGACATACACACTCTAATATTCATTGCAACATTATTTACAAGAGCCAAGACATGGCAGCAACCTAGTGTCCATCAACAGATGAATGCATAAAGATGTGATACATATATACAATGGAATATTACTCAGCTATAAAAAGAGTGAAATTCTGCCATTTGCAGCAATGTGAATGGACCTAGAGAGTACTATGCTTAGTGAAAAAATACTCTCTATGTATCACTAATATGTGGAACCTAAAAAATAAAACAAAGGAGTGTATATAACAAAACAGAAACAGACTCACGGATATAGAAAACAGACTAGTGGATACCGGTGGGGAAAGGGAAGGGGGAGGAGCAAGATAGGGGTAGGGGATTAAGAGGAACAAACTACTATGCTCAAAATAAATAAGCTACAAGGATATGTAGGATAACACAGAGGATATAGTCAATATTTTCTAACAACTTTAAATGGAATAACCTATAAAAATACTGAATTACTATGCTATACACCTGAAACTAATATTGTAAATCAAGTATACTTCAATTAAAAATAAATAAAAATAAACTATAGTAATAATTGGGTCTCATAAACCATATTAATACAATAAAATCCATGAGATATAACTGTAGATGAAGAGTGAAGGGAATTTAGGCAGAAATAAGACAGGGCAAAATTGAAGGGGCATTTCTGGAAAGACCAGTAGGGACATGGCATTACTCTTCAGCTGTGAGAATAAACTCCTCCCTCTTTGGGAGGCTTTTCTATGAAGCAGTGAGGGAGGGTTTTGTCAAGGTTTAGTAAAATACTATAGATTTTGGCACAATTTAAACTGAGTCAGCAGCTTAGAAAACAGAGGTTCGGGACTATGAAATTTTACTGTTCACAATCTGCAGGTCACTGATATCTTACAGCCCCATAAAACTGCCTCATGGCAGGCAGAGAGGAACTGGAGAACTGGTGTTTCTCCTAGTGAGGAAAATGGAACTAAAATGGGGCTAGGATCTGAGACAGGAGTTTACTGGACGTATTGACCAAGAGAACCATGCAGAGAAGAACAGGAGAACCCGATTCAGATGGATAAATGGGGTGGAGTGGGGGAGTTCATGGATTTGAGAATCAGGTGATATCTAAGAGGTCACGTCTTAAGTGTTGAAGAAAACTAGCACATCAGAGACTGGGACAGGAGGGTACTTCCCTGGTGATGCAGTGGATAAGACTCCGAGTTCCCAATGCTGGGGGCCCAAGGTTTGATCCCTGGTCAGAGAACTAGATCCCACATGCATGCCACAACTAAGGAGCCCTCCTGCTACAACTAAGACCCAGCACAACCAAATATATAAATAAATAATTTTTAAAAATAGAGGCTGAGACAGAACAGAGTCACTGAACATATTACCTAATTGGAAGAACTTTTAAGAGTGACAGTGAACTCCAGGGTGTGCCCTCTGTGGATTTGTAGATGATGTTTCTCCCTCTAAAACCATGTTTGTCCCCTTCTATGTAGTCGTTTAACTCATACAACTCTTTTACCACCTAACACATCCCCTCTGGCCCCTTCTTCCAGCAGTTTCATTTGCCTGCATTGTGGAATCCATCCCCAGGTGTCATGTGCTCCCCAGACTCTCCTTTAAAACAGGAGACTCCTTCTCAGACCTCAAGTTCCTCCCCACAAAGGCCTTCTGGCAACTCGCTTCCCACCCATTAGTGTTTAGTATGGATGGTACCACCACCAGCAGGACACCCCTGACACTGCCACTGATGTCATCTCAAATGCATCCCTGGCCCTCACTGCCACACTCATGATTCATTTCCAAGGTCCTGTCAGTTTTCCTTCTAAACACCACCTTAGGGTCCCCCCGCCACTCAGTACACGCAGACAGAGCTGTCACCTGGTAACCTCCATCACTATTTTGGATGTTGGAATAGACACTGAAGGACTGAGAATCTCCACTGTGGCCCTCATATGCTGGGGTCCCTGTGGCTTTTCTTCCTCACTCCCCCTAACAGGTGATCTTGGTAATGACCGCACCTCCCACCCCTCTAGGTGAAATGCAAATCAATGACTGACTGTGACGCTAATCCCCAAGAACATGCCCTTGTCGTCCTCCTAGGGAACACACTTGATCAACCATTCCTGAAAACGACTGAATGTTCCCTCCTGTAAAACTCATGAAAATCTGCTCTCCTGCTTAGATCAAACCACTGCTCACATTTTGATCTCTGGGTTGTGCAGGGATGTACATCAGGCTCCTGATCTGGATTCCCATCAGCCCATAATGAAACTTGCAGTGATGGGGTGTACGTAGGGGACAGGCGTGTCCTCCACAGGCCAGACTGTGCTGACCTCATCTCACTTGGTCTATGGGAACTGTGCAATTGTGCGTGGCCCACATATGACCATTGGGCGTCCCTATCACATGTCTGTCCAATTTCCGTGGAGACTGAGGTGGTAATAGTGCCTCCATGCATCTCACAGGTGCCTGGTGTGCTTTACATATGCCAGTGTGTGTGGTCCATGTTTGCCATACATCTTTTCTATTGTGGATGTGGTATGTGCAAGTCTGCCTCCAGGCTGAGGGGCATCAGCATTCCATACCTGTTACACTTGTGTCCCTAGAGTGTTTGTGGGGCACTCTCAAATTGTGCCACACACCTAACTCACTGTGTTCCACAGATGTGTGCTGCAGATCTCTGGGCTGTGATGCAGTGTCACCATCTGCTGCATACCTGGCACGTATGGGCTGCACAAAGTGTGGAAGCAAAAGACACACTGTATTTCCAGGTCTGTCACCATCACAGAATTGTCCATCTGGAAAAGACCTCAGGCACCCACCTCATCAATATCTAGTATACTAAAGGGGAAATATGGGGGAACGGTAAACATACTAAACAGAACCAGAAACTTGAGATATAATTGACATACATTATATTACTTTCAGGTGTACAACAGGATGATTAGATATTTGTATGACATGGATTTTGTGAATTTAGTGAAATCCCACATTTTGTTGACTGGGATTCCAGTAGCATTTGGGATTACTCTGGTGAATGTATTCATTGGTGAAGTTGAGTTAGCAGAAATTCCAAAAGGCTATATCCCTGAACGCTTGGAATATTTTAAGCAGCCTGTATCAAGATGGATTGCCCATACTTCCTTTGATGATCCTGAAAAGAATTATGAAAAAACAACTGCTATCCTTCAAACTGAAGCCAAAAAAGGCTGAATTACAGTTAAAAGAGCTGAAAGTATGAAGACTGTGCCAAATGATCAGTTATGAGTTCTTACGTTTTAGAAATGCATTCTGAAGAGGTTATACATTGACATATCTGGGATTATTAAGTAATATAACACACTAATGTACATGGAGATAAAGAATACCATGAAATGATATATACCATGATGAAGATAGGGAGAGGGTTCATGGGATTTCATAACAGTCTTTTCCATTTATGGATACATTTGAAAATAGCCATTACAAATGGTAGACTATGTGCTTATAATTTGATATATTGAGAAACATAAATTGAAGTGGCCAGGAGAAAACTTGGTTTCAGGGATGCAAGCATGTATGGAAATATCAAAATGTACATTTTAAATATGTACAGTTTAATTATATGTATCACGTGCGTGCGTGTGTGTGTATGTGTATGTGTGTGTGTGTGTGTGTGTGTACATTTTGGCCACACCACGCAGCTTGTGGGATCTTAGTTCCCTGACTAGGGATTGAACCTGGGCCTACGACAGTGAAAGCACCAAGTTGTAACGATTGGATCACCAGGGAATTCCCAAAGTTAACTGTATTTAAATCAAGCTGCTTTTAAAAAGCAAATATTGGGCTTCCCTGGTGGCACAGTGGTTGAGAGTCCACCTGCCGATGCAGGGGACACGGGTTCATGTCCCGGTCTGGGAGGATCCCACATGCCGCGGAGTTCCTGGGCCTGTGAGCCATGGCCACTGAGCCTGTGCGTCTGGAGCCTGTGCTCCACAACGGAGAGGCCACAACAGTGAGAGGCCTGCATACCGCAAAAACAAAAACAAACAAAAAAATATTTAAAACTTGCCACTTCCTAATCATTTGACTCTTTTGTTATTGTCTGTTTTTGAGGTTATTTGTGGCTACTGTATCAGTATGTTGGAAATATAATTAGTAGTGTGCTACTGGGGCTTCCCTGGTGGCACAGTGGTTAAGAATCCACCTGCCAATGTAGGGGACACGGGTTCGAGCCCTGGTCCGGGAAGATCCCACACGCCACAGAACAACTAAGCCCATGCGACACAACTACTGAGCCTGCACTCTAGAGCCCACGAGCCACAACTATTGAGCTCCCATGTCACAACTACTGAAGCCCATGTGCCTAGAGCCCATGCTCCACAAAAAGAAGCCACCTCAATGAGAAGCCCGCACACTGCAACGAAGAGTAGTCCCCACTCACTGCAACTACAGAAAGCCTGCGCACAGCAATGAAGACCCAAAATGGCCAAAAAAATAAAATTTAAAAATTTTTAAAAATTAAAAAAATAGTGTGCTACTGCAATATCTTACCAACTTCATGTTCAGTGACACCATTTTGGCAGTTTGAAATTGACCATGACAAGGAAGAAAAAATAAGAAAAGAAATTGACCATAACAGGGGTATTTACACCAGGGAAATCAGCACAAAGACTACAAACCTAGGTGTGATTTAATGTATTATTGAATACTGAGTCTTAAGAATGTAGTGGAGAATATGTTAATAGTGCAGATTAAACAAAAAAAATATGGTGCACGTGGGCTTTCAGTTGTGCAAAGGGCAAAAAATTGAGGAAATATAATTTCCTTCCAGTATTCAAAAATGATTGTCCCATAAGGCAAAGAGGTCACATCACTGAAGAATAAGTGAAATTCCAACATAAGTCTTACTTGTTAAAATAATAAATAAATTACATAAAAAGAAAGTACTCAAAAGTTATAAGTAGTCTTTTTACCAAAGAAGATAAACGGAGGGCAAACAAATGCATGAAAAAATGCTCAGCATCATGAATTCTTAGGAAAATGGAATTAAAACCAAAGAGAGTTCAAACTACACACTTATTTCAAGGGCTAAAATTTTAAAACATTGACCGTATCAAGCGTTGGCTACCTTGTAGAGGAACTGCAATTCTCATACACCGTTGATGGGAAGATAAAAGGGAACGACTTTAGATCACTGTTTGGCATATCTTAAAATGTTAAACATCTACCTACACTGCAACAGTCTGAGTTATTAACACATGGGAAATAAAACATATATCCATATAAATAACTGAATGCAAATATTTTAAGCAGCTTTATTTATAATACCCCAAACCTGGAAATAATCCAATGTCCATAAACAGATGAATGGATAAACAAAGACGTTATCCATAGAACAGAAGACTACTCAGCAATGAAAAGAATTAACTACTAATATAAGCATCATTGTTGAATTTAAAAATAATTGTGCAGCATGAAGTAAATCAGTTTTAAAAAAGAGTATACATCTTATGATACCTATTTAAAATCATAGAAAATACATACTAACCTATTGTAAAGGAAAGTGAATCAATGAATCAATGATTGTCTGTAGGGCTGAGGAGAGTAGGGAATGAGATTCCAAAAGGGCATGAGGTAAATATGTGATAGATAAATTTACTTTCATGATTGTGATGGTTTCACAGCTTTATATGTATGTCAAAGCTTATCAAATTGTACCCATTAGGTAAGTGCACTTTGTTGCACATCAACTATACAAACCCATGTTGTTCAAGGGTTACCTTAACCTTTGCTAAATCTTAGGAAAGCCTTAAAATGTGGTTCCAAATAAAAGCGTAGATATCCCACTTCTCTGGGAAAATTAGGTTGGCAACCCTATATGGTCTCTACCATCTCTCTCCTTATGCCCTGGGAAGTGCAGCCTTGCCTCAGTGGCAGCCAATACTGGCAAGCAATGAAGGCTGCTGCCACTTGAATCAACAGAACTGCTCGCTGGGTCACAAAAGACACATCCTTGGGCTACAGGACTGCCGTTTTCTCTATCCTTGTTTTCCCACCAGTAGAGCAATGCCTTTGAGGGAACAGCCCAGAAAGGCTATAGGAATCCACAAACTGCAGCTACAGGAAATACAGTTATGGAGATCCTGAGAATTTCTGTACACACTGATCACACAGGAATAGTCACTGGAGCATTTGTGGATGAACTTTTAGAAGAGGTACATTCCATCTAATTTACTGCAGTCTCCTCAACTCCCTATTAATCCAGTGTTTCTGCACCAACAAAACCAACCCCCCCAAAAAAACCAAGTCCCCCTGGTAAATTTATGATTAACATCTCTACACAAAACTGTATTCCTTTTCTTGTCCTGACCCTGTTCCCCTCAGGATTGAGGGGTATCAAATAAAAGCAGGACCCTGCAGGCCCTCCTGGGTACAAAAGCCCCTCCATGTAACCCTTGTTTGTTAGTAGAAAGAGGTTTTAGTCTCCAAGGTCTTCCCTGAGTTCCAAAAAGCAGACTCAAGCAGTTCCTAATTAGGGAAGTGAGGGAATACAGAAACAAAGGAAAAGCAGTCAAGGAAGAAAAGTAATGACAGCTTAAACAATAGTTCAGCAATAAACCAGAGTCCTTATTCCTCCTCAAGTGATACATATAACAACAATCTGACACATCTTTGTGCTGTTCAGCAGAAACCAAGACCCCCACCCAGGTGGAAGATGGCGACTACATGCTGTCCACAAGCACATAGACCCCAGATAAGATAAGATAAGATAACTAAAACATCACCCTGTTACCTCAATACTAAGAAATCAGAAGAAAGTCCATGAGCTGCAACACTCAAACCAAATGTTGCCTTTAAAAACCCTTCCTTGTGGGCTTCCCTGGTGGCGCAGTGGTTGAGAGTCCGCCTGCCGATGCAGGGGACACGGGTTCGTGCCCTGGTCCGGGAAGATCCCACATGTCGCGGAGCGGCTAGGCCTGTGAGCCATGGCTGCTGAGCCTGTGCATCCGGAGCCTGTGCTCCGCAACGGGAGAGGCCACAACAGTGAGAGGCCCGCATACCGCAAAAAAAAAAAAACCCTTCCTTGAAAACCACTGGGGAGTTCAGGTCTTTTGAACATTAGCTGCCCATTCTTCTTGCTTGATGCCCTACAGTAAATGCTGTACTTCACTTCATCACAACCTTGCGTCAGTAGATTGGCTGTGCTGCACATGGGCAAGTGGACCTGAGTTTGGTTCAGTAACACAAATTATGGTTCTACCTGACCCTTGTAGTCTAACAATAAATGACACTGAAAATGTCATTGAAAATTTGTATATCGTGGCACATGGCTCCTTTATAGGACCTGGGGACGAGGTCCCCTCAATGGTGCTGGGAATTATGTGAACAAGGGAATAAAATTCATGTTGGTCACAGAAGCACTGGGGGTTCTCACAACAAAGGCCTCCTCTTCAGGGTGGCTTCTGACCTCTCCGAAAATCCTGGCACCAGTCCACCAATTAGGACCACAGAGACCTGCAGTCTTCCTTTCAAGGCCTTGGGAAGCAATGCAAATTAATCTGTTCACCTCTACATGCTAACAGATCACAATTCTGCTTCCAAACCCCCATGGAAGAGAGAAAAGAACCACCAAAATTAAAAATGCAAGAGGAGGCCTTTACAAAAGATCACAAACCAGAGCAACATGCAGCAAGCAGTTTCCACGTTGGTAAATTAGAACCTGGAAAAATTCATCACAAGTATGATGTGAGAACAATGATGTCCCTGAAAAAGGTAGTCCTTCTTAGCAAGCTGAGGATAGGTCCTTTGGACCCAACCTGGGTAAGGTCCATTCCCTAACATCAGAGAGAAAGAAATGAGGATCCTGCTAAGGGTTTGGGCTATTCATAATTTCCTCACGCAGATGGGAGAACAGAGTTCAGCTTTCCTGAGCCTGTTGGAGTGGTGCCTTATGTACAGGGGTGAAATGGCTTCAGCCACAGAAAGTGGCAGTGACATAAATCTAACAGCAGCTCTGGGCAGGTTACAAGGTATAATGCATCTCCTTAAAGCCTTAGATGTAACTGAAACTTATGAGCAATCTTGCATGGTGGATGTTTGAATAAATGAGGTTTAAATTCAGTTAAATGGCTCTCACACAGTCTCCTCCAGTACTGCTATACTGAGTGAGGAAATAAAACATTCCCTGCACATTTAAGGCTTTTCTCCAGCATGAACTCTCCAGTGTCTGAGGAGGTTAGGTTTGCGGCTAAAGGATTTCGCACATTCACTACATTCATAAGGTCTTTCTCCCGTGTGAACTCTCTGGTGTTGAATGAGGTCAGATTTGTGGGTAAAGAGTTTCCCACATTCACTGCACTCATAAGGCCTCTCACCAGTGTGCCTTCTCTGGTGTTGAATGAGGCTAGAACTTTGGCTAAAGGATTTCCCACACTCATTACACTCATATGGTTTTTCCCCAGTGTGAACTCTCTGATGTTGAATGAGGCTAGCACTTTGGCTAAAGGATTTCCCACATTCCCCACATTCATAAGGCTTTTCTCCAGAATGAATTCTCTGGTGTTGAATAAGCCCAGAGCGTTGTCTAAAGGATTTCCCACATTCACTGCACTCATAAGGTCTTGTGCCAGTATGAATTCTCTGGTGTTGAATGAGGTCAGATTTGCGGGTAAAAGATTTTCCACATTCAGTGCACTTGTAAGGTCTTTCTCCAGTGTGAACTCTCTGATGTTGAATGAGGATAAATTTGCGACTAAAGGATTTTCCACAAACACTGCACTCATATGGTCTTTCTCCAGTATGAACACTCCGGTGTCGAATGAGGTTAGAGAACTGTCTAAAGGACTTCCCACATTCACTGCACACATAAGGCCTTTCTCCACTGTGAATTCTCTGGTGTTGAACGAGTTCAGACTTGCAGCTAAAAGATTTCCCACATTCGCTACACTCATAAGGCATTTCTCCAGTGTGAACTCTACCATGTCGAATGAGATTAAATATTTGTCTAAAGGCTTTCCCACATTCACTGCACTCATAAGGCCTTTCTCCAGTGTGAACTCTCTGGTGTCGGAAAAGGCTAGAACTTTGTCTAAAGGACTTCCCACATTCACTGCACTCATAAGGTCTTTCTTTAGTGTGAACTCTCTGGTGTTCAATGAGGTTGGATTTGTAGCTAAAGAATTTCCCACACTCACCACACTCAAAATGCATTCCTCCAGTGTGTTGTCTCTGGTGGTGAATGAGTTTGGATTTGTGACTGAAGACTTTTCCACATTCACTGCATTCATAAGTCCTTTCTCCAGTGTGAATTTTCTGGTGTTTTCTAAGACTAAAGTTGTGGGTAAATAATTTTTCACGTTCTCTGCATCCATAAGGCTTTGTGCCACTGTGAATTCTCTGGTGTTTAACAAGGCCAGAGATATGGCTAAAGAATTTCCCACATTCACCACACTCATATGGCCTTTGTCCAGTGTGAATTTGCTGGTGCTGAACAAGTCTGTAGTTGCAGTTGAAGGCTTTCCTACATTTGTTACACTCATAAAGCCCTTCTTTAGAGTGGACACTTTTATCTTGAACAAGTGTGTGGCTGTGGCTGGCAACTTTTTCACATTCACCCCACTTGCAATGACTTTTTTCACTGTGAAAGGCCTGTCCACTCTTGCTGCCACTCTGTAGTTCCTCACTGTTGGGTGTGGCCTGGTGCTGGAGAAGGCCCAAAGTGGCTGGGAAGTCCTCCCCAACCTCCCCACAGGTGAAAGGCTTCCCTGGCACAAAGAAGTTGCAGCTCCTCACAAGCGAGGCCCTGTCCACATCTCTCTTCCAGGGCTTCTCTCCACTGTCATGCTTCTGTTGCTGGCGAAGGTTTGCAATGAAACAGAAGCATCTCACATATGTGCCACCCAAGTCTGGTTTCTGCAAAGGGTATACTCTTTGGTGCTCAGCTTGCTGCAAAATATCTTTTAAGATGGGGACACACATCTCACAGGGGTGGGTCTTCTGGGTGGATGGACCTGCCTTAGAAGCCCTAACCTGTGACTCTCCTTCTACAGATATACTCTGCTCAGAAGGGGCCTCCTCATCTTCTGTTCCATGGCAACAACCTGAAAGCAGAGAAACGCTGAGGAAATGCATGTTTACTTTGGTGGGAAAGTGAAGCCGCATTACAAAGGTGTGTCAGACACAACAAAGAATGAGCCATGGGTTTGTTCTAAAAACAAGGAAGCTGGGGGCAAGCTGAGGAAGTGGTTGCTTGGCAGCAGTGGGCAGGCCTCTGAAGATCACAAATAGGGGAGACCGCACCAGACAAAGGACACAAGGATGGGTTGCACCACACAGAGCAGAGGCAAGGCTTCCAACTCATTCCTCTCCCAACAACCTTCAGATGTGGGGCAGGCTGGTTGTGTCCTGCCCCAGTAAAATCCAAATGGAATCAAGTAGCTGGCATTCAAGGAATATTTAAGGATATGTGCACACCTCATGATACATGTGCAGGTCAGTGGGGGAGAACACTGCAGAGAGAGCAGTACAGAGGAACAGGTGACCCATGGAAGCCACAAAGGTGAAGGCAGTCAGGAGCTGGAAGTCACAGATGAACTAACAAGTCAGCAAAGTGTCAAGTATGGGGAAAAGGTAGAAATGAGGTGAAGTCAGTGGCACTACTGGTCACTGGGCAGGCTCCTGGTTTGATATGAAAACAGCCATGATGTCATATCCTCTCCCAGCTGTCACTCACCAGGCCCAGGCAGGCTCTCCTCTGAGACCATCTTACCATGTCTACTCTGTGAAACAACCAGGGTTCTCTCTGCACCCTCCATTGTACAACTACTCAGAACCTGAATAACGCAAGTCTTATGAAAAACAACATAGGGGAGTGGCCAGCACTGGCCTAGAGCAACTTGCCATATGACAGTATTCAGTAAAGAAAACATTACATATAATTGAATCACTTTGCTGTACACCAGAAACTAACACAACATTGTAAATCAACTATAGTTCATTTTTTAAAAAAAGTCTCTAATAAAATGAGATATTCCTGGAGAAGAAAAAGAAAACATTACAAAAAACAACTAAAGGAGAGTCTTACAAAAACAGCCCATGGATCATGTAAGTAATGACCATGATCTGGCACAGGCAGTCACAAAGAACTTTAGCTAGAAGAAGGGGGAAGAACTGGAGGCCATGGATCTGGACATAGTCACTCCACCAGGGAGAGGACAAGCAAGTTGGGATTCATTAAGCCAACTACAAGATTCCTGACTCCCAGACCCATCTCTGCACTTTTGGAGGCAACAGGTGTTACGGATGCTTGGGGAGTCCATTACTCAGGGCATGACACACAGCTCAGTGCTGGCATCCACAGCACATCTGACAAGAAAGTAGAGGAAATTAGCAGAGCCCATGATCCAGCTGTGGAAAAGACAATGTTAACTCCAGGGAAAAAAGGAAAAACAGGACATCATCTCAGAACACTGGAAAGAGTGTGAAGGTCTTACCCAGGGATGCTACAAGTGCAAAGTTTTCCAGCATCACATTGTAGTACAGGAGTCTCTGAGCCTCATCAAGGAGCCCCCACTCCTCCTGGGAGAAGTCAATGGCCACATCCTCAAATTTCATACCCTGTCATAATGGAGACAGTTCATTCCACCATCAGCTTCTCTCCTATGATTCCAAGATCATCATGCCACGTTCCCCACTCCTCCCACCCCCAGCCCCAATCTATCCTCTGCTCACTCTACTCCCCACCTCAGAGGAGATACCAGACCTTGGTGCCATTAGAATCACTCTCTCCTTATATTCCCACTGATTCTGTGTCTTCCCACATCAATAGGCAGATGAGCAGATAGGTGACATCTGACCTCTGGGTCTTGCAGGTAGGCCACATTGCCTCTTGTCAATAAGGTGGGTGTCACAAACATAGGTTAGGGAGAGACACTGGCCACAGGGAGGGTGTGAGTGATCGGACACTGGTCTTTCCTTCACCCTTATGACCCCAACAACAGGGTTCTAGGGCCATTAGTTCACACTACCTCTTCACATGCACATCTTTCTTTGAACCACACTTCGCTCTCACAGCTGCATTCCCGCAGGGACAACTTCAAAGGTCACACAGCCTTGCCATGATGGGGATAGTTCATTTCATGACCAGCTTTACCCTTAGGATCCTAATTTCACCACCTCCCCAATCTATCAGTTGCTTACCCCTCTCCCTTCCCCACCTCATGAAGATTTCCAAGCTCAGGTGGCACTGATACCCATTGTCTCATCATGGTCCTATTGATCACTGTATCAGCCTTCAACAACAGGCAGGTGGGTAGACAGATGTCATCTAAGCTCTGGACCTAGAACATAAAGCCACAACACCCCACTCTTCTCAGGCAATTCCCCTGGGGCTCCCCAGATCATTTCTCCCAGACACCACCAAACTTGGGCTCACCCTTGACACTTATGCCAACACCAGGGCCCTGGAACCATGAGTTCACACTCCCTCTCCATGTGCACATCACTCTTTCCATCACAACTGTCTCACAACTTCACTCCCACAGCCACAGCCTCCCTCCTGCCCTACACCAAAATCATCTCCTCAGCCTCTCTATTCATTACTCAGTATATGTGATCCACAGAATGCTTGGCAAATTCAAACATGATCAAGTACGACCCTAGATGGTGATGGTCCCCACTGACAAAGGCAGTCTTGAATCCTGCTATGAAGGCCTCCTTCCTTGACTGTCCCTTGCTTCAACCTTACCCACTAAGAACCACATCAGATCTCAGATACTCATGGCCCTACTCCACTTGTGCTGCACTTGATGAACCCTCACCAGTCATAGCTTTCCTTTCTCCACCTAACCCTCATTCAAGGCTCAGCGCCTGGCCCTCTACATCATCTGTGAGTTTCCCAGATGACCGCTTGTGTCCCCAAGCTAATCTGCCAGCCTGACTAGAACACCCCAGGTCCCACCAAGGGTTACAACAAAACCCTAGTGAGTTGGTAGAGCAGTGAATAAACACCAGCTTGTCTGAATTACTCCTGATGATGCCTCTGCATCCATCTCATGTCCACTGATCCTTCAGAAGCCTTGGTTGCATGCCAAACCATTTACCCTTATAACCCTCTCTGTGACTAACTCCTTCACCCATGTTGTGACACCTACCTCCCACAACCAGGGGTCCAAACAGGAAGCCCAGTCCGCAGACCCATTCTCTTCTTCCTAGGCTATTATTACCATTATCCTCCTGACCAGGACTCCCTATACTAAAATGATCTACAGCTCCTCCCTGGTCCACACTGTCTACTACCTTTTGGATAAGCCTCCATCCCAAACTCCTCCTCAGGGGAGGATGCCCACAAACTGCACTCTGAAACACCTCATATCCTTAAGAGGTCAAGAATAAAACTTCTGATATCCCCAGTGAAAATTACTCTTACTATGGACTTTCTCATATCAGTTGGTAGAGCTTCCATCCTTCCACATGCAAAATCCATACTTTCACTTCATCCCTGACTCCTTCTTTCAACCTCAAAATTAGGAAATCCAGCTTGCCATACCTAAAACACCAATCCAGAATCCAGCCACATCTCCCACCTCCATGGCCACCACCCTGGTCCAGCTACCAGCACACTCACCCAGACTATAGGAGTATCCTTCTCCCTGGTCTTCCTATCACCTCCTTTATGCCAATATGTTCTCCATGCTGCAGCCACAGGGAGCCTGTTGAGACCTGGGTCAGATCACCTGTCTCCACTGCTCCAAATTTTTCATTGCTCCTATCACCTCCAGAAGAGACACCCAATTTCTCACAAAGCTGTTCCAGGGAATTCCCTGGTGGTGCAGTGGTTAAGAATCCGCCTGCTAATGCAGGGGACATGGGTTCAATCCCTGGTCTGGGAAGATCCCACATGCCATGGAGCAACTAAGCCTGTGTGCCACAACTACTGAGCCACAGAGCACAGCTCACCTAGAGCCCATGCACCACAAGAGAAGCAACTGCAATGAGAAGCTCACGCACCACAAGAGTAACCCCCGCTCACTGCAACTAGAGAAAGTCCACACGCAGCAATGAAGACCCAACGCAGCCAAAAAAAAATAGCTGTTCCAGACCTACCTCCTGTTCCACTGCTCTCAGCTACCATGAGAAAGAAAAGATACCTGCACGTCCCTGAACCCTCTCTCACCTCCCCTCCAGGCCTTTGCACATTCTGGTACCTATGCCAGATCTGGTACTTTCCTCATCTGATTCCACTCGTTGTCAAAAATAGGAACCATCCTACATAACTCTAGGCCTGGTGTTTGTTCAAGGCCCCCAGACCCAAGGCCTGGAAGAGTGGCAGAACAGTACCAGGACGCTATTACCCCAGAGACCACAAGGGTGGGGTGAGGACTAACGAGACCCTGAAATAAACTCCACAAACCAGTATCACTAAGCGATTCCGTAGTTACAGGAATCTGTGGAAGAAGAGAGGTTGTTTGAGAGTTTGACCACCACGGCCAGCATCCTTGGGCTCAGACCGCTAAGTACCCTTGGCCAGCCCAGGAGCCAGGTGACCTCGAGATGTCTGAATTACCTCCGGGCCTCAGTCCTGAGAGCAGATTCTTGCCAGCTGTGTAATCTTTTACAGGATTCGACCTTTCCCGTATCTATTATCTCTCTTCTTCCTCTGAGCAGCCTTAGGAAAACTTTTAGAATCCTATCTCAGTGTCCCTCTTTTGCTCACACCCTTCAGAATGAAAGTAAATCTCCTCAGGCACAAATTCGCCTCACAGTCTTTGTGTCCTGCAGACATGAGACGGACTCCAGGTTTCCTGAATCCTCCCGCCTCAGTCCGACCTCCCAGCCTTTGCACTTGCGGGTCCCTCCGCCTGCCACCCTCTCCCACGCGCCATCACACTGTCAGAAAAAGACCTACCCACGACCGGCTCACCGTCCCGGACACCGCGCCCCGAGCTGCAGGCACGTGAGCAGGCGCCCCGCACTTGGGTCTTTAGTGTCTGGGGGGGGTGAGGGCGGTGAGAGCCCGGAAGACGAACGTTTACCTGAGGCGGGTCCCTCAGCGCCGCCGCCGCCATCGGAGTCTGTGGACGAAGCGGAGTCTGTGAGGCGTGGAGGTCCTGATCTCAGCCTGTTACGGGTCACCCCGAGGTGCGCGACCGCCAAGCCTTGGATCCACCTCTGTGGAGGCCTCTGACGCCTTCTCTTTTAGGACCCCTGGCCCCGAGCCTCTGATTGGGCGACCCGACCTGAGAAAGGCCAAAATGACCGCCACAAGGAAGATGCCAGAAATCCCGCCCCGAAGCGAAGCCCACGCACGGAAGTACCTCTGCCCTGGGCTTTCATTGGCTCAACTCCGCCACCATTGGGCGCATTGCCCTCTGGGTAGTGTAGTTTCCACAGCTGCGCAGGAGGAGATTCCCGGAGTCTACCTTGGCCAAGAAACGTTCTGCGCAGCACGGAGAAGTATAATCATTATTTTGTAATAACTTTAAATGAAGTACACGCTATAAAAATACTGAATCACGAGACCCCTGGCGGTCCAGTAGTTAAGACTCCGCGCTTCCACTGCAGGGTAAGATCCCACATATCGCTTGACGGGGCCAAAAAAAAAAAAATTAAATCACTATGTTGTATACGTGAAACCAATATAACATTGTAAATCAGCCATACTTAAATTAAAAAAAGAAAGGTTCTTGGGCACTGAGAGTGGCGCTGGGAAATGACTACCTTGGGGAGAAAGGAATGTGATTATCCCTTTTTAAAGGGGCGGTTCGCAGGTTTCCGGGGAGTGTTGTCTGCCACGGATCATTTGTTTAGAAACATTATTCCGGTCTCTGTAAGCTCAAAATGGCCCCCTGTGGCTAAAAAGATTATTCCAATTATTTCCAAAGGCTACAAATGCGAGCGGACATATTCTCATTCAGACTCAAAATGCATCCGCTCTTAGCTGGAATGTAATAAACGTTTTATTGCTATTCAAATACATACAGTTAGAAGTGTTGGTTGTTTTTTAACTCTGTATGTTTAGTTAGGGCCATGACTCGGAAGATGAGTAACGATGTTTAGGCCTCCCTGAAATAGGACAAGAAGTTGTCTCTGCCTCTGTTTCCCAGAGAACATCTGTCATGCCTGTATCCTCACTGATTGTGTCTAAACCATAAAGCAGAACTGTCTAGCCACTTAATATTTCTTACTCAATGACCAAAGATATATTCCGTTCCTTTAGGAATCTGACATCTATCTCAAATGGAGAGCAATTTATGAAATTGTTTTGGTACAGTGTAGTGCCTGCTCAATGAGTGATAGTGTTCTCAGGCAGAGGGCATGTGCAAAAGGGGCATCTGAACCCCATCATCTCATCTCCTTGCTGGGAGGGGGTTATCATTTCTCCAGTGATTGTTGGGGCTGTTGTGAATGAGGAATAAATGATATCGAAAAAAAAAAAGTTGTGAAATGCGAATTATAAGGAACTATTTATAATGATTATGTAGTTAGTCAAAGATAGTGGCAGAGATAAGTCTGGGGAAGCATCTGAGAAGGGTGAAAAAAGTTAAGATCTCAATAATTTTTATTAGGAGATACTAAAGTCTGAGAAGAGATGAGTTAAGCTGAGCTCAATATTTTTCCCTGATTTAAACATTTATTTTTATTGGCATATAGTTGATTTATAATATTATGTTAGTTTCAGGTGTACAACATAGTGATTCAAAATTTTTATAGATTATACTTCATTTAAAGTTATTACAAAATAATGGCTGTAATTCCCTGTGATGTACAATATATCCTTGTTGTTTATTTATTTTCTACATAGCAGTTTGTACCTCTAAGTCCCCTACCCCTATCTTGCCCTTCCCCTCTTCCCTCTCCCCACTGGAAACCACTACTTTGTTCTCTGTATCTGTGAGTCTGTTTCTGTTTTGTTATATTCACTAGTTTGCTGTCTTTGTTGGATTCCACATATAAGTGATATCAAACAGTATTTGTCTCTCTTTTTCACTGAGCATAATACCCTCCAGGTCCATCCATGTTGCTGTAAATGGCAGAATATCATTTTTTATGGCAGAGTGGTATTCCACTGCGTGTGGACATGCATGCATGTGTGTGTGTGTGTACCACATCTTTTTTATCCATTCATCTGTTGATGGGCACTTAGGTGGCTTCCATATCTTGGCTATTATAAATAATGCTGCTATGAACATTGGGTGCATGTACCTTTTCAAATTATTATTCTTGTTTTCTTTGGATATATACCCAGGAATGGAATTGCTGGATCACATGGCAGTTCTATTTTCAGTTTTTTGAGAAACCTCCATTCTGTTTTCCACAGTAGACATTAACTGCTCTGGGACATCCAAGGAATGGGGAAACGATCACGAAAATAAATCCAACAATAACAGCAGCAGCAGCTGAGTCTCCATGAACCTCACTGTGCACCTGCCCCGGGCTGAAGGCTTCAAGTGCCATGATAAAGGGACTGTCCCCAGTTCGGCAGCTAGACTCCCAGGCTTGAATCCAGCCTCTTGAATCTGATACTTGTCTGTAGTGTGACCTTGGGGGACCCACTTCATCTTTGTGATCCTGGATTTCCCCAGCAATACAGTAATAGCTCCCAATACCCAGAGTGCTGTGAAAATTAAAAAGAAATTCTCAAAATGCAAATCCTGGAATTCTGGTACCAGTACAGGCTGTATTTTGTTGCTTTGACTTACCGTCACAGAGGCTACGGTGAACACCTTCATCACCTCCCTGTCACAGTCAGTGAAGTAAATCTTGGGGAACTCTAGAGTGGCCCACAGATTCCCTGGGATTCCACAATGAGACCTCAGTAACCTGAAGACACGTCTTCCAGTGGACCAGAGGGTTCTAGGAAGCCCCATTTGTTTCTCAGAAGCACCTGGGGACAGAAGGGCCCAGAGGTATATGGCTTGGGGATATCACATGCAGGTATGGCTGGTGGTGTAGCCACTGCACACAGAACGGGCACCTCAGCTCCTCCAAAGGCCTGGGCACAGGGCTGCTCTTTATCCCCATTTTACACAGGAGACAAACCAGATAGTGGATTGCTTTGCCTGTTGTCCCAGTGATGGCTGGTGACGAGATTTAAACCCACATTGTATGGCCCACGTTTGGGGAGTCTGATCACTGACCTATTTTTTTGCTTCCAGAAGGGCTTCAGAATGTCTATCTTAATACCACCTGGTCCACCTTTTTTTTTTTTTTTTTTTGTCTGCATTGGGTCTTTGTTGCTGCGCACAGGCTTTCTCTAATTGCAGCAGGCAGGGGCTACTCTTCGTTGTGGGCGCAGGCTTCTCATTGCAGTGGCTTCTCTTGTTGCAGAGCACGGGCTCTAGAGTGCAGGCTCAGTAGTTGTGGCATGCGGGCTTAGTTGCTCCGGGGCATATGAGATCTTCCCGGACCAGGGCTTGAACCTATGTCCCCTGCATTGGCAGGCGGATTCATAACCACTGTGCCACCAGGGAAGTCCCACACCTGGTCCGCCTTAAAGTCCTGCTCCAACCCACCAATCCCCAAGATAGACCAGGAAAACGGGTGAAAACTACAAAGCAGGGCTTTATTATATTATTAAATGTCTAACTTAGGAAAGTGATGAAGTGTGTTAATAATGCAGATAAATCTATAATGCAAATTAATTGTGTATGATAAATATGAACATTACATTGTGTATAGCATACAAATTTGCAAAAATTAATAATTTATTTGGCTGCGTCGGGTCTTAGTTGTGGCACGTGGGATTTTATTTACGGCATGCAGGATCTTTCATTGCAGTGCGTGGGCTTCTCTCTAGTTGTGGTGCGCAAGCTCTAGAGCACGCAGGCTTAATTGCCCCACTGCATGTGGGATCTTAGTTCCCCAACCAGGGATCGAACCCATGTCCCCTGCATTGGAAGGCAGATTCTTAACCACTGGACCACCAGGGAAGTCCCCAAATTTGCAAAAATTAAAAAATATTTTTCCGGAATTGAAAATAATTATTCCATAAAGCAAAAGAATCACTTATGTTATTCAAGGAGTAAAATGGGTAAAATTCCAATATATCTTTCTTATTTCACTGTCCTATTTGTTAAAAGGAAATATCCCTAACTCATAAAGGAAAATAGCCTAAATGATATGAGCATACACTTTACCAAAGACATGCAGATAGCATATACACATCCGAAAAAATGCTCATCATGAATCCTTAAGGAAATCCAATTAAACCAACACTGAGATAGCATGACAAACTTATTAAAAGGGCTAAAATTGGGGACTTCCCTGGTGACAGAGTGGATAAGACTCTGCACTCCCAATGCAGGGGGCCCGGGTTCGATCCCTAGTCAGGGAACTAGATCCCACATGCATGCCACAACTAAGAGTTCACATGCCACAACTAAGAAGCCTACCTGGCACAACTAAGACCTGGCACAACAAAATAAATAAATAAATATTTTTTTAAAAAGGAGGGCTGGGCTTCCCTGGTGGCGCAGTGGTTGAGAGTCTGTCTGCCGATGCAGGGGATGCAGGTTCGTGCCCTGGTCCGGGAGGATCCCACATGCCGCGGAGCGGCTGGGCCCGTGAATCATGGCCGCTGAGCCTGCGCGTCCGGAGCCTGTGCTCCACAACGGGAGAGGCCAGAACAGTGAGAGGCCCGCGTACCGCAAAATAATTATAATAATAATAAATAAATAAATAAAAATAAATTTTAAAAGGAGGGCTAAAATTAAAATAATTAAACAAATCAGGATTCACTAGGATGTGAGGAAATGGAACCCTCATACACTGCTGGTATGAATGCAAAAAGGTAGTCATTTTAGATCAAAATTTGTTAGTTTCTTCAAAAGTTAAACATTCATCTACCCTATGACTCTGACACTGCACTCAAAGTTATTGAAAAAAGATAAAATATATTCATTTTAAGAAATGTACACAAATGTTTGTATCACGTTTATTTTTAAATTGTCAAAAATCTGGAAATAACCCAAATGTCCATAAACAGATGAATGAATAAACAAATAGCGATTTATCCAAATGTAAGATTACTCACCGAAAGAAAAAGGTGAAGTATTCACATAATGTCATTGATGAATCTCAAAGTAGTTATACAACATAAAGTAAACCTGGAAAAGGGGTAAATATTTAATGATTCCCACCATATAAATTCTACAAAATGCAAAGGTATCAATTTTAAGTGAAAGTAAATTGATGATTATTTGGAGGGAGGGAAGGGCAGGGCGAGATTATAAAAGGACATGAGGTAAATATACAGCAATGGATATGGCCATTATAACTATGATGGTAGTTTCACAGGTTCATACCTACATCAAAACTTACCAAATAGCATACTTTAAATTATGTATATAAGAAAATGTATAAAGTTTAATTCAATGTAAATTATACCTTTAAATAAAGCTATAAAAAATGGCTTTACATTTCACAAATCTGTGCATCCCTTTTAAGAAAATAAATTTGGGAATGCTATAATGACCACCATGTCTCTCCTTATGCCCTCTGAGAATCAGTCTTGCCTCAGTGGAAGCCAACATTGGTGAGCAATGAAGGATGTTTCCAACCATGTCAACAGGAATACAGACTGGGCCACAAAGCTACATCCCAGGACTACAGATCTGCATTTTCACTACCTTTGTGTTCCCGCCTCTGCAGTAACGGCCTTAAGGAGAATATCAGTGAGAGACTACAGGAATCCACAAACCTTTACATGGGAGACCAGTGGTCAGCTTCCCTGAGCACACTGGGATGGTGACTGATGCACACTGTGGGGACCTGCCAGGTAGTAAAGGTAAAAGGTCTTTGGCCATAGAAATTGGCAGTGACTTAAATTTGGCAAGAGCCCTGAGCAGATCAGAGAGTATAAGAAGCCACACATGCTTTCATATAACTCAAACTTACAGGGGATCTCCTAACTGTGAACATTTGTACAACACTGAATTCAGATAGATGGCTCCTTTAGTGCCATTATAATCAACAGGACAATCGCACATTTCCTAAAAAGCTAAGGCCTTTACACAGTGTGAACTCTTTGATGTTGAAAGAAAGTAGATTTTTTGCTAAAGGATTTCCCACATTCATTACTATTACAAGGTGTTTCACCAGTGTGAACTTTCTGATGACAGTGAAGTCTGGAGCTGAAGGTGATAGATTTCCCACATTCATTGCACTCATAAGGCCGTTCTCCAGTGTGAACTCTCTGATGATCATGGAGGCCAGACCTAGCAGTACAAGATTTCCAACGTGCACTGAACTCATAAGGCCTATCTCCTTCGTGAACTCTCCGATGATAACGGAGGTTTTTGCTATAGGTAAAAGACTTCCTGCATTCATTACACTCATAAGGCGTTTCTCCAGTGTGAACTCTCTGATGATAACGGAGGACAGACCTATCAGTAAAAGACTTCCCACATTCAGTGCACACATAAGACCATTTTCCAGGGTGAATACTCTGTTGCTGAGTAAGGATAGAGCTATAGCTAAAAGACTGTGCACATTCACTGCACATGTATCATTTTTCTCCAATGTGACTTTTTTTGGGATAAACAAGCAAAGATTTGCAGCTAAAGGATTTTCCACATTTGCTGTACTTGTACTACCTTGCCCCAGTATGAACTCTTTCATGTTGACTGAGGGTCGAGCTCCACTTAAAAGATTTGCCACATTCACCACACATGTAAAGCCCTTCTATAGTGTGGACTTTCTGATGCACAACATACAAGGATTTGAACCTGAATGCTTTCCCACAGTCCTGGCATACAAAACACTGTCCTCCAGTGTGGACACCCTGGTCCTGATCAAGTGTGTTTTGGGGGTTGAAGGCTTTCTTGCATTCTCCCCGGGTATAATGAATTTTTCTTCTTCGACAAGTCACCCCACACTCAGAGATTTTTTTTGGCTTCTCCCGGGAGTGAGTGGCCTGTTGCTGGAGGTGTCCTGACAAAACTAGGAAGTCCTTCCCAAGCTCCCTGCAGGTAAAAGCCTTCCATGACTCCTGGAAATTGCAGCTCTTCACAAGTGAAGCCTTGTCTACACTGCCTAAGAAGGGTTTTTCTCCCACGTGCTGCTTCTGGTGTTGTTTGCTTGCCCTGAAATAAAAACATTTTTCACATGCCCCACACCTCGAGTTTCTGGCTGTGTTGTGTTCCCTGCTGCTCAGCCAACTGGAAAATGACTCTCAAGACTGGACTACAGGGCTTCCTTGGTGGCGCAGTTGTTAAGAATCCACCTGCTAATGCAGGGGACATGGGCTCGTGCCCTGGTCTGGGAGGATCCCACATGCCACAGAGCAACTAGGCCTGTGTGCCACAACTACTGAGCCTGCACTCTAGAGCCCACGAGCCACAACTACTGAAGCCCAGACGCCTAGAACCTGTGCTCCACAACGGGAGAGGCCACCACGGTCAGAAGCCCATGCACCTCAGCTAGAGAAAGACCGTGCACAGACCGTGCACAACAACGCAGCCAAAAATAAATAAATAAGTAAATAAATAAATATTTTTTAAAATAAAAAAAAAAAGACTGGACCACACATCTGACAGGGGTGGGTCTTCTGGGAAAATGGAGCTGGACTGGGAGTTCTGGCCTGTGAGATTCCTACAGAAATGCTTTGTTAAAAGGGTACCTCTGCATCCTGTGCTCCACAGCAGCAACCTGAACCCAAAGAAATACTGGTGAAGTATATGTTGACATTATAGGAATGGGGCAAGCCCATCACAAATGTGCATCTGTCATATCTAGGCATGGGTCCAGGGATACTTTTGAAGACAAGCAGGTTGAACTCTGAAGAAATGGCTGCTGTGCATTGCTGGGCTCCTAAAGTCACCGAATGGTGGAAACCCCACCAAGGGAAGGACACAAAGACAGTGTATAACAGAAGGAAAAGAGGTAGGGTTTCACTTACTCCTCTGTCATTGGCTTCCTACAGAACCATTCCTGTTGGTTGACATGAGGCTGTGTAGAAGAATGTGAATGTACCCATCCCATGAAAATCAACTGTAACAGAGTAGATACTGTTGAAACTCAATATAAGGATATATGCACACCTCCAAGCACAGCATGTATGGCCTGATGTTGGAGAACACTACAGGGAGACCTGTCAAAGAAATGGTTGAGATGTGGGGTTTAGAGAGATGGAGATTACTGCTGGAAAGAAGCCAGAGTGGAAATGATAACTACTAGAACTGACAAGTTGGCAAAGTATCAACAATGTGGAAGAACAAATGGCAATGGGATGTGGACACAGGCAATGGAAA
Organism: Delphinapterus leucas; assembly: GCF_059928025.1. Classification (NCBI taxonomy): domain Eukaryota; kingdom Metazoa; phylum Chordata; class Mammalia; order Artiodactyla; family Monodontidae; genus Delphinapterus; species Delphinapterus leucas. The sequence continues at coordinate 1,592,404 of NC_143148.1, forward strand.
CAAAACACTGGTTGAATGGGACAGATCTCTGGTATAGTCTTACACACAGCCCTGGTGTCACACCCTCACCAACTGCCATTCACCAAGGCCAGGCTCCCTCTGAGCCCACTCTTCCATGACTGGAGTCATGTCTATCCTGTGATGCACACAGGATTCTCCCCCCAACTCCTAGCTGAGCAAGTACCTGGGACACATGATGCAAGTCCTAAGAGAAAAACAGCACAAAAGAATGGCCAGGGGGCTTCCCTGGTGGTGCAGTTGTTGAGAGTCTGCCTGCTGATGCAGGGGACACGGGTTTGTGCCCCGGTCCGGGAAGATCCCACATGCCGCAGAGCGGCTAGGCCCGTGAGCCATGGCCACTGAGCCTGCGCGTCCGGAGCCTGTTCTCCGCAACGGGAGAGGCCACAACAGTGAGAGGCCCGCGTACAGCAAAAAAAAAAAAAAAAAAAAAAAAAAAAGAATAGCCAGCACTGTCCCAGAGCAACTCAGCACAAAAAACGACCAGAGAAAGGAGATCTATGTGAGTGATGTCAGTGAGATGACAGAATAAGAGATACTAGCATTCATTCCCCTTCCAAAAACAATTAGACAGCTATCAACGAATAAAAATAGCCCTGGGGTGGATGCGGGGTACAGCATGAGTGTCCAATTAAGACAAACAGCAACACAGTGGAGCAAAAGAAGGAGAGTAACTGCACAGAAAGGATCGCTGGGAAAACTGGCTTAGCAGAGATGCCTGGATGGTTAGGATCAAAGTACGTGAGAGCTACTTGTGTCAGCCACTGGGCTTGTGCCATCATGGTCCCTAGTGGCCTGCTCTGTGGAGGACCCTTGCAGGCTTTGTCACTGACAACAAAGAACCCCTCCGATAGCAGCAGAATCCCCAGTTTTCACATTAGACGATCCTGTAGAGTTCATCAGCATGGATTCCAAAGGAAATCCCCTTAGCCATAACATCTTCAATGGGAGAAAAGGAGATCAGTGGATTCCCAGCAGTCTTTGTCACCAAAGACTCCAAAAGCCATTGCCACCACTGCATACTACTGCTGCCATGGTCACTGAGGACCCCTACAGTCTTCACCACTCTGATCTCAGCTGACAGATCTGCACAGAGACTATATTCCTAGGGTCTTCACTGGAGTCAACACCACAATACCACACCCAGCCAGCACCCTTGCATTCACATGAAGGTGAAGCTATTTCTCTAACCAAAATTCACCCCAAAATGTTGAAAGAAATGACTGATTCACCACACATACACACATGGACACAAGGATAAAAGAAACATGAAAAACAAGGAAACATGATACCATCAAAGGGACATAATAATTTTCCAGTAGCCAACCTCAAAGAAATGGAGATCTACGAACCACCAAAGGATTCAAAATAAATGTTTTAAGGAAGCTCAGTGAGGGGGCTTCCCTGGTGCTGCAGTGGTTGAGAATCCACCTGCCAATGCATGGGACACGGGTTCAAGCCCTGGCCCAAGAAGATCCTACACTCCACAGAGCAACAAAGCCCGTGCACCACAACTACTGTGCCTGTGCTCTAGACCCCATGAGCCACAACTACTGAAGCCTACACGCCTAGAGCTCGTGCTCTGCAACGAAAGCCACTGCAATGAGAAGCCCGCGCACTGCAACGAAGAGTAGCCCCCACTTGCTGCAACTACAGAAAGCCCATGTGCAGAAACGAAGACCCAATGCAGCCAAAAATAAATAAAATAACTTTTAAAAAAAGGAAGCTCAGTGAGCTACAAGAGAACACAGATAGATAACTCAACATGGTAAGGAAAATGATACAGGAACAAAACAAGAAGTTCAGAGAGACAGGAATCATAAAAAAGAATCAAACAGAAATTCTGAAGTTGAAGAATACAACAAATGAAAAGAAAAATGCAACAGAGTATCAACAACACACTTGGTCAAGCAGTGGAAAGAATATGTGAACTCAAACACAGGTCATTTATCATCCAGCCAGAGGGGGGAAGAAAGTGAAGTCAGCATAGGTAAACTATGGAATACCATCAAGCAAAACAATATTTGCATTACTGGAGTCCCAGGAGAAGGAGAGATAGAAAGAAAAAGTGTCAGAAAGTTTGAAGAAATAATGTCTGACTTCCCAAGTCTGGGAAGAGATGTGGACACCCAATTCATGATGCTCATAGGTCCATGTACAGATTCATTCCAAAGAGGATATTACCAAGACACATTATAAACAAAACTGTCAGTAAACAAGCAAAAAAACCCAAACAGAATTTTGAAAGCACGAAGAGAAAAGAAACCCCTTCACTCAGGGAACCCTCATAAGGCTATCAGTAGATTTTTCAGCAGAAATCTTGCAGCCTAGGAGAGAGTGGGATGATATACAGTTGGTTCTTTGAATCTGTGAGTTCTAAACCTGCAGATATAGAGGGTTCACTCTGTTCACTGTACTATGCCATTTTATATAAGGAACTTGAGCATCCACAGATTTTGGTATCCACATGGGCTCCTGGAACAAATATCCTGTAGATACTGTATTCAAAACACTGAAGAAAAAAACTGCCAAACAAGAATACTTTACCTAACAAAGCTGTCCTGCACAATTAAGGAAAGACTTTAGACAAACAAAAGCTGAGGGAGTTCATTGACACTCAGCCTGACTTCTAAGAAATGCCAAAGGGAAAAGAGACTACTTAGTCCTGGGCCTTGCACATTTTTCTTTCTCTCCATCTGAACTCAAGGCCTCTGTTGCAACCATGCTCCACCAGATCACTGGTCAGGCCAAGAAGCATCCTAGCTTGATCCCCCTCTTTGTATTTATTAGAGTGGGAGGTACTGGAGCAGCATTGTATGTCTTGCACCTGGAATTGTTCAATCCAGATGTTAGCTGGGACAGAAAGAATAACCCAGAGAGTTCCCTGGCAATCCAGTGGTTAGGACTTGGCATTTTCACTTCTGTGGCTGTGGTTCAATCCCTGGTCTAGGAACTAAGATCCCACAAGCCACTCAGCATGGCCAATGAGGAAAAAAAGAAAGAATAACCCAGAACCCTGGAACAAACTGGGTCCCAATGATCAATACAAGTTCTACTCAGTGAATGTCGATTACAGCAAACTGAAGAAAGAAGTTCCAGATTTCTAAATGAAATGTTTCACTATAATGCTTCTTAGAATGAAGGTCTTCCAGAAGCCATGTGCACAATTTTCCACTTAACCAGGAAATATTTCCCCTCTAAATGCATGAAATCACATTGTTGTTTTGTGTTGGGGTTTACAGTGATTAATAAATATCTGAAACTTGAAAAAAAATAAAAAAAAGCCAAAGGGAGTTCTTCAGGCAGAAATGAAAGGATAATAAATAGAAACATGAAAACAGGAAAATACAAAACTCACTGGTAAAACTGAGTATGTAGTAAAATTCAGATTACTATAATACTGTGTTGGTGGTGTTTAAATCACTCAAGTATAAAAGTTAAAAACAAAAGGATTAAAAGAAAAGGATTAGATTATAGCCACAATAATTTGTTAATGGATACACAATATAAGAACATGTGAACTGTGACATCAAAAACATAAAATGTGGTGGTGGCAGGAAGAGTAAATTCTGAATGGTGTCAGGAAAACTGGATATCCACAGGTAAAAAAAAAATGAAACTGGACCCCTGTCTTATACCACTTATAAAAACTAACTTGAAATAGATTAAAGACTTAAATGTAAGACCTAAAAACGTAAAATCCCTTAAAGACATTAGTCCTAGTGATGATTTTTCTGGATATCACCAAAGCACAGGCAATGAAAGCAAAAATAAACAACTAGGACTACACCAAATGAAGATACTTCTGCATAGCAACGTAACAATCAACAACAAAAAAAGGCAATCTACAGAATGGGAGGAAATATTTGCAAGCCATGTATCTGATAAGATGTTACCATCCAAAATATACAAGGTATTCAAAAGACTTAATAACCAAAAAAATAGAGTTAAAAAATGGGCAACGGACGTGAAGAGAATACATACAAACAGCTCACAGTTATATGAAAAATGCTCTTCACTAATAAGGTAGACTTCATTAGGCTCACTACAAGATTATATACCTCAAATCATTACCTATTAGAGATCAGTACAGCAGATATTAAGCTACAAAAGAAAGGAGAAAGCAGTGTAAACAACCCAGCCCTGGCTATGACAGCAACTACTCAGAAAGCTAGGCAAGGAAGCAGTTCCCATGGTCCACATGTGAGAATAAGACAACATCCTCTGAAGAAAAGGAAGGGAGGAAAGAAAGAGCCTAGTCCAGGTCACTGGGAAGAGTAAGGGGAAAAAAAAAAAGAGTAAGGGACTTACTCTTCAGCGAGGATACAAGTGCAGAGTTCTCCAGCATCACTTCGAGGTACAGGCATCTCTGAGCCTCATCAAGGAGGCCCCATTCCTCCCAGGAGAAGTACATGGCAATGTCCTGAAAGGTCACACCACCCTGTCATGATTAGTACAAATGAAACTACGAATATTCTCTGAGAACCCACAATCCAACTCCTCACACATCTCCACGATCATCCTCTTTCAAAGCTCCCCACCTCAAAGGAGATACCAGGCCCTGGTGCCACTGATGCCCATGCTCTCCTCAGGGTTCCCTTGATTACTGTGCTCAGCAACAAAAGATGGAGGGGCGGAGGGCGGCAGCAGCACATAAATGCCATCTAAGCTCTGGGCCTGCCAAGCAATTCCCTTGGGGCCTCCCAGATTGTGCCTCCAAGACACAAATTTGGGCTCATGTTTCACCCTTAAGGCCCCAACTCCAGGGCCTGTGGACCGTCAGCTCACAATTCTCCCCTTGTGCACATCATTGTGTAGACACATCTCTCACATCTTCAGACCCCACAGTTGCACTTCCCCAGCTCTGCCACCTTCCTGCCCCACACCACAGACATCTCCCTGGACTCACCCATGTACTTGGCAAACAGCATCCAGAAGAGTGCTTGAAAATTACTAACATGATATAGTACAACCCCAATCCTCTGATGGATCCCACAGCCAGGTAAATTCTCAATGCTGCTTTGATGATTGATGTTGCCTGTGATCTTTGTTTCAATATTAACCACCCAGAGCCACATGTGAATTTCAGATATCCATGACCCTCTTCCACTTCCATGCTGCACTTGCTGTCCATTCAGCCACCACAACCTTCTGCTCTCCACCCAAACTTCATTAAAAGCCCAGTCTCACATGCCCGGCACAGTGACTCTCCCAAGCCCATATTCGCCCCAGACCTTATTCACTAGCAAGAATGAAACATCCTACAACCCATCAAAGCTCACCACCAAATCCTGGTGAATTCATACAGTACTGAATTAGCAGGAGCCCTGTCTCAATGTCATCTTGTCTCAATTACTCCTATGCCTCCTGGACATAGGAGCAGCTATCTCCAGTCCATTCATCCCATGGAAGCCTTGGCTACTTGCTAGATCAACCCACACCATTTCCACTATCACCCCTCTCCCTAGTCTCTTTTTGTGAGGTCCAGCAACCCCAATAGTGTCAAGGAAGAAAACTACTCCTTAGTATGCAAACTAGTCCTTCTGACTCTCCAATAACGTTGTCACTAAAACCTGCATTCCCTTCCTAAACAACATCCACAGCTCCACCCTGGTCTACATAATATCCACCACTTTTGGAAGTCTCCCTCCTGAAAGCCTTCTCCAGATTTCCAGACCTGTGTGTCCAATTGCCCACTCCACTAACTGTTCTCTGAAACTTTTCAGAGTCTTAACAAGACCAAAACAAAACTTCTGATGTTCCCAAGGAAAATTAACCTACCACCAACTTTCCCATCCCAGTTTGTTGGAGCTTCCATCCTTTCAGCTGATAGGATGAAAAACTCTAGGATCATCTCTGGCTCCTCCTTTTTCTCCCTCACCTACACCATCCAAAGTCTACTCAGCTCTTTCATTAAAAATGGACCTGGAATCCAACCTTTTCTCCCACCTCCATGGTCATAACTCTGGTCCATCAACACTCATCTGGATTATAGCAGTAACCTCCTCCTGAATTCCCTGCCACCTGCCTTAACCCCATAATCTCTTCTCCACTGTGTAGCCAGGTGGAGCCTTTTAAACCTAAATAAGACCAACTCCTTTCTCTTATACAAATCTCCCATTATCTCCATAATAGATGCCCAGATTCTCAGGCAGCCACATTACAGGCCTGATTCTTGATTCCCTGCTCTTTGTTCTTAACAGAAAGAATGGAGACCTACTGTACCCTGTTCCCAACTCAGTCACACTGAGCATTTGCTCATGCTGCTATATGTTCCTGAGATAACTCCCACACCATATGTTTACACTGGTTGCCAGAAATAGGAACACCACTATGTTACCGATTGGCCTGCATTGGGGTACTGCCAGGGTCCCCACAGGCAAGAGACAGGAAATCAGCACGCGAAGTACCTCAAGACACCAAATTTCAGACACTATACCGCTGATGTCAGGACTAGTGAGGACCTGGGACATACTCTCTTTCCTTGTGTAAATTCCCTAAGTTCTTTTTTAACCTCCAGAATATGTGGGAAGAGGAAGGAACCATGGCTGGGTTCCATGTGCACAGGACTCCCCCGTATCCCCACCCAGCCCTGGAACCAGGTGACTTCGGATTAATTTACTAACTTCTGTGTTTCAGTCTTCAGAGCTGCCTATTACCAGATCTCTGACCCTGGACAAGGGCTCTACTTATCTGTGCCTCACTATTCTCATCACGCACATTTCCGACTGCTCCCTCTCTGAGCAGCTTTTTGGTAAACATTTAAAACCCTAATATAGGGGTTTCCCTGGCAGTCCCGTGGTTAAGATTCTGCGCTTCCACTGCAGGGGACTTGGTTTCTATCCCTGGTTGGGGAACTAAGATCCCACATGCCGAGTGGTGCGACCAATAAATAAATAAATAAATAAAACCCTAATACAGACTGTGTCCCTCTTCCATTCACAACTCTCCATGGCTCCCAGGTCCCTCTGTTTGCCAATCCAGGCGTGACTCCCCCTCACACTCATTGTCCCCTAAAAACAAAGGCTGGACCCCAAGTTTTCAGAAGCCTCCCGGCTCAGTCTTACCTCAAAGCCTTTACACATGCCGGTACCTCCGCCTGTAACCCTCTCCCACGCGCCATCACACTCCTGTGAGAAATAGGAACCCCATCTTCCTGGACACCGCGGCCTGGGCTGCGGGCACGTGAGCAGGCGCCCCGCACTCGGGTCTTCCGTGTCTGGTGGGGGGAGGGCGGTGAGGGCCCGCAGGACGAGCGTTTACCTGAGGCGGGTCCCTCAGCGCCGCTGCCGCCATCGGACTCTGTGGGCAGAGCGGGGCCGGGAGCAGCAGTCCCTACCTCTACTCAGAGATCTACAGCCTCTGACACGGTAAACAAGTCCGAGGGAAACAAAAGTGGCCTCAACCAGGAAGTAGCCGGAAGTCCAGCCCTGACACGCTTCCTAAGACCGGAAATGCCCCTGTCCTGGTCTTTCATTGGAGCAACACTGCTCTTCTTCTGGTGCAGTGTGTTCTGGGCAATGTAGTTCCCATAACTCCACAGGCCTGCGGGAAGGGGCACTCCTCATCCGCTCCCGCGGAGCAAAAGCCCTAGGCACTTTGAGGGACGCTGGGAAAAGGCGTCCAGGCTTCAAGAGCGAAGAGAGGGGCTTCCTTTCCTCTTAAAGGGGCCGAAGGCGGACTGCAGGGGAGTGTTGTCTGCAGTTCTTCAGCACTGTAAAGTATTTAGAGATGTAGGTGGGGAAACTTTCCTCTACCCAGTTTTTACCTTTTCAGCTCAAGCTCTGTAACAAAAGGCAATAACAAGAGAAAAACAAACAGGATTTTATTGACATGTTTATACATACATGAGAGAGACAGGGTTGAGTAACTCAAAGAATTGAGTTAGACACAGGGAGATGTGAGGGCTGACATCTGCAGGCAGAAAGAACCGCGGCCTTAGAAAGGGCCGCAAGTTTGGAGAAGGTGCAGTTACTCTCCGGCTCCACTGTTACCGCTAATATAAGTAATGTTTGTAAAATTCTTACCTAATAAATAATTTAGGACATTAAAAAAAGAAAAAGAAGTGGCTTAGAATTCAATCTTATATAATACCTTCGACAAAGAACAATACATTTGAGGTGTAACAAAGAAAGGAAAAAGTACTTGAGTCGCTAGGGATGCCAAATAATGTGGGAAAGTAAAGTTGGGTAAGAGCTAATGTTAAAAAAAAGAGACAACTGGCCCCAAATGGAGTCACTTGTGCTAAACGCATGTCAGCATAGCAAGACTTAATATCGAACCTAACTGCAGTTTTAGCTTCTCCTAAGAATGTAATCTTAACCAGTCAGTCTGAATTTCCTGGCCAGCACTAGTGAGGTAATCTGCCGGCTAGACGCTTTTTATCTCCCAAAGGAGAGTGCCCTTCGTGAAATAATCTGTTGACCATAAAAATAAAATAGTTAGGGGCTTCCCTCATGATGCAGTGGTTAAGGATCTGTCTGCCAGTGCAGGGTACACGGGTTCAAGCCTTGCTCTGGGAAGACCCCACATGCCACGGAGCAACTAAGCCCGTGCACCACAACTACTGAGCCTGCTCTCTAGAGCCCGTGAGCCACAACTACTGAGCCAACGTGCCACAGCTACTGAAGCCCAGGCACCTAGAGCCCGTGCTCTGCAACAAGAGAAGCCACCACAATGAGAAGTCCGTGCACCACAGTGAAGAGTAGCCCCTGCTCACCGCAACTAGAGAAAACCAGCACACAGCAACAAAGACCCAACGCAGCCAAAAATAAATTAATTAATTTTTTAAAAAAATAATAAAATAAAACAGTTATTTTACCAGCAGAAATGGGTTTATTCAGAAATAGCAGAGAATTATAAATCAGAACAAGTAAGCAATGGCAAAAACCATAGGCAAGTCCAACAAAGGAGAGGGATGTTATTTTACAGAAAAAGGGAGGAAGTCAGGAGGCATTATTTTGAAAGAAAGTCTATTGGAGAAAAGCGAGAGTTTAGGGTAATGAGTGTTTCTCATTGGTGGAGTTGCTGGGGTACTAGGTTTCTTGTAGGAGATGCGATGTACATCTTTTTCTGTTGGGGCATGTAACTGATGATTCTTTCCTGTTGATGATTCTTCTGTTGGAGTTTATAATTGACAATTCTTCCTGTAGTTGATGTTCAGTGGTACTTCCTGAGAGCTCCCCTTCTGGCCTCTTGACCACATATTAGTGAGGTTTCCCTTTATCAATATTCACAAATTCGTTCTTTATGACCTCCTTGTCTCACCCCCCTCTCTGCCCTTAAAAACCTTTCCCTTTCTGTAGCCCTTTGGAACTCCTTTCTAATCGCTAGATGGGATGGTCCCTGATACATGAATCATTCAATAGAGCCAATTAGATCTTCAAATTTAATCAGATGAATTTTGTTTTTTGCCACTAGTTAGCAAAGTTTGTTATGTAAATCCTCTTGTGTTGTCTCCAGGCTAATAAGGGTCTAAAGTTGCCTCTCGTGATTAATTTTTGTCCTTTGTAAATTTATGTCCTGCTCTTAGGCAAATAGGAGGAGAACACAGTGCCTTTCTTGCATTAACTGCTTCTTAATTTTCTTTAGTTCAAAATAAATATGTCAAAAAGGCATATTTTTGGGTGAAATGAAAAGGAGGTCATGTTTCAGGGATGGAGTCATATTCTCACAAAGAAACTAAATAAGTGATCAATAGGAATGGGCAAAAGACCTAAATAGACATTTCTCCAAAGGGGGGAAAAAAAAAATTGGGCTGGCCAAAAAATTCGTTCGGTATTTTCCGTAAGATGGCTCTTATTGTGCTTAGTTGTCTTTAACTTCATTCGAAACAATTTTGTTAGATTGTATAATGAGAGCTGTCGTATCAGAGTGCATTTAAAGAAAAAAACATCAAAATTGGTGAATTGTTTTGCAGCCATTTTAATATTGAAGATGGAAGAAAAAAGCAACATTTTCGGCATATTATGCTTTATTATTTCAAGAAAGGTAAAAACGCAAATGAAACACAGAAAGGAAAGATGTGTGCAGTGTATGGAGAAAGTGCTGTGACTGATCAAATGTGTCAAAAGTGGTTTGCAAAGTTTCGTGCTGGAGATTTCTCGCCGGATGATGTTCCATGATCAGGTAGAACACTTAAACGTGATAGCGATCAAACTGAGATATCGAGAACAATCAACATTATACCATGCAGGAGATAGCTGACATACTCGAAATATCCAAATCAAGTGCTGAAAATCATTTGCACCAGCTTGGTTATGTTAATCGCTTTGATGTTTGGGTTCCACATAAGTTGAGTGAAAAAAACCTTCTTGACCATACTTCCTCACATGATTCTCTACTGAAATGTAATGAAAACATTTTGTTTTTAAAACAAATTGTGATGGTCAATGAAAAGTGGATACTGTATAATAATGTGGAATGGAAGAGATCATGGGGCGAGCAAAATGAACCACCACCAACCACACCAAAGCCCGGTCTTTGACCAAAGAAGGTTACGTGTATATGGTGGGATTGGAAGGCAGTTCTCTATTATGAGCACTTTTCAGAAAACCAAATGATTATTTCCAACAAGTACTGTTCCCAATTAGACCAACTGAAAGCAGCACTCGACGAAGGCGTACGGAATTAGTCAACAGAAAATACATAATCTTCCATCACGATAACACAAGACCACATGTTTCTTTGATGACCAGGCAGAAACTGTTATAGCCTGGCTGGGAAGTTCTGATTCATCCGCCATATTCAACAGACGTTGAATCTTTGGATTTCCATTTATTTCAGTCTTTACAAAATTCTATTAATGGAAAAAAATTCAGTTCCCTGAAGACTGTAAAAGGCACCTGGAACAGTTCTTTGCTCAAAAAGATAAAAAGTTTTGAGAAGGTGGAATTATGAAGTTGCCTGAAAAATGGCAGAAGGTAGTGGAACAAAAGGGTGAATACACTGTTCAATAAAGTTCTTGAACATGAAAAATGTCCTTTATTTTTACTTAAAATCCAAAGGAATTCTTGGCCAACCCAATACACATGGCCAATAGACAAATGAAAAGATGCACAACATCCTTAGTTATGAGAGAAATACAAATCAAAACTACGATGAGGTACCACCTCACACCAGTCAGAATGACCATCATTAAAATGTCTACAAATAATAAATGCTGGAAAGGGTGTAGAGAAAAGGGAACCCTCCTACACTGTTGGTGGGAATGTAAGTTGGTGCAGCCACAATGGAAAACAGTATAGTGGTTCCTCAAAAAACTAAATATAGAACTACTATATGATCCTGCAATCCCACTCCTGGGGCATATATCCGGACAAAACTATAGTTCAAAAAGATACACGCACCCCTGGGCTTCCCTGGTGGCACAGTGGTTGAGAGTCCGCCTGCCAATGCAGGGGACACAGGTTCGTGCCCCGGTCCAGGAAGATCCCACATGCTGAGGAGCAGCTAGGCCTGTGAGCCATGGCCACTGAGCTTGCACCTCCGGAGCCTGTGCTCTGCAACAAGAGAGGCCACAACAGTGAGAGGCCCGCGTACCACAAAAAAAAAAAAAAAAAAGATACATGCACCCCTATGTTCACAGAAGCATTATTCACAATAGTCAAGACATGGAAACAACCTAAATGTCCATCAACAGATGAATGGATAAAGAAGATGTGGCATGTATATACAATGGAATACTACTCAGCCATAAAAAAGAATGAAATAATGCCATTTGCAGCAACATGGATGGACCCAGAGATTATCATACTAAGTAAATCAGAAAGAGAAAGGCAAATACCATATGCTATCACTTATATGTGGAATCTAAAATATGACACAACTGGGCTTCCCTGGTGGTGCAGTGGTTGAGAGTCCGCCTGCCGATGCAGGGGACACGGGTTCATGCCCCGGTCCGGGAAGATCCCACATGCCGCAGAGTGGCTTGGTCCGTGAGCCATGGCCACTGAGCCTGCGCGTCCGGAGCCTGTGCTCCGCAACGGGAGAGACCACAACAGTGAGAGCCCCACATACGGCAAAAAAATAAAAAATAAAAATAAAATAAAATAAAATAAAATAAAATATGACACAACTGAACCTATCTACGAAAGAGAAAAAGACTACCAGACATAGAGAACAGACTTGTAACTGCCAAGGGAGAGGGGGGATGGGGGAAGGAAGGAGTGTGAGTGCGGGATTATCAGATGCAAAAAATTATATATAGAGTGGATAAATCACAAGGTCCTACTGTATAGCACAGGGAACTATATCCAATATCCTGTAATGAACCATAATGGAAAAGAATATGAAAAAGAATGTATATATATGTATAACTGAATCACTGTCCTTAACAGCAGAAATTAACACAACACTGTAAATCAACTATACTTCAATTTTAAATAAATAAATAAATGGACTTTCCTGGTGGTGCAGTGGTTAAGACTCCGTGCTCTCAATGCAGAAGGAAAGGGGTTCGATCCCTGGTCAAGGAACTAAGATCCCACATCAATCAATCAATCAAGAAAATGTAAACTGGTCCTAAGGATTCTGAAGTAAAGCAAAAATAAAACAGAAGAGACTAGAGAGTTTGGGGCAGTTCCCCCTCCCCTGCCCCCACACCTCACGGCTTGCGGGATCTTAGTTCCCCGACTAGGGGTTGAACCGGGGCCCTTGGCAGTGAGAGTATGGAGTCTTAACCACTGGACCACCAGGGAATTCCCTGGGGCAACTTTAGAAGGGGCAGCCTGGGAAGGCCTCTCAGAGGAGGGAATACAGAATGAGTCTAGAGTGAAGTGAGGAAGGAAGCCATGTGGATGACAAATGAATAAAATATTCAAGTCCTGACAGTGATATGGCTACAATGAGAGAAACACAGGGCTTCCTGGGCATTTACATCCAAAGGGACATTTCTACATATTATCATCATTGAACAATTTAATTGATTCACTTTCCAAATATAAGTAATTGTCTTAAACAGGAAAATAGATTATTACAATCCAGTTCCTCTTGCTGTTAAACACATGGCAACTACAAAGGTAAATCTAGTGATGTTCTCAGTTCCCGGCCTGTCCTGCAACCTTCTCTGATCTAGCAGAGCAGTGGTCATTCTCAAAATTCTTATCTTGCCCATCTTTGCCCACAAGCTCAACCCTTCCTCTGCCCAGGCCCTTAGCTGTGTAGAGGTTAGGTGTCCCACCCACCAGCAGACGGCAGCCTCCAAACAAGCCAGGGCCTGACAACCAACTAGTCTATGGGCCAGTCATGCCCACAAGACTGCCCACAATATTCTACTTCTTTTTTTTTAAATATTTATTTATTTATTTGGCTGCATAGGGTCTTAGTTGTGGCACACAGGATCTTCGTTGCAGCGTGAGGGATATTTAGTTGAGTCGTGCGAACACTTAGTTGTGTCATGCATGCGGGATCTAGTTCCCTGACCAGGGGTCCTGGGCTCCAGCACTGGGAGCTCGGAGTCTTAACCACTGAACCACCAGGGAAATCCCTCTATTTCTTTCTTAAACTGACTACCAGTATTTCATCGACATTATCGAATTGCTTTTTACAGTAGAATGCCTGTTACATGCCTGTAGCAAAAAATATAATGCAAGGGACTTCCCTGGTGGCACTATGGTTAAGAATCTGCCTGCCAATGCAGGGGACACGGGTTTGAGCCGTGGTCCAGGAAGATCCCACACGCAGCGGAGCAACTAAGCCCTTGTGCCACAACTACTGAGCCTGCGCTACTGAAGCCCATGCGTTACAACTGCTGAAGGCCCCACGCCTAGAGCCTGTGCATCACAACGAGAAGCCAACACGATGAGAAGCCTGCGCACTGCAACGATGAATAGCCCCTGCTCGCCGCAGCTAGAGAAAGCCCACGTGCAGCAACAAAGACCCAATGCAGCCAAAAATAAATTAATAAATTTAAAAAATATATATATATACATACAATGCAAGAGGCTTCAAATTTTAAAAAGAGTTTATTTGGAGTCTTAAGACTTGCAATTCAGGAGACACAGATACAGGTAACCCCTAAAGAGTGTTCAGGGAAGAAAAAGAGTCAGGGGCTTATAAAGCAAAAAGCCCTGAGGTTTTTAAAGTTGCCTGGTTGAGAATTGTAATTGACTCTCACTCAGAAAATATTTGTCCTTAAGGAATCCCGAGTTATTTTAGGGTAAGAGTCAGATAAATAGCTTGAGTTTCTGACAGGTGTTCTCTATGACTTCATCAGGTCAAAAGGTCAGAGTCCATCCAGGTGAGACATGCATAACTCACACTCCCTATACATGCTACCCCCAAATGCAGCACTTTGACATATTAAATATCTTAATAAGAAACAGACATATATGTATAATCGAGACAGGAAGACAAGAGCATGGCCATCTTGGAAAATGACTGGGGGATGGCCTTGAGCAAACAGGCCCAACACCTGAAGACTTCGGGTTTTTTTGTTTTTTTTGCGGGGTGGGGGGGTGCTTCACCACGCCGCCTTCGGAACCTGGGCCCCCTGAAGTGGAAGTGCGGAGTCTTAACCACTGGACTGCCAGGGAATTCCCCAAGGCTCTGGTCTTTGAGTCAATAACCAGAGACCCATAGGACTAAAAGAGTAGCTCTATCTCTGTTCCACTGATGTATGTACATATTTTCCAAAGGACAAAAGCGGGGCTGTAAATCCGCCACGTAAGATATAAAGGCCTGACACACATTCCTAAGTTGTTTTTGCAGGAAGCAGACCCGCCCCCGCCCCCCACTCAGGCACTCAGGATACTGGCCCTGGGTAGTTAAGGTGCAGATTAAGGGAATGATTTCAATGGGCCCAGACTCCTGCTTATTCCCATATATAGAAAAGCGCTAAATTCCTTAACTTGAGATATCTGCTTTTCTTTATTTTTTAAATTTATTTTTGGCTGTGTTGGGTCTTCACTGCTGCATGAGGACTTTCTCTAGTTGTGCCAAGCGGGGGCTGCTCTATCTTTGCAGATGCACGGGTTCCTCGTGGTGGCTTCTCTTGTGGTGAAGTACGGGTTCTAGGTGTACAGGCTTCAGTAGTTGCGGCACGCGGGCTCTAGAGCGCAGGCTCAGTAGTTGGGGCACACGGGCTTAGTTGCTCTGCGGCAAGTGAGATCTTCCCGGACCAGGGCTCGAACCCAAGTCCCCTGCATTGGCAGGCGGATTCTTAATCACTGCGCCACCAGGGAAGTCCTGCTTTTCTTTAATTAACAAAAATCTTTTGATGTTCCGACTACACGGTCTTTGTTGCAAAAACTCCTCTAGATCCTGGCTCCTCCCTGACCTTTTCAACTATCTGAGAGGCTGTCTCCCAGGCTTGAAGTCCTCGGAAAACCCGCCAAATAAAACAGAATTCTCAACTTTTAGGTTGTGCATTTTTTTTCAGTCAACATGCGTGTGAAGAGCTCTCTGCTTTTCATTTAGTTCTCTTTCAGACCAGTTTCTTGGTCAGCCGACTGTGTGCTGGGCTCAAGGTGGAGGCTGACGCAGCCTTTGGACATAATGAAATTGTGGCTGATAGAAACGCCTCCCATGGGAGTGGCCCGAGGAGCTGACAGACGATGGCGTCCCCTTGAGGACTGTGCAGGCAGACAGTGAGTGCTCTGGGATTCAGAGGAATGAGGGAAAACGGTCATGATTAGAATTCAAACAACGCAAAAAGCAGCAGCAGCAGCAGCAGCTGGGCCTCCCTGGGTCCTTGCTGTCTGCCACCAGCCCTGGTGGGGCGTGAAGCGCTTCACGTGCCCTGATAAAATGTTTAAACCCAGCTCTGTGGTCAGTCTTGGGAGTTTGTATTCAGCCTCTAGACCCCAAAACTTTCCTGCTGTGTGACCTTGGGGAAGTGTTGGGCTGCATCCAGCAGTCCTGCAAGCCCTGTACTTGCCCAGCCTCAAGACTGAGGAATGCCTGAGGTCAGCAGCAGAGACATGTCTAATATGTGGGGGGATCTCACCCACCTGAAGCATAAAGTTCTTGGTGCCACACCCCACTGTGTGCAGCAGATGGCGGGCAGGACAGGGCAGCTGTCTTCGCTACCAGGTGTCGACTAAAAAAATACATACAACCTAAAAGTTGAGAGTTATGTTTTATGCAGTGGAAATTTTTCGAACTTGAAGCCCGGGTGGCAGCATCTCAAGTAACCTTGAAAGAACTGCTCCGAGGAGGCGAGGGGGGAGCTAGTATATACAGGAGTTTTGCAACAAAGGGCAGGTGGTAGGAACAAAAGATTACTGTTAAGAAAACTAGGGACTTCCCTGGTGGCACAGTGGTTAAGAATTCGCCTGCCAATGCAGGGGACACGAGTTCCAGCCCTGGTCCGGGAAGATCCCACATGCCACGGAGCAACAAAGACCGTGCGCCATAACTACTGAGCCCACATGCCGCAACTACTGAAGCCCTCGCGCCTAGAGCCCGTGCTCTGCAACAAGAGAAGCCACCGCAATGAGAAGCCCACGCATCTCAAGGAAGAGTAGCCCCCGCTCGCCGCAACTAGAGAAAGTCCGCGCCAGCGACAAAGACCCGATGCAGCCATAAATAAATATATTTTAAAATAAAAATTAAAAAAAGAAAAGAAAATTAGAAATCTCAAGTTAAGGAATTTAGCGCTTTTCTGTGTATGGGAAGATGCAAGAGTCTGGGCTCATTGCAATCATTCCTTTGATATGCACCTTAGCTACCCAAGGCCAGTGTCCTGTGTTTTCTCACCTGAGTTCCCTCAGGGCTCACCGTGGGGAATGGCTGCAGTCTGATGGCTGCTAGATGGCAGGTATTCTCTGTTTCCTTCCTGAGTTCCCTCGGGGCTCACCAGCTCACCATAGGCTGTGGCTGCAATCACTGATGACTGTGACATCCTTTATTGACATGGCAGGAAATATTCCATTTCTCACAGGGAAGAGGGAGGTTGCCTGTTCCAGGAAGAACTGACATCAGGTTGGTTCACAGGTTGCCAGGAAAACTGGCAGAGGAGCACTCCCCTCACAGTCCCTTTGATAAACTCTCACAGTGGAGATAGTCCTAATCTAAAGATTAGAACAGGGACTTCCCTGTGGTCCAGTGGTTAAGACTCCACGCTTTCACTATCGTGGCCCTGGTCGGGGAACTAAAGTCCTGCGAGCTGAGGTGATGGGGTGTGGGGTGGGGGGAGTATGTAGGCATTTACTGATTAGGCTTTATGATTAAGAGCTTTATGATTAAGGTGAGTGGGGTGTAGGTGAGGCAGGGACTGATAGGGCAGGGGATGTACAGAGAGCAAGAGAGCAGCCATCCCGCTGGGCCTGATCATACAGGAAAACACTTCACTTCTCTGACCCTGCATTTCCCCCAGAAATCTGATTGTCCAGGTAGGTTGCTGTGAGAAATGCTAATAACGAAACCGAGCAGGACCCTGCAGGGCCCTCTGAGGTACAAAACTCCTCCTTATGTTTGTTGGATTCCCTGGTGGTCCAGTGGTTAAGACTCCATGCTTCCACTGGAGGGGGCAAGTCTTCTATCCCTGGTCGGGGCAACTAGAATCCTACATGCCTAGTGGCTAAAAAAAAAAAAGCTTCAGCCTCCTAGACCTTTTCTGAGTTCCAAACGGCATATCCATAGTTACTAATTAGGGAAGGGAGGGAATGCAGAAACAAAGGAGGAGGGGTCAAGAAAACAATAGTGCAGGGATAAAGCAGGGTCCTGGTTCCACCTCAAGGGATATACATAACAATATATTTTTGAGTTCTTCTGCAGGATCTGAGGCCTCCACCCATGTGGAGGATTGTAGCTTCTGGCTGAACACAAGCACATGGACCCCAGACTGGCTGGAACCAGAAGGCTGATGACTGAGATTCCTGAAAGACCACCCTGTTATCTCATCACCAACCAATCAGAGGAGAGTTACACACCCTGCAGCCCACCCCCAGATTTTGCCTATAAAAATTCTTCCCAGAAAACCATTGAGGAATTTGGGCTTTTAAAGTAAGTGTTTCTGCAAACTTTATTGATCCTTCTGATCTCTGGTGACCACGGCCCGCAGTGGCTTGAAACAGGATTTCCCTTCCCTGGCCAGAGAATGAATTCAGTTAGGCTGCAGCAGCAAGACCACTGAATCTTAGCCACTAGCCCAGTTGCCAGTGACAAGGCTCTCAGCAGGAAGACCCTTTTCTTGTCATTTTAGCAAAGTTATATTGTAACAAACTTTTAAACCAGGCACACCCATGCTCTACTAATCTCCGGCCCAAGCACACCTTTCAAGTCTTTTAGTGACAGAATACCTTGCCTAACTTGTCATTTCTTTCTGTAGATCAAAGAAGCAGAAATGAAAAATAAGTAATTAATAGATGACCAGATCTCTTCCCTAGATTCCCCTTCAATTATCTCACAAACAAACTGTGTGAACAAGATAATATCTAGGGGAAGATCACAAGAAGTCCACGAGCCTGCATGCAATGGAGGATGGCAAAGACTCTGATCCGCCATCTTGAAACCATGCACCTCAGATTGGGACTTGAACCCAAGTGCTGGGACTTGAACCTGGCCAAAACCCACAGTCTTCCAACTGAGATCGCACACCTGGCTTCAAGACTTAATGAAGCTCAGGTTCTTGATGTCTAATTGCAGAAAGAATTCAGTGATAGACAAAGTGATAGGTAAGAAGTGGATTTATTTAGAGAGAAACACACTCCACTAGACAGAGCATGGGCCATCTCAAAAGGTGAGAAAGGCACGAGGGTGTGGGGTTGTCAGTTTTTATAGTGGTGGGTAATTTCTTATAGGATAATAAGTGGGAGGAGTATTCCAGCTATTTTGGGAATAGGCAGGAATTTCCAGGAATTGGGCCACGGCTCAATTTTTGATCCTTATTGTCGACTTAGAACTGACATGGCACCTGTGGGTGTGTCATTTAGCTCACTGATGTGTTACAATGAACATATAATGAAGCTCATGGTCTAGGGGAAGTCAACTTATCCACCATCTTGGACCCATTTGGTTCTAATCCGTTTATGTCATGTCCTCGGCCTATGTCATCCTTTCAAACGTTGTGCCCTGCCCCCTTCCCTCCTGTTGCAATCTCAATGATTAACTGAGATGACGTCCCTCCTTTCCTTTAAAACTTTCATGGCTGAGCAGAATCTCTAGAGGTGGCTTCTGGGGGACCTGAGTCCACCATCTCCACAGATTGTCAGCATTCTGATTAAAGGCACTTTTTTTTTCTATGGACATTTGTGAGTATGTAATTGATTTTGTAAGCTGTGAGCTGCAAGACCTCCATTGGATAACAGCAGGTGGAGGCTCCAGGTCCCCAAGCCCAGCCAGGCCTCCGTATAGGTGCAGCCCAGAGAAGGCACAGAGACTCTGGGACGAGGCACGGTGCCCCTCACCCCTCATGCCCCCCAAGTTGAGGAGGTCTGGCAGTGATTAGAGCAGAGCGATGGAAAGCGCTCTTGGAGTGGTGGGCCTGAGGAGCATTTCCCGGGACAGACCTGAGCTGTAGATGCCCAGGGTGCTCCCCCTAGTCATTCCCTGTCCCCCACGGACACCACCGGCAAGCTAGCACTAGGGCGGCCATGCCCCACAGTAACTGCGTCGTCGGGGCATGTTGGGGGGTGTGGGTGTGGCCAGTGCATCCTCTCCTTACCTGCTCTGGAAGCCCTGTGATCAGGCCCCCCCATCCTCTCCATTTTGCACAAGAAGAAACCGAGGCCCAGAGAGGGGGTTTCTCTTGCCTGTGCTAAGTAAATGCCCAAGACAGAGTCAGATGACCAGTGTCCTCAGGACAACAAAGTAGACTGAGAAGATCTTAGAGTCTGGGGTGACTTCCCAGGGGGCAATCAGAGGACTGTCAGGAAAGGACACAAGTCAGTCTGGGATGAAGTGAGGGAGCCACGTGGATTACAAATTAATAAAAAGAAAATTCTGGGAGTTCCCTGGCAGTCCAGTGGTTAGAACTTGGAGCTTTTACTGCCTTGGGCCTGGGTTCAATCCCTGGTCTGAAAACTAATATCCTGCACCCCATGCGGTACGGCCAAAAAAAACCGAAAACAAACAAACAAATCTTACAGTGATCAGGGCTGTGGTGAGGATAAACAGGGTCACAGCTAGAGAGTAGCCCTAAGCCTTATTTGGGTTTCCATAGGAAGGGATACAATGCTCCTACACATAATCACTATTAGACATTTTAATGAATTCATTTTTCAATTATAAATAAATATCTTAAAGAAGAAACTGGATTCACAGCTGTAAGAGGTAAGCCAGCTCCACTTGGAATAAACAGAGGGAAACCCACCTGCAGAGAAAAATCCAGTGAACTTCTTGGTTCCATTCTGCACAGGAGCCCTCTGTTTATGAAACTGTGGGCCTCAGATTGGGACTTGAACCCACGTTCTTTTAACTGAGATCACACACCTAGTCTCAGGGCTTAACAAAGCTCAGGTTCTTGATGTCTTGTCACAGAAACAATTCAGTGAGAGACAAAGTGATGGGTAAGAAGTTGATTTATTGGGGGGGGCTTCCTTGGTGGTACAGTGGTTAAGAATCCACCTGCCAATGCAGGGGACACGGGTTCAAGCCCTGGTCCGGGAGGATCCCGCATGCCGTGGAGCAACAAAGCCCGTGAGCCACAACTACTAAGCCCGCGTGCCACAACTACTGAAGCCTGTGCACCGAGAGCCCATGCTCCACAACAAGAGAAGCCACTGCAATGAGAGGACCGTGCACCGCAATGAAGAGTGGCTCTTACTCGCCGCAACTAGAGGAAGCCCACGCGTAGCAACAAAGACCCAACACAGCCAAAAATAAATTAATTAATTTAAAATATATATATATTTTTAAAAGAGAAGTGGATTTATTTAGAGAGAAACACATTCCACAGACAGAGTGTGGACCATCTCAGAAGGCAAGAGTGGCACCAGGGTATGGGGTTGTCAGTTTTTATAGGGGTGGGTAATTTCATAGGCTAATGAGTGGGAGGAGTATTCCAGCTATTTTGGGGAAGGGGTAGGGATTTCTAGGAATTAGGCCACCACCCACTTTTTGGCCGTTTATGGTTGGTCTCGGATCTGTCGTGGTGACTGTGGGCGTGTCACTTAGTGTGCTGATGTGTTACAATGAGTATATACTGAGGCTCAAGGTCTGGTGGAAGTCAACTCATCCGCCATCTTGGACTTATTTGGTTCTAATCAGTTTGGGTCGTGTCCTCAAGCTATGTCATTCTTTTAAAGGTTGTGCCCTGCCCCTTTCTCTCCCGTTTCATTTAGAAGCAGAAATTCCCCAAACATGTTAGTCTGGACTCGTAGCTAACTCTCCACCTCAGTCGAATGCACAGGAGGTTACCAGTGGGAATCCACCTTTGTATTGTTGAACTCTGCATATAATCACTGGGCTTGGAGCTAGGTGGAGGCCAGGCACTCATTCTATTTATGATTTCGGTACCTGTGTGATGTGTGTGATGCCAAGTAGAGTCAGACAAGCAGCTGGTGTGTCAGGGAGACGTGTCAACTGTGCATTTAACCTGCAAAATCCAAGCATATTGGTTAAGCAGAGGGTGTGAAAGAGCTGCTTTTTTTTTTTAACTTATTTATCTTACTTGCTGATTCCAATAAACTGTACCCGAGGGGTCCAGGTATTAAAGTCAGACTAGTCACAAAACCAAGCGTTTCAGAAGACATGGACATTCAAGATCTTTTGTATTTCTAATGGTGCTACAATGGGTAAAAGCCACTTTGAAAAAGTTTGCCGCTGGGTATTGGAAAAATACTTGTTTCTCCTTTACTCTCACTTTACTGCCATACTCAACACTATTTTTTTTCATTGAAGTGTAGTTGATTTACCATATTATATTAGTTTCAGGTATGATTCAATACAATAGTAATTCAATATTTTTATAGATTATACTCCATTTAAAGTTATTACAAAATAATGGCTATATTTCCCTGTGCTGTACAATAGATCCTTGTTGCTTATTTCTTTTATACATAGTAGTTCGTATCTATTAATCTCCTTCACATATTGTGTCCCTCTCCCCTTCCTTCTCCCCATGGGTAACCACTAGTTTGTTCTCTATATCTGTGAGTCTGTTTCTATTTTATCATGTACATTCACTTATTTCTTTCTTTTAGATTCCACATATAAGTGATAACATAGAGTATGTATCTTTGTCTGATTTATTTCACTAAGCATAATACTCTCTAGTTCCATCCATATTGTTGTGAATGTCAGAATTTCCGTCTTTTTTATGACTGAGTAATATTCCATTGTATATATATACCACATCATCTTTATCCATTCATCTGTTGATGGCACTTAGGTTGCTTCCCTAACTTGGCTATTGTAAGTAGTGCTGCTATTAACATTGGGGTGCGTGTGTCTTTTTGAAGTAACCACACTCAACACTTCTGACACCAGAAGTGTGGCTGTTTTATCACACCAACCAATTGTGGCACCAACTGGGTGTCCTACAGTTCAGTGAATTCTGACACTAATTCGGGTTAGTGAAAATCCCTCAGGTTAAGGGCTCAGTCCCATATGATTGGCCCCCACTTCAGAGGCCAATTGCAAATAGTGGGTACCCATGTTACACAAAACTTCTGTCTGATTTGGCTGCAAATCAGAGGTTCCCCTAACTGCCCTCCTCAAATTGGATTATTCACTAGAACCGTTCACAGAATTCAGGGAAATACTCACTTACTTAAATAGTTTATTATATTTTAAAGGGTATGATAAAGGATACAGATGAACAGCCAGACAGAGTTACAGAGGGAAATATCAGGAAGGGTCCTGAGCATAGGAGCTTCTGTCCCTGTAAAGTAGGGGCATGCCACCCTCCTAGCACATGGATGTGTTCGGCAACCTGGAAGATCTCCAAGTCCTGAACTTAAGAATGCATGATCCATTATTAACTCAATCTCCAGTTCCTATCCACTTCCAGGGATGAAGGGATGCGGTGGGGCTGAAAGTTCCAAGCTTCTAATCATAGTTTGGTCTTTCTGGTGATCAGTCCCCATCCTGAAGCCATCCAGGAGCCTACAAAACACCATTTAAAGCCAAAGACACTCCTTTCATCCAGGAAATTTAAAAGGATTTAGGTGTTCTGTGTCAGAAGCCAGGGTCCAAGATCAAATTTTAGAACAAAAGATGCTCCCAGGGGAATTCCCTGGAGATCCAGTGGTTAAGGCTCCACTCTTTCACTGTTGTGGGTGCGGGTTCGAGCCTTGGTCAGGAAACTACGATCCGACAAGCTCCGCGTCGCAGCCAAAAACAAACAAAAAGCTCCTAGTGCTCTTATCTCTTAGGAAAATACAATGGTTTTGGGAGCGCTGGGGAACCGGGCAGAGTCATATATATATATATATATTTGCTGTTATTTCACAACCCATCTCCCAGAGGTCTTTCCAAAGAAAAGCCTTCTTTCATACCAAGATTTGCAAGAATATTCACCATAGTAAAATATCTGGAGACAGCCCAGGAAAGAGGATGGATGAATGGGCTTCTCCACATAGTGGAGCATTATCCCAGCCCGATAGCAAGGGAATCAGAGAAGTGTCACAATTTACCCCGCAGAATACCCCTGTTCCAGTATTCAGGCCATTTCTACAGGGCACCTTCTAGCTTCTCAATGAGACTGAACCCTAATTTCCTATTGGAAGCCAGATCACAAATGTGTTCACAATAACTAGCATGTGAGCTTTTGCCTCGACTGTACACAGAATCTGTTTTCTCCAAACTGCTCTTTCAAACTGGTTTTGCAAATAAGCCTTCCCTACCCCCACACGTTCCATCTACTTGAAGAAATGCATGGAAAACATTGGACTTTTCTGGTATTTGTTAATAAAATTGCATTCTGCAACTTTCAGTCACCATTCTTCTTTAGGTCCAGTTTAGCTATTAAATTGCCAGTAAATTAAATGATTATATATTATTTAAATACAAAGGGTCCCTTTCTTCAGTTAAGGCCTCTTTCTAAGTTTCCATCTTCGCTCCCCACTTTTTAGGTGCCTGTGGCTGCACTAGAGATAAAGGGTGTGGACAGAGGACAGGGCAGCAGGCAGGGAAAGTCTCGTTGGACCACTGAGCTTGGAACTCACTGTCTTATTGTAACCGAAAGTGGGGTCCGGCTGCTCTCCACTCAAAAGCCAATAAAGAGGCCAGGTTGGTGGAAAGGAAAGTGCTTTATTTTGGATGCCGGCAACCGGGGGATGGAGAGGGTGGACGCCTGTCCTAAGGCTGACTCCACCCCCATCCCCCACCCCCCGCGACAATCAGTGGGCAAGAACTTTTATAGACGGAGGGAGGGGACCACATGCAGAAACAGCACAGTCAGCTCTAACAGTCATCTTGAAATTGGTCATCTGTGCTCTGATCAGCGTCATCTTGATTGTTTTAAGCACAATTAGTCTTCAGGTTCAGGGTCTGTTCTTTCACCATTTCTTTGAGGCCAATTCTCGAAATTGTGGCAGCTATGTCATGGCTACAACCTGGTCATCATGCTGTTAACTTCTTCCACCTGGTGGGGGTTTCAGTATCTACAAGACAGCTCACAGGATATGGCTCAGAATATTATCTATAGTCCTTAAGGAGGAACTAAAGATCCTTGATTTTTGCTTAATGACTAAACAATTATTATTTGGTCTCCTTTGACTGTTTTCCTTTGTTTCTGCATTTTCTCACTTCTCTGATTAAACTTATTCTTTTGCTAAAGTTTTTCCACAGACAAAAGCAGGCTGAGGACATGGTGTGTGTGGAGGGGCAAGGACCATAGGGTCCTGCTCCTTTTCATTCTCACGTGGGACACACGCCAAAATTTTAAAGAATAAACACCAATATAACACATCCATTCATTTATTCAACAGATATTTATTGGTTATTTGAAATGTACCAGATGCTTTTCTACACACCTGAGATACTTTAGTGAACAAAACTGAGAAATTCCCTGCTCTTCATAAACTTACTTTTTTTGGAGGGAGGGGTGAAACAATAAATGGAAAATACAATCAGGAAATTACATTCTTTTTTTTTAACTGTCTTTTAAAATTTTCTTTCCTTTTTAAATTTTTAATCTTATTTAATTATTATTACTTTTGGCCGTGCTGCAAGGCATGTGGGATCTTAGTTCACGGACCAGGGATGGAACTTGTGCCCCCTGCAGTGGAAGTGTGCAGCCTTAATCACTGGACCGCCAGGGAAGTTGCCACATTTTTTCTTTTTTAAATTATTTTTATAAAGTATATTCTATAGAGCAGTACTATGGAAATAAACATACGCACATACATAATTTATATACATCACATTGGGGCCACAGCCAAGGAAGATTTTAGTGTGGAGGGAACACTTTTGAGGGCAATTTTCTGGTGAAACCTAAGGTGGCGGTGGTAGGTGGAGGACTGGCGGAAGCGTCTCTGGCAAAGGGAACATACATAAGGTTTCTCTCCCGTGTGGATTCTCTCGTGAGCCCGAAGGTTGGTTTTGTGGCTGAAGGCCATTTCACACACGCTGCACATGAAAGGCTTCTCTCCTGCATGAATCCTCTGATGCACATGTAGGTCTGATGCCTGGAAGAAGCCTTTGCCACACTCAGCACAAACATATGTTCTTTCATTATTGTGTCTTTTCTGGTGAACTTTTAACCGAGAGGAATACCTAAAGATCTTGGGACACGTCTCACATTTGTATACTTTTGGGGCTCCCTGGAATCTTTCTTGGTGTTCCCCACGTGCAGAATTCCCCTCAGTGCTCTGGTGCGTAGAAACAGGCTCAAGGGTGACCTGGTCTGGCTTGAAGAGAAACTCTGGTTCCACCTCCACAAGGACATCTTGATAGGAGGGTCCTTTCAGGGATCCTTCCTGGGACCTGGAGGGGTCTGGACCTGCTCTTCTGGAGCTGAGTGGATTCTCCAAACAAACACCTCCTTCTTCAAGCCTCGTACTGTTCTCTTCTTGGATAATGAGTAGGAAAGGTATTTGATTGCTTGGACTAGTAATACGGTCATTTACTTGACAAGTTTTCAAAGAAATGTTGCCACCATTTTCTTTACCTTCACTTTCTGTAGCGGGGGAAAAAGGGACTCAGTGAAGTTATGCCCAAGAAAGAGTCCACACAGATCATCCCTCTGGTACCTGGGCTTTCCCCACTCACTTTGTCTTGTTTCCAGGGAAGTATCTTGAGGAATCCAGAAAGGTGTCCCCATTTTCTCTCTTGCTGGAGTTCCTGTCGACAACTGTTTTGTGAAGTGAACAATGACTTCTCTTAAGGACGTATTCTCACAAAAGAGGGCTTCCTGTCCCTGCATGTGGACGTGGACCTGTGGACAAATCCTGATTACTATCTATAATAACTTCTTTCTCTACTTCCAGGCAACTCCAACAGACTACTTATTCCTTACACCCCCTTTCCCCTCACCCTGGGGGTCAGAACCCTCTACTTACTAAGCCAGGTGGCTTCATGCCATCATCGGTCAGACCTTCCATGAATTTCTCCAGGTTTCTGCCGCTTGCATTCCATTTCTCTTGTAAAGTGGACCTGTCACCGCAGCGGCCATTGATCATAAACTGTTCCAGGACCAAACGAGAAATTATTTCATCCTTGCTGTGTTTTTCTGGCTGCAGCCATGAGTGAAATAATTTATAGAGTCTTTGCAGCTCCTGCCTTGCACATGAGTTATTATTGTTTTGAAATAAGCTGAGCTGAGTGCTCTGGAACTCAGAGATCCCCTCTCTCTCTTGGATGGCAGATCCTTGGCTGGCTTTAAGCTCTAGATTATCTGACCCAGGATCCTTCCTGGATGTTTCATCTTGAAAGGAGATTCTGAGGTCTAAAGCCATTCTTAACAAGAATTCTCAGAGAGCTGCAACTTCAGGGATTCAATCTCTGCTGACTTGTTTCTTGGGGGATCTCTTTCAACAACTGGTGGATGTTTAAGAACTGCAAGCTAGAAATAGAAGAGATATGTAATAAATTACAACACTGGTATAATTGAAAAGAAACAAACAAAATTCAGGTTCAGTTGAGTTCACGGATGAATTCTACTAGACATTTGGTGAATACACAAATGGAGAAAAGCGCAACCTCATCAGTCATCCCAGAAATGCAAAATAAAACTACAAGAACGTGCTACAAAATACCTACCAGAATCACTAAAATAAAATAGAGTTAGCATTGGCATGGATTAGAGCACCTGGCACTCTCAGACACTGCTAGTGAATACTCACGTTGGAAATGCTTTGACTAGTATGTGCTAAATCTGTATTTATGCATTCCCTGTGACTCATCAATTTTACTCCTCGGCATGTACTCAACGGAAGAATATACTCGTGTGCATCAAAGGCATATACAATAATGTTTCTCCAACATAATTCATAATATTCCCATGCTGTAAATAATCTAAATGT
Organism: Delphinapterus leucas; assembly: GCF_059928025.1. NCBI lineage: Eukaryota > Metazoa > Chordata > Mammalia > Artiodactyla > Monodontidae > Delphinapterus > Delphinapterus leucas. The sequence continues at coordinate 1,619,772 of NC_143148.1, forward strand.
CCAACATTCAATGGGACAGATTACAATTAATTGATGTAGAGGCATATTTGATAGCAATAAGAAGAAATTCTTCATGCAACAACATAGAATAACCACAAAACAGAATGTCAAATGAAATAATCCAGGCACCAAACAATACATTTTGTTTCTTCTTGTTTATGTTCATTGAAAAGCATATAAATACTATCAATATTATTTAGGATGTTGGTTAAAATTTTGGAAACAATAGTAGATCCTGGGATAGGTACATATGGAGGGCTCCATAGCACGACCCCATCCCAGTTTGCCTGGGACTAAAGAGAGAGTTCGTGTGATGCTGTACTTCCAATTTTAGCTGGCGATAGTCTACCTCTTGATCTTGGAGGTAGTTACATATGAGTGTTTCTCTGTAAAAATCCACCAAGCTATATACTTTCACTTTTCCTTTTTTCTGTATGTGCATTACATTTCAATTTTAAAAGTTCAATTTTAAACAGTAAACAGCGTCTTAAGTTGTAATTGGACATGATTTAACTGAACGAAGGCGATCTAGTACAAAGATGTTCTTTCAGTCATTATAAGAAAACAAAGTATAACAAACAATTGACAAGAAAGTGAATGAAATAGGACAGGCTGGAATCCATATACATGATTTCATCTTGTGTTAGAAACTCGTACACCAGACACAAACATCTGCAAAACCACCTCAGCTACACCCGGTGTCAGCCCAATGATACATTCCTCAGGAAATTTTCCTTTTACTTTCACCTCTTTCTTTTCTCCAATTACCCTTCCTTATGAAAAACATTTGTCTTTGCTTCACTGATCTTATCAAAGTTATAATTTTATGTTGATATGTTTCTTTCTTTTTAAAAGTAAATTTATTTATTTATTTTTGGCTGCGTTGTGTCTTTGTTGCTGCACATGGGCTTTCTCTACTTGCGGCGAGCGGGGGCTACTCTCCGTTGCGGTGCGCAGGTTTCTCACTGCGGTGGCTTCTCTTGTTGCGGAGCACGGGCTATGGGCACGCGGGCTTCAGAGCACAGGCTCAGTAGTTGTGGTGCACGGGCTTAGTCGCTCCACGGCATGTGGGATCTTCCCGGACCAGGGCTCTAACCCATGTTCCCTGCATTGGCAGGAGGGTTCTTAACCACTGCACCACCAGGGAAGTCCCTATTGAGCTGTTTGTATTGCCTATCCTTTTCTACTGGAGTGTAGGATTCAGAGGAGAAACTGAGTTTGTATTATTCAATATTGATTTCTGACTGCAAATCAATGATCTGGGCAACCACAGGCATATCCCTTGGGATGTCAAACAGATAAAAGATTTAATCCTCTTTCTATATCATTGCTCTATTTTTGTGTGTGTGTGTGTTTTTTTTATATAGTCAACATTTCAAAGACTTGTATTATTGTTATTATTATTTTTGTCCACACCAAGCAGCTTGCAGGATCCTAGTTCCCCCAACCAGGGATTGAACCTGTACCTTTGGAAGTGAAAGCACGGAGTCTGGACCACCAGGGAATTCCCAGAGTTTTTTTCTTTTGGCTGCGCCATGCAGCATGTGGGATCTTAGTTCCCCGACCAGGGATGGAACCCACACCCCCTGCATTGGAAGTTGGAGCTTTAACCACTGGACTGCCAGGAAAGTCCCTGGATTTGTTGTTGTTTTTTTTTAAAAGCAAACATTGTGCCACAAAATCAGAAAATGTGGGTGTTTGTTGGGATATGTGGGCTCCCAAATACCTAATTAATTTCTGTTAACTGATGTCATGTTTTATGTCAACCTCACCTGCTGATCTGATCAGACTAGCCACCCTCATCTCATCAATGAATGAGGCAAAGATGATCCTAGGCAAAACCCTATAGGAGAAAGTTGAACACATCCTTGCCTTCCCCTAATCCACTTATCACACCTATTTAGTCAAACTTTTTTTTTTTTTTTTTGCGGTAAGTGGGCCTCTCACTGTCGTGGCCTCTCCCGTTGCGGAGCACAGGCTCCAGACGCGCAGGCTCAGCGGCCATGGCTCACGGGCCCAGCCGCTCTGCTGCATGTGGGATCTTCCTGGACCGGGGCACGAACCTGTGTCCCCTGCATCGGCAGGGGGACTCTCAACCACTGCGCCACCAGGGAAGCCCTTAGTCAACCTTTTTAAAATGTTAATCTGCTCAGGTCATGCTCCACTTAATTCCCTCCATGGCTCCCTCTTGCTCTCAGGGAAAAGCACTAAGTCCTTCGTGGTTCCACCAGGCTTTGCCTGGGCCTGTCCTCACCCTTCCCACCCCACCTTAGGTACTGTGGCTGATTATCTACATCCTGGTATACTGGTCTCTATTGCTTTTCTTTTTTCTATATAATCCATACCTCCTCCTTCATCTGGGACTCCCCACGAGTTCTCTCTCTCTCTATATATATATATATATTATTTTTTGGCCACACCACATAGTATGTGGTAGTTTAGCTCCCCAACAAGGGATCGAATCTGTGCCCCCTGCACTGGAAGTGTGGAGTCTTAACCACTGGGTGGCCAGGGAAGTTCCATGGGTTCTCTTTCTGGACTACCCCAGGCACACACAGACCACATGGTCACATTTGCAGACATGCACTCAATTTCACACAAACAAGGCCACGGACCACTATTATGGCTAGGGCCTTGGAATTCGAAATTGCCATATTTTGAATTTTCATCACAAGAAAAAGGAATGTAATGATGAATGCTGACGGATGTTAACTAGACTTACTGTGATCATTTCCCAATACATGCAAATATTGTATCATATGCAGTACATCTGAAATTAATACAATGTTATATGTCAATCATGCCTCAATAAAAAACAAAACACAACAAAAACCCCCCAGACTGCCAATGTTCTCAACCCGGAGGCTGGCATTTACAAGCTGTGTGGCCCCAGACACGTTACGCATCAGGCCTCCATCCTTGTCATGGGGGCTCTGATCTCTAATGACACCCAGCTCAGAATTACCATGGGAGCTAAAAGAATTGATACATGTGAAGCACGTGGAGCATTCACTGGTAACTGACACACACCCTTTCATTTTCAGCCCCACCATCATCTCAATCGGCCGTGAACCTCCACTGCCACAAGATGCAATAAAAATGAATTACTAGAACATAAAATTAACAAAAAGCAATGTCAGACTAACAGACATTCCTAGGAGAAGTCTACTTCAGTCAGGCCAGATTTTGCACAGCCAGAGAAGCTTTCACAATCGACGATCCCCCATGCCTGAGAGACATCCATATCTTTGTACCTAGGAATTTTCTCCCCACAGCTATGCATAAATATACACGCATACACAATTGCACACACACACGAAATGGGAAACTTACCTCCTCCAGAAGACTGAACTTCAGACTGGGTAATCTTGAGCTGAAGGCTGAGGACTCGCTGTGTGACTCACTTTCTGAACTGGGTTCATCTGACGTGTCTTCCCAAGGCTCCTCCCTTTTATAGGATCAGGGAAAATAATGCATTTAAAGACGTGATTGGATAAAGTGTAACTGTTGATGGAATCTCTGTTGGAATCTTCATCAGCTGTAGCTCCAGCTTTTCAGTATGGTATTATATAACAGCCCTGGGCCTGGGGCAATAGGCCACAATCAAACACACATATTCCTGCAGTGAAATATAACAACATTCGCACTTAAGTGGGGATATAATGTTTAATCTCACGTCAAATTTTGTCCTATGTGAGTCTTATACAAAGTTAACACTTTCCAATTTTCCAACACTTGTGGATTGCAAGTGCAGAAAACAAGGCTAAGATTCTCTCCTTCTGGGAATTTCCTGACGGTCCAGTGGTTAGGACTCTGCACTTTCACTGCTGAGGACACAGGGAACTAAGATTCCTCAAGCCCTGTGGCACAATGCGGGGGTGGGGGTGGGGGGGATTCTCTCCTCCTGTGTATCGGGTCTGGTGAGTCAGAGGGTGCCCCAGGACCCCAAAGGAGGGGTTCCTAATCCAACAAAGAAATTGTAGGGGCTGAAACTAAGGTCATTTAGTGGGAAGGGAAAGAGCAGTTCTTATTTTATATAAAGAAAGCACATGATGTTTGATGGACTTGTGGGGACTGAGTTAGAGGAAGGGGTTAAAATGGGGAGAGGCTTCTGGTTTGAAAATGTTGTGGGAGGGGTGGGGTCTTACACTCACTAGGGGGAAAGCAGGAGGAAGAGATTTTAGGAAAACTCAGCACTTCTGTTTCCTGACTTCTTGTGGATTGAGTGACAACCTGGAAGATCAGAGAAGAGATAGGGAAGCAGATGGAATGTTTTTTTGGAGAGAAGGGACTTTTGCAGCAGTCCTTTCAAGTTATATCCATAATCAAATCACGTTTTACCCTGCACTGCCCAGGCCCCATCATCCTTCCCTTGGATTAATGAGGTCAGCTCCTAACTGGCTTCCCCTCCTCCCAGTAGTCTTCCTTCCTTTCTTTTCTTTTTTTTTTTTGGCTGAGCCACAAAGCTTGCAGGATCTTAGTTCCTGACCAGGGATTGAAGCCGGGGCCATGGCAGTGAAAGCACGGAGTCCTAACCACTGGACTGCCAGGGAATTCCCACACAAGTCTTTCTATTCCCAAAGCAGCCATCATAGGGACCCTGTTATAACCGAGCCTGGACACGTGCCTCCTCTGTGGAAGCTCCCCAGTGGCTTCGAGTTAATTACAGCAGGGCTCAGACTGCCTCTGGTAAAAAAAACTTCGCCGCTCCCCGTGGCCACACAGTTTCACAAAGTTCAATAAAGCCAAATTATCAGGGACTTCTTAGTGGTGCAGTGGTTAAGAATTCGCCTGACAGTGCAGGGGACACGGGTTCAAACCCTGGTCCAGCAAGATCCCACATGCCGTGGAGCAACTAAGCCTGTGCGTCACAACTACCGAGCCTGCGCTCTAGAGCCCATGAGCCACAACTACTGAGCTCACGCACCACAACTACTGAAGCCCGCATGCCTAGAGCCCATGCTTCGCAACAAGAGGAGCCACTGCCACGAGAAGACTGCTCACTGCAACGAAGAGCAGCCCCCACTCGATGCAACTAAAGAAAGCCTGCGTGCAGTAACGAAGACCCAACGCAGTCAAAAATAAATAAATAAACACATAAGTGAATAAATAAATTTATTAAAAAGAAAAAGAAAAGCGGTTTCATACTCGCTTCGGCAGCACATGTAATAAAATCAGAACGATACAGAGAAGATTAGCATGGCCCCTGCACAAGGATGACACACAAATTAGGGAAGTGTTCCATATTTTGTGCCCTTCCCTACCATCCTGAAACCCTTTGCCAATTCACACACACACACAGAAAAGCGGTTTCAGTTACCACCTACAAGGCCTCAGTTCAGTCATTACGAGCTGTACCAGCTTCAGACTGTGGTGCTGGAACAGACCGTGATATCTGGCAAGAGGAGTCTGAGGAGAGGTCAGGCAGATCAGCTGCCCCTGGGCTGTCAGGCCATCCCCTCTCATCCCGCAGACTTTTGGGATGACAGCTCAGGAGACGCCTCCACCCTGGCTAAGTTAAGATGAAAACAGATGATCCTGGTCGCCTAGTGTGGTGAAAACTGGGCTCCCTTCCCTGGCCCATCTCCTCATTTCATACTCTTACATCTGCCAGGGCATCTGGCCTGACCTTGGCCATTCCTCCATACACACACAGAGCAACTCATACATCCAGGAAAAAGTAACTAGATACGGAAGAAGAATCGCAACCTCACAAAAATCATAGTAAGCAACATATGTTATATAGTATAAAGAATTGGAAGTACAAAGAAATTAAAATAAGAGGATAAAATAATCCAGGACATGAGGAAAGAAAAAAGCCACAGGAGCAAGAAGATATGCTTCAAAAAATTGGGAAAATGTTGGTTATGGAAAACATTGATAAAGAAAGGACTGAGTAGAATACATAGGAAGATGGGGATATTTAAAGAATGAATCAGTGAGTCCGATGATCAGATTGAAGATGACATCTAAATGGCCAAGGGTAGGAGAATGAAATAGAAAGCATAAAAGAACAAAAGTTGTGATCAACCTGTGGGAAGGGATTTTCTCTGCTTTATGCCTCTCAAACAGTGGCTAACACCTATTGCTATTAAATACTAGTTGTGGGATACATAAAGAAAATGGAACTAGAAACACCAAGGTCTGGATCCAAGTAGTCTCCAAAAGAGGGGGAAAATATGTGATGCCCGGGCAGGAGACATGGGGTGGTGGTGGGGGAGGATGGGGTTCAGTGGTCTAAAGTCAGGTGCAGACATGAGATCCTTTTTTTTTCCTCCTAAATTATCCTTTTTTACTTTTTTAAAAACATCTTTGGGCTTCCCTGGTGGCGAAGTGGTTGAGAGTCCGCCTGCCGATGCAGGGGACACGGGTTCGTGCCCCGGTCCGGGAGGATCCCACATGCCGCGGAGCTGCTGTGCCCGTGAGCCATGGCCGCTGAGCCTGCGCGTCCGGAGCCTGTTGCTCCGCAACGGGAGAGGCCACAACAGTGAGAGGCTCGCGTACAGCAAAAAAAACCCCAAAAAAACCCCCAAAAACCAAAACTTTATTGGAGTATAATTGCTTTACAATGTTGTGTTAGTTTCTGCTATATAACAAAGTGAATCAGCTATATGTATACAAATATCCCCATATCCCCTCCCTCTTGCGTCTCCCTCCCACCCTCCCTATCCCACCCTTCTAGGTCGTCACAAAGCACCGAGCTGATCTCCCTGTGCTATGCAGCTGCTTCCCACTAGCTGTCTATTTTACATTTGGTAGTGTATATATGTCAGTGCTACTCTCTCACTTTGTCCCAGCTTACCTTTCCCCCTCCCCATGTCCTCAAGTCCATCTCTATGTCTGCGTCTTTATTCCCAGACACGAGATCCTTGAGTTGCTGGGCTCTGAAGGGCATGGTTGGAAGTGGCCAAAGTTTAGGGATGAGGCAGGACGACCCATGTGGGTGAGTCAGGGGACGAGAAGACAGAGGCACAGGTGACCGCAGTTGGGGACACCATGAAGATGTTACCTGAGGGCATATGTATAGAGGCTGGCAGGACTGGTAAAGAGGCCAGAATGCAAGAAGGCAAGGGTCCTGGGAATTCCCTGGAGGTCCAGTGGTTAGGACTCTGCGCTCTCACTTCTGAGGGCATGGATTCGATCCCTGGTCGGGGAACTAATATCACACACACACACACACACACACACACACAAATCCAAAAAAAAAAAAAAAAGGCAAGATTCCTAATCAGGAAATGGCGCAGCTCATTTAACTTGAGGGGGTGCGGCAGGGTCTCTCCCATCTCCCAGTGGCCCTTAATCTTGAGCCATTTAGTATAGCTCAGAGACAGTTACCGACTTGGGTTCTTGGATTTTTGCCTTTTTTTTTTTTTTTTGGCTGCGTTGGTATTCATTGCTGCGTGTGGACTTTTAGTTGCGGTGCGTGGGCTTATTGTGGTGGCTTCTCTTGCGGTGGAGCATGGGCTCTAGGCGCGTAGGCTTCAGTAGTTGTGGCTTGTGGGCTCTAGAGCACAGGCTCAGTAGTTGTGACGGACTTAGTTGCTCCACCGCATGTAGGATCTTCCCGGACCAGGGTTGGAACCAATGTCCCCTGCATTGGCAGGTGGATTCTTAGCCACTGCGCCATCAGGGAAATCCCTCTTGGACTTCTTTAATCAATAGAAATTGGTTAAGAGGCCAGGGACTTCCCTGATGGTCCAGTGGTTAACTCTGAGCTCCCAATGCAGGGGGCCCGGGTTCGATCCCTTGTCAGGGAACTAGATCCCACATGCATGCTGCAACTAAGAGTTCACATGCTGCAATAAGACAAGGGGCAACCAAATAAATAAATAATTAATTAAAAAAATAATTAAAAAATAAAAAGAAATTGATAAGAGGACAGATGAGAAATTTAGGCAAGGCTTTATTGGGACTTGTGCTGCATCAGGAGGGAGCAAAAACAAGTAATAGATGCACTTGCTCTCTCCTCACAAAGAGGCAAGCTGGTCTCTTAAATGGGGGGAAGAGCAGGAGCGGATTAGTGGGTCTGCCTGCCCCCTTAGTGGTGTTCTGTGCAGGTATCATGCATAGTACACTGCTTTTGCTCCTGGCAGGCAGTCACCTCAAAGGTGGCAGTTGGGTTTTGGCCTTTTCATATCTTATTGTTTATAATTTGCCCCAACTTCTCATGCATATATTTTTAGTCCCTTAGAGTTTCTTCGTATTCTGCTGTTCAAGAAGACGTTTGTCCAGGTGCAAGTACTGCAGTAAAGGGTCTCAGGTCTCAGGTCCCAGCCTGTCTCAAGGTGAGGAGCCAATCTTTCATTATTTCACCTGCGGTGGCCTATCAGAACTGGGCAGCTGAGGGTCAAATCCCAGTCTTTCTTTTGTTTTCCTGTTGGATGTTAACGTCCAATCTCAGTAGAAAGGCTTTTGGTCTCTCTAAGGCTGTTGTTGATATAGATGATGCACACATCCATACTTACTATAACGCTTTGAAATTGATGGGGGTTTTTCGCCCTGTATCAGTAGTTTACTCCTTAATATTGATGGGGAGTATTCCATTTATAAATATAACAATTTCTTAACCATTCATCTGTGCATGGATGTTTGTTTTTGTTATCTAGTTGTTGGGTTTGAAGAATAAAGTTCCTGGAAAGTGCCAATACGTACAAATAGTTCAGTGGACACAGGTTTCCATTTCTCTTATAGTTATACTTAGGAAGAAGTGGATGATTAACTTCATTAACTGCCAGTGTTTCCAAATTTATTTTTACTATTTTGCATTCCTACCAGCAATGTGTGAGAGTTCCACTTTTCTTCACATCTTCAACACCTAGATATTGTCAGTCTTTTAATGTTACCATTAAAATGAGTGTGCAGTGGGACCTCACTCTGGTTTTCATTCATATTTCCTTAAATAATAATACTGAATATTTTCATGTGCTTACTTATGATTCATACATCATATTTAGTGAAATGTGTTCAGATGTTTTGCCTATTCTTTTAGTAGTGTTGTTTACCTTATTACATGTTCTGTATACCTGCCTTTTGTCAGATATAGGTTTTTAAAATATTTTTTCTTAGGCCATAGATTTTTTTCATTTCCTTATCAGTACCTTTTGAACTGTAAGAAATTTTAATTTTAGTAAAGTCTAGTTTATCATATTTTTCTTTTATGGTTTGTGTTTTTTTCCTATGTAAGAAATCTTGGCCTAAAGCAAGAACAAAGAGCATTCTTCCTGTTATATTTAAGATGGTATATATTTCTATCTCTTATATTAAGGTTTATGGCCCATTTTGAGTTCACTTGTGAATATTTTGAGGGAAGGGTTGAGGTTCTTTACTTTTATGCATGAGGATATCACAATTTTTCAGAATAATTTGTTGAAAATATTATCCTTTCATTTTTAATTTGGCAACTTTGTTGAAAATAAATTAATTATATACATGTGGCTCTATTTCTGGACTCTTCCATTGCTCCATTGTCTATCCTTTCACCAATACCACATGGTCTCATTACTATAGCTTCATAGTTTTTTTTTTTTATAGTAAGTTTTGAAATCAGGTCTTTAAAGTCCAAATTTGTTCTATTTAAGAAAATAGAAAGTGCTCTGACTATTATAAGCCTTTTGCATTTCCATATATATTTTATTATTTTTTTAAAGAGAACATATTATTGTCTTCATAATAAAAAAGATGAAGCTTGGAACTGGATTGCTTGGCCTTGTATATTCTTTTCTCAATTCACATGTGAAGCAAGGAGTGTGGGCTAGTAGCTAAGTGCTTGGACTCTAGAGACACACTGTTTTTCTAATTCGTCTGAGCTGTGCCATTTACCAACTGGCTGACCTTGGTCATATCCATTCTCCTCAGTACTCAGGATTCATATCTGTAAATGTGGGAAAATGGGACATTGAACTGTACAGCTATGCAGTGCAATGAAGACCCCAACCAGGTGTGAAAGTGAAGAAAAATTCCCTGCAAAGAGAAAAGCATGTATTAACACCCCAAGGTTAGTGAGAGCTTGGCTTGTTGGTATAGTGAAAGACTGCAGGGCTGGAGCGGGAGACTGGTAGGTAGTGAGATGAGCGGGGCAAGGGCTGCTGCATGTATTTTGGAGTCTATGATGAGAAATTTGGATTGTATTCTTACTACTCTGGGAAGTTGTGGGGATTTAGCAAGACAAGACACATGATCTGTTGTTTTGTTTTTTTCAATGTCTTATTCCGAAATAACTGTAAATTCACAGGAAGTTGCAGGTATAGTACAGAGTATCTTTCACTTAGTTTCCTCTGTGGTAGCAGCTTATGTAACCTTAATATCAAAACAAGGAATTTGACATTGGTTAAATCCTCGTATCTTTTTCACAGTTTTTACGTGTGTGTGTGCATGTGTGTAGTTCTATGCAGTTTTTTGTTTTGTTTCTTTTGTTTGTTTGTTTGTTTTGCGGTACGCGGGCCTCCCGCTGTTGTGGTCTCTCCCGTTGCAGAGCAGAGGCTCCGGATGCTCCAGCTCAGTGGCCATGGCTCACGGGCCCAGCCGCTCCGCGGCATGTGGGATCTTCCCGGACCAGGGCACGAACCCGCGTCCCCTGCATCGGCAGGTGGACTCTCAACCACTGCGCCACCAGGGAAGCCCCTATGTAGTTTTATCACGTGTAGAATCATGTAGGCACAACCACAATCAAGATACAAAATTTTTTTTGGCAGGAGGCCAAAAGGTTATATGTGGCCCCCAAATGCAGATACTACAAGTCACATAAAGAGAGGGAAGTCTGATATGGAGGAGGATATGCCTGAAGTGAGAAGTATTTAGGGAAATAAAACCAATAGACCTTGAGGGCTAAAATCTTGAAAACAGCATTTGACATGTGCAACCAAGAATTAATATATTGCCAACAGGAATTTTGGTCAGAACCTTATAGTGACCATCCTGAATGGCTGGAGTTTTTTTTTAATTAAAAAACCACTGGACCGCCAGGGAAGTCCCTAGAGTTGGTATTTTAAAGGGAAGGCCAGGGAAATTTGCCCTTTAACTACATAAGCAAGAGCAGCCCTTAGGCACACTGGATGAAGATAAGAAATCCAGTGGGGTGGCATGAAGCTGAAATGTGTGGGGCAGTAGCCCATCTGTTCTCTGTAAGCACAACGATGAATGTATGCCTTGCACAAGTGTCTAGCAAATCCTCTCACGAGGGGATGTCATCAATGTAGCGCCATACTTGGGTGTGTGGGGACAGCTGGATCCAATTAATTTCTTGTCAGTTGAGGTTGTATGTGATGGCTGAACCGTTGCGGTATCCCATGGGCAACTAAGTAAAGGTGTATAGTACTGAGTTCCTATGTAAACGAAGGAGAGGCTGTTAAAATAGGTACTGGCTAGAATACATGTAAGAGCAAAGTATTGGCCTGTGAAGATTGAATGGCACATTCACTTGAATTATGTGAGGTATAGGGGCCTCAATGGATGGGATCAATGTAGCTGTAATCCACCATGAGACGCCATTCCTCCTAGGACAATTAACATCTATGGTGGTGTCTCAGATCTAAACAAAATTGGTTACTTCTTACTTTAAGTTAATGAACCTGATCTGTATGTCAAAGATATTCTTTTGATATGTCTTCAACATGATTTCTGGTCATTTTATTTTCTCATTTAATGTGTTATTTTTGTCTATTAATTCCTTTTTTTATTTCATGTTTAAATTTACTTGGAAAAGTTCGTGTAAATACACGAGGATAAATTTAACACACACTTTCCTCCCCACCTGTATACGTACAAAACGAATCAATTATGGTTGAGGATCCTTTCCGTAACATTTGGATTTGCTTACATACAGTAGCATCTGTTCTCACTCTCCCGATATGACCTCCTGACTCTTTGATTCATTCCCATAGTGCTCTTTTAGCCCCTGCCAGATGCCTGTATACAGCTGCACGATTGTAGCTCATGAGATATGCCCTTCAAGATCCTGCCCCAGAACTGTGGACAATAGGCAACTATTTTCTTCCCAAAACATTAGTGCTAATTATATTTATTATTACAGTATGCACCAAATATGGACAATTGGTATGTGACAAAGACAAAAATATAGAGAGGAAGAGTCTTCAACAAATCCTAGTTTATATGCACTGGATAACTTTAGAAATTAGGACCTAAAATCTGCTCCTCTGTTAAATATGGGTGATAATATTGAGAATGTCTAGAGCTAATAGCACTTTAAATTATAACTGTGCTCCCTCTGATTGTTCTAAAATGTACTGAAATTCCCCAATCACTTTACAGAACCCCAATTATTATGAATTATGTTGGATTACTTACGGCTTTTCTGTCAACAAGAACAAAGACACAAAATACTAGAGGATTCATACTGAAAACAGTATGGTTTTGACTCCAAAATAAAATGTTGGAAAACTGCATCTCAACTTTTAATTTATACGCTTTTTTTTTTTTTTTTTTGGCCATACTGAGTAGCATGCGGGATCTTAGTTCCCAGACCAGGGATAGAACCCACACCCCCTGAAGCGGAAGTGTGGAGCCCTAACCACTGGACCACCAGAGAATTCCCTAATATGCATTCCTTCTGATCTTTTGTGAGAAAAACATTTTCAAAGTTTGGGGGGTTTTTTCCCTCAAGAACTGCCTGTACTTGAAATATCTTGCCTGCTCTACTTTTGTTTCTTGCATAATTGAAGTAGTGAATTGAATAATTTAACTGAATAAGTGCCATTATTATATCAATAGACTGTCTTTTGTTTCCAATGAAAATTTTGGTTTCAGGTGTAAGAATGTATCAAAACATCAAAATGTACACCTTAAATACATGCAGTTTATATGTTCCGTCAATTATACCTTCATGAAACAAATATTCAAAACCTGTCACTTCCTAATAATTTTATTATGTTTTATTATCATCTGTGTCCTACAGGTTATTGTAGCTACTGGAATAGTATGGCAGAGTTAGAATGATGGACCTCTGACAACTTTTCCCAACTCCATTTTCAGTGACATCATGTTGGCAGTTTGAAATTGGCCATGGTGGGAGTATTTATATCAGGGAAATTGGAAAACACTACAAACCAGGACTTAACTGTATTATTGAAAGCCTAGACTTAAGAATATAGGAACAATGCAGATTAAAATTGTAAGTATATGGTGTATGTGGTAATTACATTGTACAGAATGCACAAAAATTGAGGAACAAAAATGAGCGTATTACTTGTTAATGAAAAGGGAAATAGTCACAACCTAAAAAAGTAAAATAAGCTTAAGATATAAACAGATATTTTACCAAGAAGGCAAACAGATGGCAAATAAACACATGAAAAAAATGCTCAACACCATGAATCCTTAGGGAGATGTAACTAAAACTACTGCTTCCTTACTAAAAGTGTAAATTCAAAAGATTGACAATACCAAGAATTGGCAAGAATGTGGAAGCATTTTACATAAACCTGGTGGGTATACAAAAGCAAACCATAATTTTAGGTCACCATTTGGCAGTTTTGTAAGTTAAACACTCACCTATTCTATGACTCAGGCATTATACTTTGAGTTACTAACACAAGACAAGTGAAAATACATACATACACATAGAATTACACACAAATGTTCTAGCACCTTTACTCACAATAGCCAAAACTGGAAGTAACCCAAATTCTCTTAACCAGACAAACGAATAAACAAATGGTATAAGTATAGAAAAGATACTACTCAGCAATAAAAAGAATGAACTACTATGGATCATTGAAGAATCTGAAAATAATTATGAACCATGAACGAAACCAGGAAAAAAAAAAGTAAACATTTTATGAATAAAACCATATAAAATTCTAGAAAATACAAAATAATCTATTATAAATAAAGGTAAATAAATGATGGCTTGGGGGCCTGGGGAGAAGGGCCTGAGGTAAACTGGGGGTGAGAGACATGTTCATTATTGTGATTATGATGAGGTTTCATGGGTTTATATGTATGTAAAATTTAAATTGTATACTTCAAATAGATACAGTATATTGCATGTTGACTATACCTGAATAAAAATTTACAAAATGGTTCAAAAGAAAAATATAGATATCCCACGCTTTTCAGAAAATCAGGCCTGGCAATCCTATATTGCCTCTCTTTCTAATGACCTTGGAGGAGCAGCCTTGCCTTAGTGGTAGCAAATACTGATGAGTAATAGATTCCTTCCCACCTGAGTTAACAGGAATGCTGGCTGGTCACAGAGCCACACTGTGGACTAAGGCAGCAGTCCCCAACCATTTTGGCACCACGGACAGGTTTCGTGGAAGACAATTTTTCAGCAGATAGGGGAGGGGGTTTGGGGGGTGAGGTGGGGTGTGTGATGGTTCAGGAGGTAACGTGAGCAATGGGGAGCAGCAGATGAAGCTTCACTCACTCGCCCACCACTCAGCTCCTGCTGTGCAGCCCGCTTCCTAGTAGGCCAAGGATGGGTGCCGGTCCGAGGCCAGTGGGTTGGGGACCCTGGACCAAGGGATCTCATTTCGCTCTATGCTTGTTTCTTTGTGTAGCAATGGCCTTTATCTGAACATCCAAGAGAGGCTATAGGAATCCAGAAAACCAATAGCTTATTTTCTTTCACAATGACCTCAGCTAAAAAAGATACACTTGCCTGGAGGTTCTGAGAATTTCTGGGCATCTGTGCTCACTGATATTGCACAGTCACAGTCAATTTGTTGATGGAATTTTAGAAGGGGCACACTCCATCTACTCCACTGCACTCTCCTCCGCTCCAGGGTTTCTTTACCAAGGTGGTTCCCCCTGGCCCTTGTCTTACAGTGGCATTATCTAGTGAACTCTGGGGATCACGGCATGTGGTTCTTTTGCAGGATAACTGCTGAGCATTATGTGATATTTACTGTGAATAAGAAAAAAATTTGTGTTGTTATCAGAAGCACTGAAGGCTGTCATAACTTCCTGGCTCCTCAGGGTGTTTTCTGAGCCCACAAAAAACCCTGATACCCAGTCCACAAATTAGGACGCTGAAACCCTGCAGTCTTTCCTAGGAGACCCTGGGTAACAATGTACATTAGGCCAAAACCAGAAAGAGAGCTATATTCTTTATTTTTTTTTTTTGCGGTACGCGGGCCTCTCACCGCTGCGGCCTCTCCCGTTGCAGAGCACAGGTTCCAGACGCGCAGGCTCAGCGGCCAAGGCTCACAGGCCCAGCCGCTCTGCGGCATGTGGGATCCTCCCGGACCGGGGCACGAACCCACGTCCCCTGCATTGGCAAGCAGACTCCAAACCACTGCGTCATCAGGGAAGACTGAGAGCTATATTCTTAATCATACTGACATGTGAGGCACACAAAGCAGGGGACCTCCATGAGAGCTGTGCAGTCCTTAATGCTGGTAGAGCCCAGTTGTTTTCAGATCACCTCACACAGTGAATAGAACCCCAAGACCAAAGGTGGCTTAAACATTAATGCCTTTATTATTAAAAAATGCAGAGCAATAGGAGGCATGCAGTTCCCAGCTTTGTGACTCAGAGGCTGGGAAAATCCAAGAGAAGTGTCACCAGAAACTAACGTGTCCCTGAAAATGCAGTGCTCCCTGACAAGTCACCAATAGAACTCAGACAGGGTCCACTGGGCCCAAACTAGGTCGGGTCCAGGCCCTACTTTGGAAATGAGAAGGGAATGAGGACCCCATAAGAGCTAAGACTACTCATTGCTTCCCCCACAAATGGGGATGGGACAGAGGTCAGCTTCCCTGAGTATGTTGAGAGGTAATTTTGCACACTGTGGACCTCCCAGGTGATAGAGATGAAATGAATTCTCCCATAGATGGCACTGACATAAAGCTGGCAAGGGTCCTGGGCAGGCAAGAAATTATAATACAGTTCCTTAAAGATTATCACATACCTGGGACTTTAGGGAAATCTCCCCACTGCAGACTTTCAGATATATGGGCTTTAATTCAGGCAGATGGCTCCCTCCCAACTTCTCTCCTCCAGTGTAATTATACTAAAACTGTACATCCCAGCATATCTATGGCTTTTCACTAGTCTGAAGGCTCTGGTATTGAATGAGATCAGATTAGCAGCTAACAGATTACCTGCATTCACTGCACTCGTAAGACATCTTCCACTGTGAACTCTCTAATGTTGAATGAGGCTGGAACTTTGGCTAAAGGATTTTCCACAGTCTCCACACTCACAAGGCCTTTCTCCAGTGTGAATTCTCAGATAAATGGCAGTTGGGGCATGTTCAACTGCCATTTATGGCATGTTCAACGAGGTTAGATTTGCAGCTAAAAGATTTTCCACATTCTCTTCACTGATGAGGTCGTTCTCCAGTGTGAACTCTCTGGTGGTAAATGAGACTAAACTTTCGGCTAAAAGATTTCCCACATTCATGGCATTCATAAGGCCTTTCTCCAGTATGAATTCTCTGATGTTGAATGAGGATGGATCTTTGACTAAAGGATTTTCCACACTCTCCACAATCATAAGGCCTTTCTCCAGTGTGAACTCTCAGGTGGTTAATGAGGTTAGATTTGCAGCTAAAGGATTTTCCACATTCCTGACACTCATAAGGCTTTTCTCCAGTGTGAACTCTCAGGTGGATAATGAGGTTAGATTTGCAGCTAAATGATTTTCCACACTCCTGACACTCGTAAGGCCTTTCTCCTGTGTGGACTTTCCGATGTGAACTGAGGCTGGAGCTTTGCTTAAAGGATTTCCCACATTTACTGCACTCATAAGGTCTTTCTCCAGTATGAAGTCTCCTGTGGTGAATGAGAGTGGAGCTTCGGCTAAAGGATTTTCCACATTCATCACACTGATGAAGCCGTTCTCCAGGGTGACCTCTCTGATGTTGAATGAGGTTGGATCTTTGACTAAAAGATTTTCCATATTCCCTGTATTCATAAAGTTTTTCTCCAGTGTGAGCTTTCCTATGGCTATTGAGGCTGTAGCTCTGGGTAAAGGACTTCCCATATTCATGGCATTTATAAGGCCTTTCTCCAGTGTGGACTTTCTGGTGCTCAATGAGGTTCCATCTTCGGGTACAGGCTTTTCCACATTTGCTGCAATTATAAAGCCCTTCTCTAGTGTGGACTCCTTGGTCCTCAACAAGTGTGTCTATGCAGCTAAAGGCTTTCCTGCCTTCTCCCCAGTTGTGATGCATTTTTCCACTGTGAAAGACAGCCTCACACTCATTATTGTTGTTTGGATTCTCTTCAGTGTGAGTGACTGGTTGATGGAAAAATCTCGTGCTGGCTAAGAAGTCTTTCCCTATCTCCCTACAGGAAAAGGATTTCCCTGACACATAGGTTGTGTGGCTCTTTATAAACAAGGCTCTGTCCACAGAACTTCTGATGGGTATCTTTCCAATGTGCTGCCCTTGATACTGTTGAAGGTTGGCAGAGAAATAGAATCGATTCCCACAAGTGTACGGTTTCTGCCCAAGATGTGTTCCCTGGTGATCAGGCAAGTGCAAAGTATCTCCCAAGATTGGGCCACACATCTCAAAGGGCTGGGCCTTCTGGGGAGATGAACCTGCCTTGAGAGTCCTGATCTGTGACACTCCATCTACAGAAATGCTCTGTTGAGAAGGTGCTTCCTTATCTTCTACTCCATGCCAACAGCCTGAAAGTAAAGAAGTGATGATGAAGTACATGTTAACCTTATTGAGAGAGGGCAAAATCATCACAAATGTAAATTGACACATCAAAGAATCAGTCCATGAAACTGTTTTCAGGAAAACGAAGTTGGGGTCAGCTTGAGGAAACAACTGCTGTGCCCTACTGGGTCCCTAAGGTCACAGGATGGTGCAGGCCTCACTAGGCACAGGACATGAGTAAAGGGTGTGGCCCAGGAGAAAGGCATGTTCTACAGCTTATTCTTCTGTCAACAGCTTTTCTTTTTTTGGCCGTGCCATGCGGCATGCAGGATGTTAGTTCCCCAACCAGGGATCAAACCCGTGACCACTGCAGTGGAAGCGTGGAGTCTTAGTCACTGCACTGCCAGGGAAGTCCTGTCAATGGCTTTTAGCAGGATTATATCTGCTGATGACATGTGATGCTGTTCAGAATTCTTGTTCAGGCCCAAAAATATCTGACTGAAAAAAGGTAACAGGTGTTTAAGGATTATTAGACATGTGCACTCTTTAGGACACTACAAAGTGGTAAAGCACTGAGGAGGGAAGAGTGTGAGGAATCAGTGAGGTAAACAGTCCAGAGAGGTGGGGAATAGTCTCAGCTGGAGTCAGAATACAAATGACTAGTATTAGACATGACAAGTCAGCAAAGTGTTAAGAATGGAGATGGAAAGATGGAGGTGAAGTGTGGCCACTGGTGATGGCATCACCAAAACAAAATTAAAACAGGACAGGTTCTTGATATGATTGATATGAACCAAGCCCTGAAGTCATGTCTTCCCCCAACTGCCATTTATCTGGGTCAGGCCCCATCTGGGCCCATCTTGTGGAGAATGGGATCATATCCATCCTGGGAAGCACAGAGGACTCTTCCTCTAACCCCAGCTGAGCTACTGCATGAGAGATGGATGATACAAATCCTAAGGGAAGGACAGGAGAAGTCAGTAGCCAATACTGTCCCAGACAACTCAGACACAACAGATCACAGGAAAGATATTTCAAATATTACAAGAAGTACCCATGGGCACAGCTAAAGGGAAGGTGGCAGAGTAGTAAAACCAGGTATTTTCCCACCTGGACAGAAACTACAATGGTAGAATCAATCTGATGTAACTACTTTGCAATGCAAAATTGCTTTAATTTAGGTCAACTGCAGCCGTTACTATTACCCTGATATTAAAAAAACAGGCAAAGACACTACAAGAAACCTACAGGGCAATATATTTGATGATTATTGGTGCAAAATTAATCAACAAAATACTAGCAAACTGTATTCAGCAGTATAGTAAAAAGATTATACACCATAAACACCTGGGATTTATTTCTAGAATGCCAGGATGGTTCAACATACAAAATTAATCAGGGTAATATGTCATTTTAACAGTAAGAAAAAAACTTATTATCACCTCAATCAATGTACAAAAACCATCTGACAAAATTTATCACCCTTTTATGATGAAAATACTAAACAAACTATATATAGAAGGAAACTAGCTTAACATAATGGAAGCAAAAAAATTAAAACCCACAGCAAACATTAAACTCAACGGTAAAATACTGAAAACTATTCCTCCAAGATCACTAACAAGAAAAGAATGCCAGCTTTCACCATTACCATTCAACACAGTATTAGAAATTCTAGACAGAGCAATTAGGCAAGAAAGACAAATAGGCATCCAAAAGAGAAAGGAAGAAGTAAAACTCACTACAGCTCATGACATCTTAAAGATTCCACTATAAAACTGTTAGAATAATTGAAGTTTGCAAAGGAAGAAGATATAAATACAAAATGAAAAAAATCAGTTATATTTCGATACACTAACAATGAAAAATCTGAACGGGGAACTAAGAAAACAATTCCACATATAAAAGTACCTGTAAAGGGACTTCCCTGATGGTGCAGTGGTTAAGAATTCACCTCCCAATGCAGGGGACTTGGGTTGAATCCCTGGTCAGGGAACTAGATCCCATGTGCATGCTGCAACTAAGAGTTCGCACGCCACATCTAAGGAGCCCACCAGCCGCAACTAAGATTTGGCACAACCAAAAAAAAAAAAAAAATACGTGTCAAAAGTATAAAATAATTAGAAATAAACTTAACCAAGGAAGTAAGATTTGTACAGTAAAAAGTACAAAATACAGCTAAAAAAAATTACAGACAATAAATGGAAAGATTTCTATACTCATAGGCTGGAAGACTTAACACTGTGAAGATGTCAATACTATCCAAGCCATCTACATATTCAATGCAATTCCTATCAAAATTCCAATGATGTTTTCTGCAGTAATAGAAAAATTCATCCGAAAATTTACATGGAATCTCAAGGGACACCAAATTGCCAAAACAATATTGAAAAAGAACAACAAAGGTGGAGGAGTCACAATTGTAAATTTCAAATATTACTGAAAACCTACAGTAATCACAACAGTGTGATACTGGAATCAAGGCAGACATATAGACCAATGGGATAGAATAAAGAGCTCAGAAATAAACTCTTGCATATGCAGTCAAATGATTTGCAACAAGGAGGCCAAGAACATTCAATGGGGAAGGGCAGACATTTTAACACATGATGCTGGGAAAACTGAATATACACATGCATAAGAAGGAGGTTGGATGGATACCGGGTACATAAATTATCTAAAAATGCATCAAAGATCTTAAGAGCTACAACTATAAAACTCTTTAAGAAAACATAGTGGAAAAGCTTCATGACACCACATTTGGCAATGATTCCTTGGATACGACAAATTCACAAGGAACGAAAGAAATACAAACTGGATTTCATCAAAATGAAAACCTTTAGTACATCAAAGATAGTATGAACATAATAAATGGCAACTCACAGAATAGGAGAAAATACCTGCAAATCACCTATCAGATGAAGGGTTAACATTCAGAATATATAGAGAATTCCTAAAACTCAAGAACAAAAAATCCAAGCAACTTGATTCAAAAATTGGCAAAAGACTTGAACAGACATTTCTCCAAAGAAGATATACAAATGGGCAATAAGTGCATGAAAAGATGCTCAACATCACTAGGCTGTCAGGGAAATGCAAATCAAAACACCATGAGATACCATTTCACATTAGTTAGGATGGTTATTACTCAAAAAAAACAGAAAAGAAGTGTAAGCAAGCATGGGAGAAATTGGAACCTTTGTGAAACTGCTATGGAAAACAGTATGGTGATTCTTCAAAAAATTTAAAAAAGAATTATCATAAAATGCAGCAATTCTGATTCTGGGTATATACTCAAAAAGAACTGAAGCAGGGACACTAAAATATATCTGCACACCCATGTTCATAACATCATAATTCACAAGAGCCAAAGGCAAAATCACCCAACTGTCTACTGATAGAATAATGGGTAAAAAAAACGTGGTATATACAATGGTATTCAGTCATAAAAAGGAAGCAAATTCTGACACATACTGCAACATAGATGAACCTTTAAGATACTATGCTAAGTAAAGTAGGCCGGACATCAAAGGAGAACTACTGTCTGATTCCACACACATGGGATACTCATAATAGGAAAATTCATATTTACAGAAAGTAGAATGGTGGTTGTCAGTAGATGAGGGAAGTTACTGATTATGGGGAACAGAGTTTGTCTGAAGATGAAAAAGTTCTGTGGATGCATGACTGATCATTGCACAATGAGAGTGTACTAAATGCCACTTAGAAATGTAAATATTTTGTTTTGTATATTTTGCCACAACTAAAATAAAGTAAAGAGACTTCCCTGGTGGTCCAGTGGTAAAGAATCTGCCTTACAATGCAGGGAACATGGGTTGGATCCCTGATTGGGGAACTAAGATCCCACACGCTGTGGGGCAACTAAGCCCGTGCATCTCAACTACAGAGCCCACACGCTCTGGAGTCCACCCGCCACAACTGCAGAGCCCACGTGCTCTGGAGCCCGGTTGCCACAACTAAAGAGAGAAAATCTGCAAGCCACAACTAGAGAGAAGCCCACGTGCCACAACGAAGAGCCCGTGCACTGCAATGAAGATCCCGCATGACACAGCAAAGACCAGGTGTAGCCAAAAGAAAATACAAGATAAATAAATAAATTAATTAAATATTTAAAAAAAGAGAAAGAAATATAAACCTTTAAAAAATAAAGTAAAACGAACTTAAGCAAAGGACCTCTCAAGATCATGTGTAAGCAGTGACTATATAAGTGACTACACTTCCAGGCACAGTCAGGAACAAATAAATGTGAGGTACAGGAAGGGAGCAATACTAGGGTGCCATGGAACTAGACAGTCACCCAGCGAGAGAGACGGCATGACAGGTGGGATCCATTAGGCTGACCTAAAGAACAGCGATACCTAATCCTTCCCTGTGAAGCTTCGGGGCAGGAGGTGCTGGAGTGATAAGGATGAGAAGTAGACATGCACTCAGCTCACCCCTTGAACCACAGCACATACCCAGGCAACTGGGAAAGGAAGCAGTACCCATGGTTTAGATGGAGACATACTTGACCCTGGAGAAAAGAGAAAGGCCAAGCCTTGCCCAGGGCATAGGGGCAGGCGTAAGAGCTTACCCAATGAAGATGTAAGTGCAAAATTCTCCAGCATCACATCGTGGTACAGGCATCTCTGAGCCTCATCAAGGAGAGCCCATTCCTCCCAGGAGAAATACAGGGCCACATCCTCAAAGGTCACACTTCCCTGCCAGGACAGAGACAGATGAAATCATCAACAGCCTCACTCCTGAAGACCCACAATCTATCTCCTCACACATCTACCCCACGTCCATCCTCCTCCTAAGATCGCAGAGGAGATCCCAGATCCCTGTGCCATTGGTGTCTGCTGTCTTCTCATACTCCCAGCACTGTGTTCACTCTGCTGTCCACCCTGCAACCACATGGGGCCTGTTAAGACCTAGATGCGAACACCTCCCTCATCTGATCCAGACCTCCCACTGCCTGCAGAACAGATGCCTAACCTCACAGGCAGTCATTCCAAGTCTGACTCTTACTCCCCACACCCAGTTTGTTCTCACCAGAAAGGAAGGAGACCTGCAATTCCCTAAACCAGCTTAGCCTCACCTCCAAGCACTTGCCGTTTTAGTGACAAGCTTCTACACCTCTTTCCATTGGTGGCCTGAAATGGGAACCCCTCCATCAAACCCCTGGACTCAACTCAGGACCCTGAGCTAGTATTCTCTAAGGTCCCCACACCCAAAGGTTGGGAAAATGGCAGGTGATAAGTCTCATGACACCACAAATTTGGAGAAAATAGGGGTTGGGACCAGTGAGGGAGGACGAAACCGCCACTTACCTGATTAGGTTCCAAAAGCACTTCCGCAGCCATGGAAACCTGTGGGAAGAGGCAGGTCTTAGGGGGATGTGAGCATGGCATCCTACCAGGGGCTCAGGCCTTCCCTGCACCCCTGGGAGTCACCAGAGCCAGGTAATCTCGGACCGACCATCTAACCTCTGTATTGACTCTCAGCAGTTTTGTGTCCTTGGGGAAAAAACCCCAAACACCCTCTGCCGCAATGTCCTCAGCAGCCCTACAATTTGTGCTTCTACTGAACAGACTCTGGGGATTTTTTCAAACTTAACTTAGATCATGTCCCTTTTACGCAAAAATTTCCATGGCTCCAAGAACCCCAAGAAGGAAGGTACAACTCCTCAGCCTGTCACTGCAGGTGCGACTCTACCCACACTTTGTTCCCTGCAGAAGCAACACGGACCCCAGTTTTCCCCAATCCTCCCGGCTCAATCCGACCTCCCAGCCTTTGCACCTGCCGGTGCCTCCACCTGTGACCCTCTGCCACGCGCCATCACACCGTCTGTCAGAAACAGGGCCCCACACACGGCCACCTCACCGTCCTGGACACCGGGGCCTGGGCTGCGGGCACGAGAGCAGGCGCCCCGCACTCGGGGCTTTAGTGTCTGGTGGGGTGAGGGCGGTGAGGGCCCGCAGGACGAGCGTTTACCTGAGGCGGGTCCCTCGGCGCCGCCGCCGCCGCCACCTGAGCCACAAGCCGGGGCAGAGAGGGGACAGCCGAGCGTCCCGAACGGACCGGGCACCAACGTCTCCAGACCGGCCCCGCAAGCGGCGATGTGCCCGACTATAGAACCGCCTCTAGTCACTGGGGACAAAGCCTCTTCCCGCGCCTCCTCTGTCTGTCTCCTCAATGCAGACTCTGCGCTCTCGGCCTTCTGACCCCGAGGACTGCCAAAATGACCGCCACAAAATACAGGAAGTCTCGCCTTCGCCCAGTGCGCCCTCCCGGAAATGCCGAAAGTCTGGATGTTCATTGGGTGTTCTTCGCTGCCGCTCAGCGCATAACTTTCTGGGTAATGGAGTTCCCGCCGGCACACAGGCCCGCAGGAGCGGCGCCTTTGCTGGAATCTCCCAGGGAAAGGGTCAAGCAATGCCACGGGGCTGCTCAGAGCTGAAGGCCTTGTTCTTCTAGGTCGGAGAGAAGCTTCGCTTCCTCTCAAAGGGGCGAAGGCCAATTTCTGGGGAGTCCGAAGTGCATTTAGAAATCCTTCAATGCTATTGATCTCTGAAGTGTTTAGAAACTCGGATTCCATGCGAACATTGTCTGGTAGATGTGAACATTGTCTGGTAGCTGCAAGTGATTATACATTATCCTATTGTCCTGTAAATGCACGCAGACTGAGGCATTAAAGTCATTTGTGTGAGCTTTAGTACGTTTTGTCTGGGAATTTAAAGAAAAGAAAAAAATCACCTGGGCCACAGTAGACAAGAAAGAGGAGGCATATTGGACGGCTCTGACGAAGCCGGATGTGGTGGGATCCGGGCCTCTCCTTCCTGGTAGTCAATGATTAATGATTATGCCCAACTCAGTGAGAAACACCGTCTTATCCATAAAACATTAAATCATTTTACCTAAAAAACATAAATCTGTTTAACACATGCACATTCCTTTTTGTACTACACAGCTGACAGTTTCTCTTGTATGAAATATAACATTGGCTATTGTTTATTAAGGAGTACTACTCTCTGTACATTTATAAAATAGAAAGTTGTTGATAAACAAAATTCAACTGACTACATGTTAAAGATCTAAATGTGTGTATTGAATGATTCATGAATCTGGCAGCATCATATGTAGCAAGTAGAGAGGAACTGCAAAGCTCCACCGAAAGAGAAAGATTTTTAAAGGCAACACAGGGAAGTTATAAACACAAAAAAGGATTATTTCACATAAGGTCATCTCCCTTTGGAGAAAAAAGTTCTTTTGAGGTGGGTTACCTCATCTTCCTTTGAGAAATGGAGAGGGCCCATGTGAAGGTTGGTCCAATTGGTACCGACCTCACAATTCCACACTTATTGCTTCTGATTACATTTCTGGGGAAGGTTATAACTGCAGCTATGTTAGGTATTAAGTCTTGGTGTTAGCATGAGTGACTCCACTTAGAGGCTGTTGTTTCTGGTTTAGCAAAGTGAAAAGTCTGATAATTCTATCTTGTGGAGAAAAGCAATGTTTATGCCATGGTAACTTTTATGAATTCTGTCTGCACATGAATGCATCTCTCTGTGTTTGCCTGTGTATTCATATATATATATATATATATATATATATATATATATATATACCATTTTTTTGTTTGTTTAGTAAAAGGGAATTCAAAATTTGTGTATAGATCTGTTGTTTGCTTATTTAGCAAGGGTTGTTCTTATTTACTATTATATCACCAATTCTAGCAGAATAATTTGGACCGACAATCATGTAATTTAAAAAATTAAAAATACAAATTAATATTGATCCAACTGGAGAAATCAGAAGACTTATAGCTATTTGAGCTAGATTAGGAAACTTTTTTTCCTGGTTCAGAAATCACGGAAGAACTTAGAGGCATGGGTGTCACTGCTGATGAACACAAAGGAAAGCAGGGAAAGTGATGCTATTAGCACAGACGTGTCCATCAGCCACTGCTTTGGATTCACAATAAGAGTAATGCAAAGACTCAAAATGGAAGAGAGACAATAAAAGTAGACAAAGGAGCTCACTAGAATCAGGGTGGTGTGTGTGTCTGTAGCCTCATGGGAAGGTCTGGGGGAGAGTCTGTTGCTGTGAATGTGTTGGACTTGTTGCTTGTGCCTGTGCAGGAAAAGGACCATGTACCCACTAGTCCAGATCATGAAGCCCAAACATATAACATCCATTTAAGATAATATAATTACACGTAATAAGCTGATAAATTTATCAGGCATGAGTGGGGAACAGTATCCATAATTTGTTTTTACACTTATATTTTTGCTACTTCTTGGGCCAATTACTCTAATAGGACTGCAGACATCTACCAAGAGTTGTAGGATCCAGAAAAGAAAACTACAGAAACCAATACACTTTGTGGATCGAATTCTGAAGTCCACCCATAAAGAGGTTCTGGGGCAAAACTTAATGGCCTGGAAACCACTCAGAAGACTGGTAGTGCTGAGAGAAACCCCTCTGGCCAGTTTGTGTAAATAGAAGACAAGTTTACATCCAGCATCATCCAGGAAATATTTCAATCAAGCTGCCATTGTCTGTGGGATCCCTATGGAGAAGAGAGACAAATTGTTGGCTAAGGCCAGTGGTTGATAATCTGATCTGTGGATCTCAACTTCTATCCAGTCAACAAAGTGAAGTTTAAAAGACAAAAGAGGGAGGAGTTTCCCAGGATCCCAACTCCAGTCTGAGTGAGGAAGATGATTTCCATTTCCAGGTTGGCATGCCTTTAACTTTCTTCTTCTTTTTTTTTTTTAATTTATGTTTGGCTGCGTTGGGTCTTCGGTGGGCTTTCTCTAGTTGTAGTGAGCGGGAGCTACTCTGTTGTGACGTGCGGTCTTCTCATTGCAGAGACTTCTCTTATTGCAGAGCATGGGCTCTAGGCGTGCGGGCTTCAGTAGTTGTGGTACGCAGGCTCAGTAGTGTGGCACACGGGCTTAGTTGCTCCACGGCATGTGGGATCTTCCCGGACTAGGGCTCGAACTTGTGTCCAATGCATTGACAGGTGGATTCTTAACTACTGCGCCACCAGGGAAGTCCAACCCTTCACTTTCATATCTAGGAGATATTGATTTTAATTTGAGATAGAAATAAATGAATAAATGCTAGAAAGATAAATGAACGTAAATGTGTCACCTTCTGCTCAGCTGTATCTACTGCTAAACATAGCACATGATTTCCTCTCTTTTGGTAACACGTTTTCTTAATTTAACTGGATTATAGGAGTACATACTTATGGGTGCAGTGGTTATTAATAAAGGTCTTGGGGTGGAATTCATACAAGTGTTCATATGAGGGGTATTTGAATAAAGGATGCACCATTCACAGAACATATTTTCCTACAGCCATGAACTGAATGAAGATCATTTTCCTCCATGTATGAAATTACCTTCAGGATATATTCTTAAGTGAGAAAAGGCAAGTGGGTTAAGAGATGTTCAGTATTCTACAATTATTCTTATGATTGTGAAGGAATAAGAATATAAATAATGTAGATAAATACACATTTTCTCTCTACCTATCTAGCTATACAATTACATTAAAAACAATTAAAGAATGAACTATAACCTTCAATAAGTAATGATATAGACGGGCAGAGATTAAACAATGTGGAGGGACGAATAGAAACTAGATATATCTGAATTAATTTACTTCTATTATAATTTTGACTTTGGGGTAAATATAAATATTTTACTTATTTATTAAACGATATTATATCAAAATGAAATTAAAACAATCAAACAAATTTAATGACAAAAGTAAAACAAATATATAAATCTCTTTGTGTAATAAAGTTGTAGTCTATCCATACAAAATAGTAATACTTAAAGTACTTTTTTTATTTTTGGCCGCACTGCACTGCTTTCAGGATCTTAGTTCCCCGACCAGGGATCCAACCTGGGCCCCTGGCAGTGGAAGCACAGAGTCCTGACCACAGGACCGCCAGGGAATTCCCCAACTACATTTTTAAAAACAGTTTTGACTGTACATTTGTACTGAAATATATCTATGGAAAATCCCTACGGAGATTTAAAAAATTTACTCATGTTTATATTTCAAGAAAATATTTATATTTAAAATTAATAAGTACATTATACAAGAGATTCATCACAGTTTGATCAAAAGTTAGAAAAATTGAAAGGAAACAATTTAAGGAAAAATTATATCATTTTAAACTTGTTTGGAAGAATGAATTTAAACTTGATCTGTATTTGTTTAAACCATGTTTAAACCATATATGTATATTGTATCTCCTCTCATTAAAGGGATCTACAGATGATAGCCCTGTTCTGAGTAATTACCATCCAAATTACTCAGGCTGTGTTCTCCAAATGCACTTTCTCATGAAAGAAAATAGCATCTTTAAAAAATTTGCCAATTCCAGATCTAGTGCAGGAAATGTTCAAGATGGAACATCTATTCAATCCAGGACACAAGGACAGTCTACCACACAACTGGGGTCACGTGAGAATGAGGATGCCACAGGATTCAACTTGAAAAGCATCCCCCTCCACAGTTATGGTACAAATTAAATCTCAAAGAAAATTACCTGGACAAGTTTTAAATGCATCAAGCACTTTAAGTAACCACATGCTCGTAATGCTACAAAGCCAGAGTCAGAAGCCTTTCAGAAAGTTAAGGAATTGGCTATTTATTCTGGAAACATAAAAATAAGGGAAATATGAATGATTTCTACTGTCATTCCAGTACAGACTATTTCAAGGTAATCAAATAGAGGATGCAGAAAAGTTTTTTGTAGGAGGATTCTAAGTGAAAATACAAAAATGGTAATAGAATATTAACATTCTGCTTCATCTAGTATAGTAGTGGATCTACAGAATGATCATCAGTGACAGCTGCAACCAACTGATGACAGGCTGTGGGAAATTGATATTGGGGCACATGGTTGTGCTGATCAATCCTCATGATCAATCCTCATGTCACAGAAAGGGCTAAATACAGCCTGTCATAATGGCTCTCCATTGTAGGCAATGAGAAGGACATTGTACCACCTGGGAAGTATCCTTGACAAAAATCTGAACCAACATTAGACCACCCTTTGGAGCAAATTATGCATTTATTGGCCATTTGGAAGAAGGTGTTAGACAATATAAAACAGCTGCAATTAGATAGTAGAATGATGGAAATGATTTTGTACAAATGATCCATTTTCTTCTCCACGAAAAAAAGTTTTGAAGGAGAGAGAAATATTAATTACAACTGGTCTAAAAGACAAAATGACTGGATTGTGATTCAAATGATCTAAAAAGGAAATTTTGGGCGGGGAGGAAATTTGTTATGCGTAAACTCTGACCATGTGTTTGATGTCACTGTTATTTTTGTAGGTGTGAAATGCACATACACGTTCTGCTCATGAATGAATTCCATGTTTAAGAGATACATTCATGATTATATACTTTTAATTTTTTTGAAAACTATTTTCTTTCTTTTTTAAAATTAATTAGTTTATTTATTTTTGGCTGCGTTGGGTCCTGGTTGCTGCGCGCTGGTTTTCTCTAGTTACCAGAAGCAGAGGCTACTCTTTGTTGCGGTGCGCAGGTTTCACATTGCGGTGTCTTCTTTGTTGCCGAGCACAGGCTCTAGGTGTGCGGGCTTCAGTAGTTGTGGCTAATGAGCTCTAGAGCACAGGCTCAGTAGTTGTGGCGCACGGACTTAGTTGCTCCGCAGCATGTGGGATCGTCCCGGACCAGGGCTTGAACCCGTGTCCCCTGAACTGGCAGGCAGATCCTTAACCACTGCACCAACAGGGAAGCCCTCATTTAGATCTTTAACATGTAGTCAGTTGAATTTTGTTTATCAACAACTTTCTATTTTATAAATGTACAGAGAGTAGTACTCCTTAATAAACAATAGCCAATGTTATATTTCATACAAGAGAAACTGTCAGCTGTGTAGTACAAAAAGGAATGTGCATGTGTTAAACAGATTTATGTTTTTTAGGTAAAATGATTTAATGTTTTATGGATAAGACGGTGTTTCTCACTGAGTTGGGCATAATCATTAATCATTGACTACCAGGAAGGAGAGGCCCGGATCCCACCACATCCGGCTTCGTCAGAGCCGTCCAATATGCCTCCTCTTTCTTGTCTACTGTGGCCCAGGTGATTTTTTTCTTTTCTTTAAATTCCCAGACAAAACGTACTAAAGCTCACACAAATGACTTTAATGCCTCAGTCTGCGTGCATTTACAGGACAATAGGATAATGTATAATCATTTGCAGCTACCAGACAATGTTCACATCTACCAGACAATGTTCGCATGGAATCCGAGTTTCTAAACACTTCAGAGATCAATAGCATTGAAGGATTTCTAAATGCACTTCGGACTCCCCAGAAATTGGCCTTCGCCCCTTTGAGAGGAAGCGAAGCTTCTCTCCGACCTAGAAGAACAAGGCCTTCAGCTCTGAGCAGCCCCGTGGCATTGCTTGACCCTTTCCCTGGGAGATTCCAGCAAAGGCGCCGCTCCTGCGGGCCTGTGTGCCGGCGGGAACTCCATTACCCAGAAAGTTATGCGCTGAGCGGCAGCGAAGAACACCCAATGAACATCCAGACTTTCGGCATTTCCGGGAGGG
The DNA here is from genome assembly GCF_059928025.1 of Delphinapterus leucas. Classification (NCBI taxonomy): domain Eukaryota; kingdom Metazoa; phylum Chordata; class Mammalia; order Artiodactyla; family Monodontidae; genus Delphinapterus; species Delphinapterus leucas. The sequence continues at coordinate 1,649,961 of NC_143148.1, forward strand.
CGCACTGGGCGAAGGCGAGACTTCCTGTATTTTGTGGCGGTCATTTTGGCAGTCCTCGGGGTCAGAAGGCCGAGAGCGCAGAGTCTGCATTGAGGAGACAGACAGAGGAGGCGCGGGAAGAGGCTTTGTCCCCAGTGACTAGAGGCGGTTCTATAGTCGGGCACATCGCCGCTTGCGGGGCCGGTCTGGAGACGTTGGTGCCCGGTCCGTTCGGGACGCTCGGCTGTCCCCTCTCTGCCCCGGCTTGTGGCTCAGGTGGCGGCGGCGGCGGCGCCGAGGGACCCGCCTCAGGTAAACGCTCGTCCTGCGGGCCCTCACCGCCCTCACCCCACCAGACACTAAAGCCCCGAGTGCGGGGCGCCTGCTCTCGTGCCCGCAGCCCAGGCCCCGGTGTCCAGGACGGTGAGGTGGCCGTGTGTGGGGCCCTGTTTCTGACAGACGGTGTGATGGCGCGTGGCAGAGGGTCACAGGTGGAGGCACCGGCAGGTGCAAAGGCTGGGAGGTCGGATTGAGCCGGGAGGATTGGGGAAAACTGGGGTCCGTGTTGCTTCTGCAGGGAACAAAGTGTGGGTAGAGTCGCACCTGCAGTGACAGGCTGAGGAGTTGTACCTTCCTTCTTGGGGTTCTTGGAGCCATGGAAATTTTTGCGTAAAAGGGACATGATCTAAGTTAAGTTTGAAAAAATCCCCAGAGTCTGTTCAGTAGAAGCACAAATTGTAGGGCTGCTGAGGACATTGCGGCAGAGGGTGTTTGGGGTTTTTTCCCCAAGGACACAAAACTGCTGAGAGTCAATACAGAGGTTAGATGGTCGGTCCGAGATTACCTGGCTCTGGTGACTCCCAGGGGTGCAGGGAAGGCCTGAGCCCCTGGTAGGATGCCATGCTCACATCCCCCTAAGACCTGCCTCTTCCCACAGGTTTCCATGGCTGCGGAAGTGCTTTTGGAACCTAATCAGGTAAGTGGCGGTTTCGTCCTCCCTCACTGGTCCCAACCCCTATTTTCTCCAAATTTGTGGTGTCATGAGACTTATCACCTGCCATTTTCCCAACCTTTGGGTGTGGGGACCTTAGAGAATACTAGCTCAGGGTCCTGAGTTGAGTCCAGGGGTTTGATGGAGGGGTTCCCATTTCAGGCCACCAATGGAAAGAGGTGTAGAAGCTTGTCACTAAAACGGCAAGTGCTTGGAGGTGAGGCTAAGCTGGTTTAGGGAATTGCAGGTCTCCTTCCTTTCTGGTGAGAACAAACTGGGTGTGGGGAGTAAGAGTCAGACTTGGAATGACTGCCTGTGAGGTTAGGCATCTGTTCTGCAGGCAGTGGGAGGTCTGGATCAGATGAGGGAGGTGTTCGCATCTAGGTCTTAACAGGCCCCATGTGGTTGCAGGGTGGACAGCAGAGTGAACACAGTGCTGGGAGTATGAGAAGACAGCAGACACCAATGGCACAGGGATCTGGGATCTCCTCTGCGATCTTAGGAGGAGGATGGACGTGGGGTAGATGTGTGAGGAGATAGATTGTGGGTCTTCAGGAGTGAGGCTGTTGATGATTTCATCTGTCTCTGTCCTGGCAGGGAAGTGTGACCTTTGAGGATGTGGCCCTGTATTTCTCCTGGGAGGAATGGGCTCTCCTTGATGAGGCTCAGAGATGCCTGTACCACGATGTGATGCTGGAGAATTTTGCACTTACATCTTCATTGGGTAAGCTCTTACGCCTGCCCCTATGCCCTGGGCAAGGCTTGGCCTTTCTCTTTTCTCCAGGGTCAAGTATGTCTCCATCTAAACCATGGGTACTGCTTCCTTTCCCAGTTGCCTGGGTATGTGCTGTGGTTCAAGGGGTGAGCTGAGTGCATGTCTACTTCTCATCCTTATCACTCCAGCACCTCCTGCCCCGAAGCTTCACAGGGAAGGATTAGGTATCGCTGTTCTTTAGGTCAGCCTAATGGATCCCACCTGTCATGCCGTCTCTCTCGCTGGGTGACTGTCTAGTTCCATGGCACCCTAGTATTGCTCCCTTCCTGTACCTCACATTTATTTGTTCCTGACTGTGCCTGGAAGTGTAGTCACTTATATAGTCACTGCTTACACAGATGATCTTGAGAGGTCTTTAGCTAAGATTCTTTTTTCTTTATTTTAGTTGTGGCAATTTTGCACAACAAAACATTTACCACTTCTAAGTGGCATTTAGTAATTCTCATTGTACAACCATCACAATCATGCAACCACAGAAGTTTTTCATCTTGTAAACTTCAACTCTGTACCCATTAAACAGTAACTTCCCCCATCCACTCACAACCACCATTCTACTTTCTGTATCTGAATTTGACTATTCCGAGTGTCACATATTGGCGGAATCATCAGCAGCTTTTTTTTTTTGGTCTGGCTTTTTTGACTTAGCATAATATCTTAAAGGTTCATCTGTGTTGTAGTATGTGTCAGAATTTCCTTTCTTTTTAAGGCTGAATAATATTCTGTTTTATGAATGTACCACATTTTGTTTACTATTAATCTATCGGTGGACACTTGAGTGCTTCTACCTTTTGGCTCTTGTGTATAATGCTGTTATGAACATGGGTGTGCAGATATTTAGTGTCCCTGCTTCAATTTTTTTGGGTATATATGGAAATTTGGAATTGCTTCATCTTATGATAAATCTGTCTTTAATAGAATTAAAATTACAGCTGCACAAAGGTTCCAATTTCTCCCATCCTTGCCAACACTTCTTTTTTTTTGGGTGATAACCATCCTAATTGGTGTGAAGTGGTAGCATAGTTGGGTTTTTTTGTTTGTTTTGTTTTTGTTTTTTTAAAACAGGTATGTTCTTTTATTTATTTATTTATTTTTGGCTGCATTTTGTCTTCGTTGCTGGGCGCGGGCTTTCTCTAGTTGTGGCGAGTGGGGGCTACTCTTCGTTGTGGTACGCGGGCTTCTCGTAGTGGCTTCTCTTGTTGCAGAGCATGGTCTCTAGGTGCACAGGCTTCAGTAGTTGTGGCATGTGGGCTCAGTAGTTGTGGCTCGCGGGCTCTAGAGCCCAAGCTCAAGAGTTGTGGTGCACAGGCTTAGTTGCTTCGCAGGCTGTGGGATCTTGCCGGATCAGGGATCACATCCGTGTCCCCTGCATTGACAGGCAAATTCTTAACCACTGCACCACGAGGGAAGTCCCAGTATCATAGTGTTTCGATTTGCATTTCCCTAACAGCTGGTGATGTTGAGCATCTTTTTGTGTGCTTATTACCCTTTTGTATATCTTTGTTGGAGTAATGTCTGTTGAAGTCTTTTCCCAATTTTTTTTTTTTTTTGGCGGTACGCGGGCCTCTCACTGTTGTGGCCTCTCTCGTTGCGGAGCACAGGCTCCAGACGCGCAGGCTCAGCAGCCATGGCTCACGGGCTCAGCCGCTCTGCGGCATGTGGGCTCTTCCCGTACCAGGGCACGAACCCGTGTCCCCTGCATCGGCAGGCGGACTCTCAACCACTGACCCACCAGGGAAGCCCTTTTCCCAATTTTTGAATCAAGTTGCTTGATGTTTTTGTTTTTGAATTTTAGGAATTCTCTATATATTCTGGATATTAATTTTTTATCAGATATTTGACTTGTAAATATTATCTCCCATTCTGTAAGTTGCCTTTTTACTATTTTCTTAGCATCGTTTGATGTACCAAAGTTTTTCATTTTGATGAAGTCGTTTGTTTTCCTTTTGTTCCTTGTGCCTTTGATGTCGTTTCCAAGGAATCACTGCCAAATGCAATGTCATGAAGTTTTCCTCTGTTTTCTTTGAAGCATTTTATATTTGTAGCTCTTAAGTTTAGATCTTTGATCCATTTTGAGTTAATTTATGTACCTGGTGTCCATCTAATTTCATTCTTATGCATGTGGTATTCAGTTTTCCCAGCATCATGTGTTGAAAAGCCTGTCCTTCCCTGTCGAATGGTCTTGGTCTCCTTTTTGAAAACCATTTAACCAGATATGTGAGAGTTTATTTCTGAGCTCTTTATTCTGTGCCATTGGTCTGTATGTCTGCCTTGATTCCAGTATGACACTGTTTTGATTACTGTAGCTTCACACTGATAAATTGAAATTTAGAATTGTGACTCCTCCAACTTTGTTCTTCTTTTTCAAGATTGTTTTGGCTGTTTGTTGTCATTTGAGATTGCATATGAATTTTAGGATGAATTTTTATATTACTGCAGAAAACATCATTAGAATTTTGATAGGGATTGCATTGAGTCTGTAGATGGCTTGGGGGTCATATCAACATCTTCACAATATTAAGTTTTCCAATTTATGAGCATAGAAGTCTTTCCATTTACTGTCTTTAATTTTTTTTAGCAGTGTTTTATACTTTTTAGTGTACAAGTCTTACTTCCTTAGTTAAGTTTATTTCTAAGTATTTTATTCTTTTGATAGATAGTTTTATAAGTGGAGTTTTTCTTAGTTTCCTGTTCAGATTGTCCATTGTTAGTGTGTAGAAATACAACTGTGGAAAACTGCCGCCATGTCCTGCCTGCCGCCTGCCACACATGGTGGGTAGTCGATCCAGGACCTTGCTTCATACGTGTGGAGGAAAGCCCTTCCCCTGAAGTTAGTTATGACTTACAGCAATTGGGTAAACTACACCTGTGCGTAGAATTGAAACATTTTTCTTTTCTCCCTGCCTGGTGCCTCCAGAAATTGGGGACTCTTGGGTTCTGAACAGCCTTATCAGGGGAATGGAAAAGGCTGACTCCTGGCATGTGCAGGAATCTCAATATTTTGGGGACTTCTAGAAGAGAAAAATCCACCAAGGCATAATCTGGTGGCATGCCTTTGGCATGGCTTTCCTGGCCTTGAGAGGCCTTTTGGGAATTCATTCTGACACTCCTTCTGAGGAATTCCACCACAACTAGTTTGGAGGAGCCTAAGTGGTCAATTGACCACACTTGTTTTACAAACAGATTAGTTTCAATTTGGCTGTGTTTGGTGGAGATGAGGGTAATTTCAAGGAGAAAAAAGGCTATGTTTTAGTGGATATTAAATTCTTCTTCTCTTAATTGAAGTTTGTATTTATGAAAGTTATTGTGTTAGCCATACTTTTGCCCTGATGTTCTGGTTGGAAAGAAAATTATGTAGTGAAATTGCCACAGAGTGTGTGACAGTGTGACTGTGTCACGTGAAGTGTGACACTGCTTGCTTTAAGTCTGCTACTAAAAGCACATGTACAATGCTTGTGTGACAATTGGGTATAAGAAATATATGGTCTAGGGCTTCCCTGGTGGCACAGTGGTTAAGAATCCACCTGCCAGTGCAGGGGACACGGGTTCGAGCTCTGGACCAGGAAGATCCCACATGCCACACAACAACTAAACACGTGCACCACAACTACTGAAGCCCACGTGCCTAGAGCCCGTGCTCTGTAACAAGAGAAACCACCACAATGAGAAGCCCACGCACCACAATGAAGAGTAGCCCCCGCTCACCGCAACTAGAGAAAGCCCGTGTGCAGCAACAAAGACCCAATGTAGCCAAAAATAAACAAATCAATTTATTTAAAAAAAAGAAAGAAAGAAGTATTTGGCCTATAAAGTGTTTGTCCATTAACATTCTTCTGAGCCTGTTCATGAGATCTGATTGGTTTTCCCCCACCTTGTATAACTAGGCAAATATAAAGGAGGCCTAGCACTGAGGGACATGATCTGAACCTGGGGTAGGAGCCAGCACCCCAGCCTAGAGGGACGGATATTTTAGTCATCAATATTTTCTACTGAGAGATTTGCAATCAGAAGGGGAAATGATGGAAAAATCGCCATGTGTTGAGGTATAGGGGAGTCATTCTGGCTTAACTTAAATTTTACTGATCAGAGCAGCCTATTTGTGATCTTTCAACATGCATTGTACATCTGCTTTGGCCATTGAGGAAGGGAATGGGTTTGAAAGTCAAAATGGAGTAACTTGTTCAGACATCCAAGGTGAAACTAAGGAGCCATCGTATACATGATTTTAGTCACGTTCTTGTGTTATTGAAAGTTGAGTTTTTGAACTGTTTTACAGACTAGGAGAAAAACCACAGGCAGGTGTGTTATCTCAGAATGTGGTTACTGCTTGTGTTTTGCTTAATTTTCATAATCTCCCCTGTGTTCTGCCTGTTAGATGTCTTAAATTTCATCTCTAGCCTGAAGGAGGAAATCTATTCCACGACTGAGCAGCAACACTGGCCTCACTGTGAAGTGAGTCTAATTGCTGGGTCTCCAGCGAGATGCAATTGTCAGCCTTCTCTGGACTTCCATGAAAAATTGACCTGGCTACTATGACTATTTGGGGACTACTGACAATGGGGGAGAAAGACTCTCACCATATTTTTGTCCCACATGCCAGTACATCAGAAGGAGCCCTGTTGAACTAAGATCTCGCATGCTTCATGGCACAGCCAAAAATTAAAAAAAAGAAAAAAAAAAAGAAGGACCCCTGTTGGTAAACGTTACTATACAGCTGACTGCCCATGAGCCTCCCTTGGCTATGCTGTGTGGAATGGAATAGGCTGGCTTCCGGACACATAAGTCCAACTAGTGGGATTAACGCTTTTTTGTTTGGAAGGATCTAATGGGTCCAACCTTAATGGCACTCAACCCAGCATGGGGAGAAAGATCTGTAGTGCGACTGCTGACCATTGGCCAGGCCACCAGAATGTTTCTTTAAAATCCGGACCTCCCCATGGGGGTAGCTCTGGGTTTGTGAAAACCCGGGGTGGCCTTACCTTCCTTATAACTGGACAGGGCACTCCTACTATTGACTCTCTTTCCATTGACCTGGTAAGATCTTGGCTCCAAAATTTGCCCACATCCTGGCAAATGACTCTTCTGAGCATAGTAGGTATCTTGATACTCTGAGGCTGCTGCTGTTTGTATTGTGTTTGTGGTATCTGGTTGCAGTGCCCCCTACATACTTGACCCCAGGGATATCGCGGAAGAGGGTAGACCAAGATTGTAAGGGTCGTGCAGTGTGTGTAGGGGTAGAGTGTATGGTTAGGCCACTCAAGATGGCTGTTCTATTGCTCTCTGTACATCCCCTGCCCGACCATTGCCTGCTTCATCTATACCCTATGCACATGACTGACCTTCCTACTCACTTGCCCCAGACCCCAGCTAGTGATCATTCTTATCAAAGGGGTGGTGAGGGGTTTGCCTCTCTACTGGTTTCCCTGGTAACTAATGAGCCCACCTGATGCCAGTTCCCCTATAACTGGTAATCTTCTGTTCCCCCTGGGAGCAAGGACTGTTGTCATGTCCTGCCCATTGTCTGCTGTACAGGGTGGGGTGTCACGTCAGGACCTTGCTTCAGATTTGTAAGCTCCCCCATCCATTAAACCATTGATGTCTCTGTTGCTGGGAGGAAAAAAAAAAAAACACAACTGTTTAGTTCTTTTTTTTTTTGCCACACTGCCTGGCTTGGAGGATCTTAGTTCCGGACCAGGGAGTGAACCCAGACCTTGGCAGTGAAAGCTCTGAGTCCTAACTACTGGACCACTAGGGAATTCCCACAACTGTTTAATTTGTATCCTCTTCCTTTGCTGAATTCATTTATTCTAACAGTTTTGTGGTGGAATCTTTAAAATTTCATGAGCTATGGATGCTTTTTGTCTTTCCTGCCTAATGCTCTGTCTAGAATTTCCAGTACTATGTTGAATAGTAGTGGTGGAAGCTGGCATCCTTTTCTTGTTTTTGATATTGTAGGAATACTTTTCAGTCTTTTACCGTTGAGTACAATATTTGTCATGGATTTTAAATCCTTTGCTTTTTATTATGTTAAGCTAGTTTCCTTCTATTGATAGTTTGTTGAGTATTTTATCATGGTTTTTGTGCATTGATTGAGGTGGTATGATTTTTTCCTCATTCTGTTAATGTGATATATTACACTGAATTTTGTATCTGTTTTTAAAATATTTATTTATTTATTTTTTGGCTGCATCAGATCTTAGTTGCAGCACACAGGATCTTCCTTGTAGCATATGTGATCTTTCGTTGTGGTGCGTGCTTCGTTGTGGCGTGCAGGCTCAGTAGTTGTGGCTCAAGGGTTTTAGTTGCCCCGCGACATGTAGGATCTTAGTTCCCTGACCAGGGATCGAACCCGCGTCCCCTGCATTGGAAGGTGGATTCTTAACCACTGGAACACCAGGGAAACCCCTGAATTTTTTATGTTGAACCATCCTGGCAAGTTGTGTCTTGTAGAAAGCATATAGTTGGATTATGTTCTTTTATCCATTCTGCCAGTTTCTCTTTTGCTTAGAAATTTTATTCCATTGACATTTAGAATAATTACTAATGAGGGGGGAATTACTTCTGTCATTTTGCTATTTGTTTTCTACATGTCTTTTGGTCTCTTTTGTCCCTTGTTTCCTCATTATTGTTTTTTGTGTTCCACTGGTCTTTTGGTTGTAAAATGTTTACATTTTTTGTCGTTTCCTTTGTGTACTTTCTATAGCTATTTTTTTCTTTGTAGTTACCATGGAAATTGCATTTACCATGCTAAAATTATAACACATTATTTGAATTTATACCCTTTTAGCTTCAACGATATTTTAACAAGGGTGAAAGGGGGTGGAGGGATAAACTGTTGGTTTGTATGTCCCATGATTTTTTTTTGTTGTTGAAAAATGGGTGTTTGTGTCTTACATTGTGGTAACTTGAGATTCAGTTCTCCCTCTTCCTAGGGTTTGCTGGGATCTGTTTGTTTGTCTTTCTGTTTGCTTGTTTAATGGCTATAGGGTGTCTCCATCCTGGAGATCAGTCTGAGGTATAAAGTTAAGGTCTACTCAGATTTTTTTCTTACCCAGATATGCATGGTGACTTTGTAAATTCCCCTGCATATATGATTGATTTTGAGTGCCTTAGTCCTTGAATTTCTGCCTATCAAAATGGGACTAAGAGAAAAATGATGTGAGGGGGGTGGACGGAATAGACGCCTGCCCTTTAAATCCCCTGTGAAATTGCTTCAGCTAGTGAGGGGAGGGCCTTTGCATCATTGGTAGTGTGGTTTCCAACAATGGCTGCCCAACTCCGTAGCACTACCATCATTAGAAGCAGCAAAAAGAGCACAGATTTCTGATATTTGGAGGACAGATGCCTTATTGCCCAACCTGGCTCCTAGAAGCTTCTCCAGGAACACGTACATGGTGCCTGCCCCAGGGCTCAGAGTTAGGGGAGTTGGAGAATGAAAACCATTACCATGCTAAGAGCTGAAAGTGATCAAAATTAAAGCAGTTTAGCATTGCAGAGGGGTTACATCAGATTGATTCTACCAGTATAGTTGTCCAGAAGGGAAGACACATTGCTGGTTCTTACTTTTCTGCTCTCTTACCTCTGTCTGTCCTTAGGAACTTTTTTGTAGTATTTAAATAGCTTTCTGGTGGTCTATTGTGTGCTGAGTTGTCTGGGACAGTATTGGCTACTGACTTGTCCTGTCATTCCCTTAGGAATTGGGTACTCTTTGTCTCATGCAGATCCTCAGATGAGGCTACAGAAAATGTCCTCTGCTTCACAGGATGGACATGACTCCATTCTCAACAAGGTGGGCTCAGAGCAGGCCTGACACAGATGAATGGCAGTTGAGAGAGAACATCACTTCAGGGCTTTGTCAAAATCATACAAAGAACCTGTCCTGTTTAATTGTGTTTTGGTGCCATTGCTAGTGGCCACACCTCACTTCTACTTTCCCTTCTCCATTCTTAACATTTTGCTGACTTGTCATTTCTACTAGTCATTTTTATTCTGACTCCAGCTGAGAGCTACTCCCCACCTCTCTGGACTGCTTACCTCACTTATTCCTCACACTGTTCCCTCCTTAGTGCATTCCCACTTTGTAGTGTCCTAAAGTGTGCACGTGTCTAATTATCCTTAAGCATTTTTTACCTTTGTTCCAGTCAGATTTTTCTGGGACTGGACTGGACTTCTGCACAGCATCCCATGTTGTCAGCAGATATAATCCTGCTAAAAGCCATTAGCAGAAGAATGAGCTGTAGGACATGCCTTTTTCCCTGGGCCACACCCTTTACTCATGTCCTGTGCCTGGGGAGGCCCACACCATCCTGTGAACTTAGGGACCCAGTGGGGCACAGCAGCTGCTTCCTCAAGCTGACCCCAACTTTCTTTTCATGAAAACAGTTTCATGGACGGATTCTTTGATGCATCAATTTACATTTGTGATTGTTTTGCCCCCTCTCAATATGGTTAACATGTACTTCACCATCACTTTTTCAGGCTGTTGGCATGAAGTGGAAGATAAGGAAACATCTCCTGAACAGAGCATTTCTGTAGAAGGAGTGTCACAGATCAGGACTCTTAAAGCAATTTCATCTCCCCAGAAGGCCCAGCCCTTTGAGATGCGGGGCCCAATCTTGAGAGATATTTTGCACTTGCCTGAGCACCAGAAAATGCATCTTGGGCAGAAACCATACACATATGGGAAACAATTTTATTTCACTGCCAACCTTCAGCAGTACCAGGGGCAGCACATTGGAAAGATACCCATCAGAAGTTCTGCAGACCGAGACTTGTATGTAAAGAGTTGCACAACCCACTTGTCCGGGAAATCCATTATCTGTATGGAGATTGCGAAGGACTTCTTAGCCAGCATGGGATTTTTCCATCAACAGGTCATTCACACTGAGGAGAAGCCAAACAATAGTAATGAGTGTGAGGCTGTCTTTCACAGTGGAAAAAAGCATCAGAACTGGGGAGAAGGCAAAAAAGCCCTCAACTGCACAGACACACTTGTTGAGGACCAAGGAGTCCTCACTAGAGAAGGGCTTTACGAGTGCAGCAAATGTGGAAAAGCCTGTACCCGAAGATGTAACCTCATTCAGCACCAGAAAGTCCATACTGGAGAAAGACCTTATGAATGCCATGAATGTGGAAAATTCTTTACCTACCTTTCCAGCTTCATTATACATCAGAGAGTTCACACTGGAGAAAGGCCTTATGAGTGCAGTGAATGTGGGAAATCCTTTAGCCAGAGCTATAGCCTCAATAGCCATAGGAAAGTTCACACAGGAGAAAAACCTTATGAGTGCAGGGAATGTGGGAAGTCTTTTAGTCAAAGATCGAACCTCATTCAACATCAGAGAGTTCACACTGGAGAAAGGCCTTATGAGTGCAGTGAATGTGGGAAATCCTTTAGCCAAAACTTTAGCCTCATTTACCACCGGAGAGTTCACACTGGAGAACGGCCTCATCAGTGCGGTGAATGTGGGAAATCCTTTAGCCGAAGCTCCAGCCTCATTCACCACAGGAGACTTCATACTGGAGAAAGGCCTTATGAGTGCAGTAAATGTGGGAAATCCTTTAAGCAAAGCTCCAGCTTTAGTTCACATCGGAAAGTCCACACAGGAGAAAGGCCCTATGAGTGTGGGGACTGTGGAAAATCATTTAGCCATAGTTCCAACCTCAAGAACCACTGGAGAGTTCACACTGGAGAAAGGCCTATTGAGTGCAATGAATGTGGGAAATCGTTTAGCTGCAAATCTAACCTCGTTAAACACCTGAGAGTCCACACAGGAGAAAGGCCGTATGAGTGTGGGGACTGTGGAAAATCCTTTAGCCAAAGTTCCAGCCTCATTCAGCACCAGAGAGTTCACACTGGAAAAAGGTCCTGAGTGCAGTGAATGTTGGAAAAAATTTTCAGCTGCAAATATAACCTCATTCAACACAAGAGACTTCACACTAGTGAAGGGCCATAGATAGCTGGGATGTGCAGTTTCCTTCTAGTGTAATTACAGTGGAGGAGAGAAGTTGTGAGGGAGCCATTTACCTGAATTAAAGCCCATACATCCAAAAATCTGCAGTGGGGAGTGTTATGTAGGAATCCTTAAGGAGCTGTGTTATACTTTATTTCCTGCCAGGCTCTTTCTAGCTTTATGTCACTGCCAGTATGACAGAATTCATTTCACCTGTGTTACCCAGCAGGTTCACACAATGTGCAAAAGTTATCTCCCAACATGTTCAGGGAAGTTGACTTCTGTCCCATTCCTGTTTGCGGGGTAAGTAATGAGTAGTCTTAGCTCTTGTGGGATCCTCATTCCCTTCCCATTTCCAAAGTAGGGCCTGGACCCGATCCAGTTTGGGCCCAGTGGAGCCAGTCTGAGTTCTATTTGTGACTTGCCAGGAAGGACTGCATTTTCAGGGACATGTTTGTTTATGGTGACATTTCTTTTGGCTTTTCCCAGCCTCTGAGTCACAAAGCTGGGAATTGCAAGCCTCCTATTGCTCTGCATTTTGCAATAATAAAGGCATTAATGTTTAAGCCACCTTTGGTCTTGGAGTTCCATTCACTGTGTGAGGTGATCTGAAAACAACTGGGCTCTACCAGCATTAAGGACAGCACAGCTCTCATGGTGGGAGGGGGGTCCCATGCTTTGTGTGCCTCACATGTCAGTATTATTAAGAATATAGCTCTCGGGCTTCCCTGGCGGCGCAGTGGTTGACAGTCTGCCTGCCGATGCAGGTGACTCAGGTTCGTGCCCTTGTCCGGGAGGATCCCACATGCCGCGGAGCGGCTAGGCCCGTGAGCCATGGGCGCTGAGCCTGCGTGTCTGGAGCCTGTGCTCCACAATGGGAGAGGCCACAGTGGTGAGAGGCCCGTGTACCCCCCCCCACACACTACATATATATATGTGTGTATATATATATATATATATATATATATATCTTTCTGGTTTTGGCCTAAGGTAAATATATTTTTGCCCAGGGTCTCCTAGAAAAGACTGCAGGGTTTTAGGATCCTAATTTGTGGACTGGGTATCAGGATTTTTTGTGGGCTCAGAAAACACCCTGAGGAGCCAGGAAGTTATGACAGCCTTCAGTGCTTCTGATAACAACACAAATTGTTTTTCTTATTCACAGTAAATATCACATAATGCTCAGCAGTTATCCTGCAAAAGAACCACATGCCGTGATCCCCAGAGTTCACTAGATAATGCCACTGTAAGACTAGGGCCAGGGGGAACCATCTTGGTAAAGAAACCCTGGAGTGGAGGAGAGTGCAGTGGAGTAGATGGAGTGTGCCCCTTCTAAAATTGCATCAACAAATGCTCCATTGACTGTGACTGTGCAGTATCAGTGGGCACAGATGCCCAGAAATTCTCACAACCTCCAGCAAGTGTATCTTTTGTAGCTGAGGTCATTGTGAAAGAAAATAAGCTATTGTTTTTCTGGATTCCTATAGCTTCTCTTGGATGTTCACCTAAAGGTCATTGCTACAGAGACAGAGAAACAGAGAAAGGAAATCCCTTAGTCCAGGGTTCCCTAACCCACTGGCCTTGGACCAACAGGCACTGATTCGCGGCCTGTTAGGAAGCGGGTTGCACATCAGGAGCTGAGTGGCGGGCGAGTGAGTGAAGCTTCATCTGCTGCTCCCCATTGCTCACGTTACCTCCTGAACTATCACACCCCCCACACCCCCACCCCTCACCCCTCACACCCCCTCCCCTGTATGTTGAAAAATTGTCTTCCATGAAACTGGTCCCTGATGCCAAAAAGGTTGGGGACCACTGCCTTAGTCCACAGTGTGGCTCTGTGACCAGCCAGCATTCCTGTTAACTCAGGTGGGAAGGAATCTATTACTCATCAGTATTTGCTACCACTAAAGCAAGGCTGTTCCTCCAAGGTCATCAGAAAAGAGAGGCAATATAGGATTGCTAGGCCTGATTTTTGTTTGTTAGTTTTTGTTTTTTGGCTGTGCCATGTGGCTTGTGGGATCTTAGTTCCCTGACCAGGGATTGAATCCAGGCCATAGCAGTGAACCACTGGACCTGCCAGGGAAATTCCCCAGACCTGAGTTTTTGAAAAAAGTGAGAGATCTAGATTTTTCTTTTGAACAATTTTGTGAATTTTTATTCAGGTATAGTTGACATGTGATATACTGTATCTATTTGAAGTGTATAAATTTTTACATATAAAACCACAAAGTCTCATCATAATCATGATAATGAACATGTCTATCATCTCCAGTTTACCTCATGCCATTTTATAATGTCCTTCCTCTCCTCCACCCACAGATCACCATTCATTTACTTTTATTTATAGTAGGTTAGTTTGTATTTTCTAGAATTTTATATGATTTTATTAATGAAATGTTTACATTTTTTTCCTGGTTTCATTCATGATTAATAAATATTTTGAGATTCTTCAGTGATCCGTATATAAGCAGTTCATTATTTTATTGCTGAGTAGTTTCTTTCCTATACTTATAGTATTTGTTTATCCATTTGTCTGGTTATGGTTATTTGGGTTATTTCCAGTTTTGGCTATTGTAAATAAAGGTGCTAGAACATTTGTGTGCAATTCTATATGTATGTATGTATTTTCACTTGCCTTGTGTTAGTAACTCAGCGTATAATGCCTGACTCATCAAATAGGTGAATGGTTAACTTATGAAACTGCCAAACTGTGACCTGAAATTGTTTGCTTTTACATACCCACCAGGAGCATGTAAAATGCTTCCACATTCTTGCCAATACTTGTATGGTCAGTCTTTTGAATTTCCTTAAATTTTGAATTTAAGCAACCAGTAGTTTTAATTGCATTATTTTCCATTTGTATATCTTCTTGGTAAAATGTCTGTTCATATCTTTTGACTATTTTTCTTTTCATTAACAAATAAATAGCTTATTTTTATTCTCAATTTTTTGCGTGCTACATACAATGTAATTACCACAAAAACCATGTATATACCTTAAATTTAATCTGCATTGTTCACATATTCTTTTTTTTTTGCGGTATGCGGGCCTCTCACTGTTGTGGCCTCTCCCGTTGTGGAGCACAGACTCCGGATACACAGGCTCAGCGGCCATGGCTCACGGGCCCAGCCACTCTGCGGCATGTGGGATCTTTCCAGACCGGGGTATGAACCTGTGTCCCCTGCATCAGCAGACGGACTCCCAACCACTGCACCACCAGGGAAGCCCTATTCATATATTCTTAAATCTTGATTTTGAATAATATACTGAAGTCCTGGTTTGTAGTATTTTCCAGTTCGCCTGATACAAATACTGCCACAACGGACAATTTCAAACTAGGAAACCGATGAAACAATGATTGTTAATCAGCAAGAACTTGCCCACCCTTCTTTGGGACCCACACTTGACCAACCTAACTTAAAAGCTAAGTCTTAATGCAGGCAGACATCTCCAATGAAGACTGTAAAATGGCACTATGAAATCATTATGATTTTAATTGCATTTCTCTCAGTATACTTTTTCTTTTAAAATTAATTAATTAATTTTTTGGCTGCATTGGGTCTTCCATTGCTGTGCCCGGGCTTTCACTAGTTGCGGCGAGCAGGGTCTACTCTTTGTTGCGGTGTGCAGGCTTATTATTGTGGTGGCTTCTCTTGTTGTGGAGTGCGGGCTATAGGCATGTGGGCTTCAGTAGTTGTGGCACGCAGGCTGTAGAGTGCAGGCTCAGTAGTTGTGGTGCACAGGTTTAGTTGCTCTGCTGCATGTGGGATCTTCCCAGACCAGGGCTCGAACCTGTGTCCCTGCATTGGCAGGAGGATTCTTAACAACTGCACCACCAGGGAAGCCCCATCCCTCAGGATTCTTGATGTTGAAGTTTTTTTTTTTTCTCAAAAAATGCTCTTTATTCATTCACATATATTATTGCATTTAATGCTCACTTCATACCCATGAACAGAGGAAGCAGAAAGA
The DNA here is from genome assembly GCF_059928025.1 of Delphinapterus leucas. Lineage (NCBI taxonomy): Eukaryota > Metazoa > Chordata > Mammalia > Artiodactyla > Monodontidae > Delphinapterus > Delphinapterus leucas. The sequence goes on from NC_143148.1 coordinate 1,665,625, forward strand.
TAATTCCTTCACAGATGAAGAGTTTGAGATCCATAATAAAGTCCTTCTTCCCAATTAACAGCGAGTGAACAGAAGATCAAAAACCACCTCTGGAAAAAAAAAAAAACCACCTCTGCTTTCAGCTCTCCAACTTCACCCTTCTTTCTTGAAGACAATGGAGTGTTCAGCCCTCATTTTCACATATGTTTATTGTTATTAAAAATATTTTTAGCAACAAACTTGAAGTATAACCAAAAATCCATACTTCAAAATGTACAGAAATTATATTTACATATAATTTTTCACATTAACTCATTCAAAGTGTAACTATTATATTACAGGTGTTGGTTGAAACATCTAGGCATCTTAGCATTTTATCTTCATATCATGCAAAACTAAGTCCTAACCAGGACTTAGTGTGTGTCCTGTCTGGTTAAATTTTTATTCCTATTTTTTGCCTACTTTTATTTTGTGCGATTTGCCTATTTTCTCTTTTTTTGACAAATAGGAGAGCAGGGAAACAACAAAGACATCTGTGAGATTTCACTCATTCACCAATAATGTGAGTGAATTTTTTCTGAATGTAATTGTAATTTGGAATAGGTTCTCATGTTTTCTTCAATTTTTTTTACTATGCATGACATAATGACCACATACATTATACATGTTTAAGATAAATCTGCATTAACATATGCTACCTCAGGCCTAAGTCCAAACATTCAATTACACAGTAAATTAAGCCCTGTTTTGTAGTGTTTGCCGATTTCCCACCATAGCCAATGTCAAATTGCCAACATAATGTCACTGAACATGGAGTTGGGAAGCATTGTCAGTAGGCCACCATTGTATACTTTTTCCACCTTACAGGTTCAGCAGCAGCAAATAATTTTAAGATTGTAGTTACCATAGTAGAATGATTATAAAGTGACAGCTTTTGCATATTTTATGAATCATTTAATGGATGTATAGTTGACTTAGAATAAATTGCAAGTATTTGAAATGTACATTTTGACATTTTGATACTTGTGCACACCCCTGAAACCAGTTTCCTCCTGCCATTTTTAATTCATCCTCAACATTAAAATTGCTGTTGCAAGGGACTTTCCTAGTGGTCCAATGTTTAAAAATCCGCCTTCCAATGCAGGGGACCCGGGTTGGATCACTGGTCAGGGAACAAAGACCCCATGTGCCGTGGGGCAACTAAGCCCCCGTGCCACAACTACAGCAGAGCCCGGGTGCAGAAACGAAAAATCCTACATGCCACAACTAACACCCTATGCAGCCAAATAAATAAATATTTTTTTAAAATTACTGATGCAAGAACATATGCTACTTTTGTGATGACTATTTTCAAGTGTTTATATAAACGGAATGACTGTTGGATCCTACCCCTGTGTTAGATCATTTATCATATCATGCACATTTTTATGCTTGTGTAACATCATGTATGTAGTGATTTTTAAATTTATAATTCCAGGTATCATGTCATTGAATACATAATTTCTTAGCATGTATTTCTAAAATAAAAGAGCCCTCACATAACTCTGGTAACTTTATTGCACATGAAAGTATTCTAAATATTACTGCATATCAGCACAATTGGGGACACAGTGTGTTAGATTTTGAATGCTAACACCCTTCAATGCAGCCTGGACGTACAAGCTCATGTACCACAGCACAAAAGATGTGTGACAGAAATGAAACCTTGGGAAAATAAAATGGGAGATGCTGTCCCAGCATGGCAGGGGTGGCCACACAAACACTCCAGGTAGATTGTGGGACAGGCGTGTTATAGGGATGCTCAACATTCTGGCGTGTGGGTCACACACAATCACACAGTTCTCATGGATCCATGTGATGAGGTGGGTGCAGACTGGCTTAGAAAGTATAGCCTCTCCCACATCACTGCAAGTTTGATGATTCACTGATGGTGTTCAGGGACTGGGTCATCACCTTGTTACAAGCGGGAGATTCACACCTGTGAGCAGCTTTATCAAGCAAAGGACTTGGGGTGGGGATTTACAGGGTTTATGTGAGGTGTCAGCCTGCATTCAGTCCTTAGCATTTGGATGAAGGTTTGTCAAGGGTGAGTCCTGAGGAGTTGTGGGCACGTTCTTGCTGATTAGCAATCATTCGGTGATTTATGTTTTTCTGGTGGGTAGGAGGAGCTGTAAGGAGATGGGTGAGGGGGTTAGGAGGAAGAGCCTTTTTTACAGGGAGAGTGCTGCAGTGGACATCCTTTGTCCTTCAGGGACCCTCACAGGGCTCGAAATACTTACCAGGACAATTTGTACCCAGGCACATTGTGAAGTGGGTTCATGAAGAACATGGACACGACCTTGGAAACAAATCACTGCATATGTCTTATGGTGGAGGTATGTGTCATATTTGGGGTGATGCTGAAGACCCTGTGTGGTTTGTTGTGTTCGTGCTGCTGTCCCTGTGAACAACTTCACAAAAGGAAAGGTGTTTGCAGGGAGATGTACACTGGGGGAGGTGGAGCTGGAGGCCCTGGTGTGGATGCAGACGTGAGCTGTGGGTAGTTCATGGTCAGGACACAGCTGATGTATTCTGTGCAGGGAGGTGCAGAAGAGAAGCCAGTGCACCTGTTCAGTGTAGAGGATGCACTCTCATCAAAGGGATGGCAGCTGAATGCCATTCTGGAAGTCCCTCAAACTTTCTGAACTGCAGACCCCTCCTTTCACAAATGGGAAAAATAATAATACATTCCGAGCACTGGGCAGGTTGGGTAGATAAGTGGGGTCATTCACAGGAAAGCCATCAATGTTTGTTCCCAGTGAAAAGATAGTCCTGTCCATCAGCATGGGGTAGAGGGAATGAGAGGGGCTCTTGGGGAGAAGGGTACAGAGGGTGTCAGGATGGGCAAGGTGTTCTTTGAGTCCCCAAACCTGCTTGGGGAGTGAAAGAGGACTACAGTGACCAGACTGTCTGTGACCTGAACCAGGTGACCTAACATTGAATCCCAATTCCTAGTCCATTGCTGGGGGTTCACAAGCAGAGCAGAAGATACCCTGTATGTGGGCCACACTTTCCTCTCAAGAAATGGTCCATTTGCTGCAGGATAAATGCCCCTACATCCTCCCACCCTGTTACCACCTAAACTACAACCCCAGTGCCCTCCGTGACCTTTCTGATTCCTGCTCCATCTGAACTCCCTGGGTCCTCTCCCACAGTTCCTTGGGTAGGAAATGGGACTTTTCAAATCCCCTTCACAGCATTTGTTCCCTTTGAGCAGCCACAGCAAGGAGCAGAGGCTGCAGAGTCTAGAGACCTCTTTGTGGATTCTGACTGAGTCCCCTCTGGGGTTGTGACTTTGAGGAAGTCCCCTCTCAGCCCTTCCATTACTTCAGGTCTGAAATGGGGATATTATCAATACCTCCTATGGATTTAGAGGATTGTGGAGGGTACATGTGAGATCCAAGTTCCTCAGTGCCCAAGTGGCTCCCTAGGTGCCCTTTTTGGTGGTGCGTAAGGATCCTCCCAATACTCTGTCCTTGTCTACAGAGAGTAGGTTTATGTTTGACTGAAATGGATTTAACAGTGTTATGGGAAAACTTTATTCTGACACTTGTTAAAATGGTAAGGAATTCTTTATTCAGAACTATCAATATTTTGGATGTGTCAAGCTTCTGACAATATAGGTGAAATATTGAGTTCAACTTTAAGACAGCTGAGGATTTGAGCCAAGGAGTAGAGTGAACGGGTCAGTGGATGGAAAATTACTAACAGAAAACAGGGTAAGGGGTGTTCTTGGTAAACCAACTTAAAAATCTTGCCGTAGAGGTCAGATATCGAGGATAGGAAATGGGTGTTTGATCAGATATCACTGAGGGAGTTATTCTTACTAAGCGGGCTTTGCAGATTTCTTGATAAAACTTGGCTAAGCAGGCCCTGCAAGGATGGGTCAAAGACCAAGATCTGTGGGAAAGAACGCTCAGAAGATTCCGACTAAAGCTTAGGCAAATAGGCTTTGTCAGTCTCTGGTGTTGAAGGAAGTGACTTTTTGTCCTCCAAACAATATAGGTTCATTTCTCATTTGGTTGTTTTTGTTCGTTATGGACCAGCTGAGAGGAAATCAAGGTGGCAGTGTAAGAGGACTTGAGCTCACTTCTCCACATGAACACATCAAAAATACATCTACAGTGGAAAAATCTTCACTGAAATCTAAATGGAAACTGGCAGAAGGACTCCTGTACAACCAAGGTTGTAAGCATCATACACACGTAATCCGGCAGGAAGGGAAGAAAAGCACTGGGGTCTAGAGATGTGGGACTCAGAGGAGAAGGGAGATCACAGGTGGCAGACACCCACCCGGGGCAGTGAGCTGATCGAGCCACAGACTGGGTGACCCATTCCTAGGTTCTATATGGTAGAGGCAAGCCTCCTTACTTGTTGGAGGACGAGTGGGACAGAGAGAAAGGTTGGAGGATCCTGGACTCTGTTTGGAAGGAGTGTGCATGCTCCCACCGGGTCCTGGGGCCGGGCAGAGAGAGGTCTGCTTCAGCAGCTGTCGGTTTCCAGTGAGCAGGTTCACCACACACCCCGGCCAGAGCAGAAGAAATGCTCTGCCTCCACTAACTCCATGCCCCAACATGTCGCTGGATCTGGGGCAGTCAAGACCAGGGAAAGACTCCATTTATGGATGAAGAGGCAACCTAATCCCAGGGCAGAGCCCAGGTGGGGCTGCGGTGCCCATTGTGGGAACTTGCTCCACTGGTACATGAGAAGCAGCCCACACCTCTGACGGTAGCTGTTTGGCCACAGCTCACCCACTCCACCATACATGCAGAGAAACAACACTGGCTCTGCCTTCTCCCTTTGGAGCAGTGCCACAGCAGGGCGGGAATGGTGGAGGCTGGAGACACTGGTCAGCTGGGAGAGAGTAAGGGGTCTTGTCCCAGAGGCAGGATAATATATGAATAATTGCCCAGCCTGAAGACCAAAGAAAGAGCCCAGAGACAAGGACAGAGACATCAATGGTTTAATGGATAGGGGATCTTACTTATCCAGAGCAAGGTCCTGGAGACACACTCCCACCATTGTCTGCAGACAGGAGGCAGAATGTGAATGCAGTTCTTTTTTACTGGGGGGCAGAAGGAGTTTACCTGATTTAGAGGGAATTGACGTGAGGTTAGCTCATCAGTTCTCAGGGAAACCATCACAGGAGAACAGCACTCAGCCCCTTTGATAAACTATCAATGTGAAGAAGTTATGATCTAAAGATTAGAACAATCACTACCTGTGGCTAGGGCAAGAAGGTAGGCATTGACTGAATAAGCCTTATGATTAACAGGGAAGGTCAGCCATGTGAGTAGGGTGCAGGTGAATCAGACTGGTGGGGCAGGGATGTACATAGAGCAAGAATACAGCCATTTTGTGTGGCCTGATCATCCATCAGTGTTTCTCAGTGACTTGGGCACAATCACTGACTATGCAGCCAGGAGAGCCTTTGCTGGGGGACCAAAAGCTGTGCTTTCCCTCTTGTTTAGCTGCATCAGGCCTGCCCAATATCTCCTTTCCAGATTCCCAGTCAGGGTCCTGTCTTTTTTCTTGTCCCTGATCATAGCTTACAAAATGACTCTAGCACTTCAGGGTGCACGCATTTCAAGAGCAATAGGATGTTTATTTACTTCTAGTTACCACTGGATGTCGATGTGGTTTGGCTTCAAGGAGTCTGAGATTAAATAAATGCTGTGAAGTATACCCCCCCTTTTCCTCATGTATCCCCACCCAGACCTTAAGAGGGATGGAGCCGCTTCCTCGCCCCCCCACCACAGCTGATTTCCCAGCGCTCCGCTCGGTGCTGTTTGGCTTTATTCCTGGTGCTTCCAGTGTGGGGCGCCACTGCTTCAGGCCACGGAACTACATTACACAGAAGAACTTGCGCTAAGAGAACGTTCATCCAATGAAAATCTAGAAAAGGGGCATTTCCGGGAGGGGAACATCAGGGAGGAGAACTTCCGGTGTCTTCGTAAGGAGATTTTGATTGTTGTTGAGACTGTAGACCTGTTCAATATCTCCGCTGTGCGGTGTTGGGAACAAGGTGAAGGGCCCAGGAGGCGGAAGTGGAGGGTTTGTGCGCACTACACAGGGGCGGGGCGGGGACGACGCCGCCGCTTGCGGGGAGTAACCGTGCCGACCCCGACCCGGTCGCTGGACTGTCGCCGCTCCGCTCCGCGCAAAGGCTCCGATGGCGGCTCCTGCGCTGAGGGACCCACCTCAGGTAAACGCTGCGGTCTCCGGGTTCTCGCCTGCCCGTTTCCCCACCGAAATACAAACGCCCCGAGTGAGCGGTGCCTGGACAGGTCTGGTCCAGGACAGTGAGAGCTTCAGGGGTGTTTTATCTATTTCTGACCACCAGTGTATGCGGTGTGAATGAGGCTTGGAGATGCAACCGAAGCAGGAACATTCCGGGGACGTGTACTCCGTCTTGTTTCTGCGAGGAACTAAGTTTGAGGCCAGACTGTATCTGCAGTGGTAGCTGAGAGGCTATACTTTTCTTCTTAGGGCCCTCGGAGCGGTGGAGAGTTTTGAACAAAGGAAGGACACAATCTGAGTTAGGCTTTTAAAAATTCTCCAAAGCCTGTTCAGTGGAAGAAAAGACTCTAGGTGGACGATGAGGACTTTGAGGCAGAGGGAAGTTGTGGCTTTTCCAAGGTCACAACTGATAAACGGTAGCACTGGAGACGGAGGCAGGGTGGGGAGATTAGCCAGTAAGCCCAAGATTACCTGGCTCTGGTTCCGCCATGGGGCCAGGGAAGGCCTGATATACTGGAGTACCACCATGGTCACTTTCTTCTATGGCCTGCTTGTTCCCACAGATTCCCAGGGCTGCAGAAGCACTTTTGGTTAATGGAGGTTGTCCCAATCCCTCACTTGTTTTGACCCCCACGCACACATTCTCTGTATTTGAGGTGTCTTAGTGTTCTTCACCTGCCATTCTACTAGCTTTTTGGTATGGGGACTTTGGAGAACCTCATGCTCTGGGTACTGAGAGCAGGCCCAGATGTTCTATGGAGGGAGTATGGAAGGTTACTCCAGAACCCACACCAGTATGTGGAAGTACTTTGAGGTGAGGTTGAGTTGGTTTAGGTAAGTGCAGGTCTCCTTTATTTTCTGGTGGGAATAAACAGCACAGAAAAGCAGGATTTCGGCTTCAAATGACTGCCTGTGTGTTCTGGGGGTATTGGGAGATTCAGATCAGAGGAGGGATGTTTTCTACCCCAGGTCTCAAATGGCTACATCTTTTTGGGCAGTAGGGGAAGTGTGTGGGAAGATGGATTGTGGGTTTTCAGGAGTGAGACCGTTCATGGTTTCATTTGTCCCTCTTATACCAGGGCAGTGTGACCTTTGAGGATGTGGCCGTGTACTTCTCCTGGGAGGAATGGTGTCTTCTTGATGAAGTTCAGATACACCTGTACCTTGATGTCATGCTGGAGAACTTTGCTGTTGTATGCATGCTGGGTAAGGCCCTCACACCCACCCCTATCCTCTGAGCTAGGTTCTTCCTTTCTTCTCTTCCTCAAGGGCAGCTCTGTCCTCCCATCTGGAACATGGGCACTGCTTTCTTCTTAAATTCCTTGGTTATGTGCTGTGGTTACTATGGCTAGGCAGAGTGCATCCCTAGTCCTTAGTGCCCGAACACCAGTAGCCCCAAAGTTGCAGCTAAAGATTCAGGGTCAGTAGTCTTTTTGTAGATTGTTTTTAGTTTTATTGAAGTATTGTTGATTTACAATTTTGTTTTAATTTCTGCTGTACAGTAGGTCCGTGGTTATCCATTTAAAATACAGCAGTGTGTACATGTCAATTCCAAACTCCCTAACTATCCATCCCCTTCACCCTTCCCCCTTGGCAACCACAAGTTCATTCTCTATGTCCGTGAGTCTGTTTCTGTTTTCTAAATAAGTTTATATGTATCAACTTTTTTTTTAGATTCTGCATATCTTTCTCTTTGTGACTTAACGTCACTCAGTATGACAGTCTGTAGGTCCATCTATGTTGCTGTGAATGGTGTTATTTCATTCGCTTTAATGGCTGAGTAATATTCCATGGTATATAAGCACCACATCTTCTTTATCCATTCAACTGTCGATGAACATTTAGTTTGCTTCCATGTCTTGGCTATTGGAAACAGTGCTGCATTGAACATTGGGGTGCATGTATCCTTTCAAACCATGTTTTTCTCTGGATATATGGTGAGGAATGGGATTGCTGGAATATATGGTAAGTCTATTTTTCGTTTTTTGAGGAACCTCCATACTATTCTCCATAGTGGCTGTACCAATTTACAGTCCTAGCAGCAGTGTAAGAGGTTTCCTTTTTCTCCACACCCTTTCCTACACTTGTTATTGTAGGCTTTTTAATGATGGCCATTCTGACTGGTGTGAGGTTGTACCTCATTGTATTGAATAGTTTTGATTTCTATTTTTCTGATAATTAGCGATGATGAGCATCTTTTCATGTGCCTATTGCCCATTTGTGTTTTTGCTTTAGAGAGATGTTTATTTAGGTCTTCTAGGTTGTTTGTTTTTTGTTATTGAGTTGTATAGCTGTTTATATATTTTGGAAATTAAGCCTTTGTCAGTCACATTATTTGGAAATAGGATATCTTTTTGTTTTCTTTATGGTTTCCTTTGCTGTGCCAAAGCTTATAAGTTTGATGAGGTCCCATTTGTTTATTTTTGCTTTTATTTCTGTTGCCTTGGGAGACTGTCATGGTCAGTAGTCTTGCCATCCACCTGATCAATCCCTCCTTGTTTGCCCTGTCTTTGGCCAGGTGACTGTCCAAATGAATGGTACCCAAACTTTGCTCCATTCTTGTACCTGACATATTTTTGTGCCTGACTGTGTGACAGTGTTGTCACTGACATGGTTACTACTAAAACAGACCATAGGATGTTTTTTCAAGACCTTTTTTCAAGATTCCAATTTCTCTATATCCACACCAGCATCTGGTTTTTTGTTTCTTTTTATTTTTTTAACATTTATTTATTTATTTCAGTTTCGCCAAGTCTTAGTTGTGGAAGGCTGGTTCCTTAGTTCTGGCTCACTTGTTCCTTAGATGCGGCTTGCAGACTCCTTAGTTGTGGTATGTGAACTGTTAGTTGTGGCATGCATGTGGGATCTAGTTCCCTGACCAGGAATCGAACACCGACCCCCTGTGTTAGAAGCGCAGAGTCTTAACCACTGCTCCACCCCGGATGTTCCAGCATCTGTTATTTTCTGTTCTCTTTTTCTGTTTTGTTTCCGCCTTGCTGGGGGGCTTGTAGGATCTTAGTTCCCCAAGAAGTGATGACCAGGGATCGAACCTGCACCCCCTGCAGTGACAGCGTGCAGTCTTAACCACTGGACTGCCAGGGAGGTCCCTGTTATTTTCTGTTCTTTAGATCATAGCCATCCTAATAGGGGTGAAATGGTATATTTTTCCCATTTCAATTACATCCCTTTCGGTGTGCTTATTGGCCATTTGTACAGCTTTAGAAAAACATCTGTTCAAGTTCTTTTTTATTTATTAATCAAGTTGGCTTTTTGGTTGTTGTTGAATTAAAGATTTATCCATAAATTCTGGATATGAATCCCTTTTTATATACGTGTTTTGGAAATGTTTTCTCCCAATCTGTGGTTTCTTTCTTACTGTGTTTATAGTGTCTTTTGATGTTAAAAAGTTTTTCATTTTTTTCCTTTCTTCCCCCAGCTTTCTTAGGCTATAATGACACATAAGTTTGTGTAAATTAAAGGTATGCAACAAAAATTGTTTGTTTTTATGAGGTCCAATTTGTTTATTTTTTGTTTTGTTGCTTTTGCCTTTGTTGTCAAAGGCAAGAAATCATAGCTGAATCCAACGTTTTGAAGCTTTACTTGTTTGTTTTTTCTAACTCTCCCTGTAAACAAGGCTCTTACATGTTAGCTCTTACGTTTAGGCCTTTGATATATTTTGAGTGAATTTTTGTGTATGGTGTTAGGTAAGGTTCTAATTTCATTGTTGTGCATGTGGGTATCTGGTTTTCCCTGTGCCATTTGTTGAAAAGGCTGTCCTTATTCAATGAAAATCATCCTCTTGTTAGTAATTATTGCATCATATATTTGAAGGCTGATTTTTAGACACTCTAGTCTCTGTTCTATTCCACTGGAGTATATATCTGTCTTTATGCCAGTAGCACCTTACGGTGTTTTGCTTACTGTAGCTTTGTAAGAAAGTTTGAATTCATGTGTTGTGAATCCTTCAACTTTGTTGATTTTCACAATTGTTTTGGCTGTATTGAATCCCTTGAAAGTCTATGTGAATTTGAGTCTGAATATTTTTTTTTTGAATTTTTCTATTTCTTGAAGACGCCATTGTTTTTGATAGGGATTGCATTGAATCAAAAATCCCCCATCTGAGTGTTAAAACTGATGAACCTACACGAACATATCATTATCACTCAAAATCTAAAGTTTGCAATAGGGTTCACTCGTGGTGTTGTACATTCTGTGGGCTTTGATGAATGTATAATGACACGTATTCACCATTATAGTATCATACAGAATGTGTTCAATTTTCAACTAAAAATTCTCCATGCCCCACCTGTTCATCCCTTCTTCCCCCATACTCCTTGGTGTCCCCTGATTATTTTTTACTGTCTCATTAGTTTCCCCTTTTTGAGAATGTCATATCCTTGGATTCATACAGTATGTAGCCTTTTCATCTTGGCTTATTTCACATAGTAACATGCATTTTAAGTTTTCTGCATGTCTTTTCATGACTTGATAGCTCACTGCAGTTTATTTGTAAATAATGTTGCTGTTCTCTAGATGTATCATGTTTATCCATTCATCTACTGAAGGATTTCTTGATTACTTCCAAGTTTTGAAAGTTTTGAATAAAGCTACTGTAAATATGTGTTTGAAGGTTTTTGTGTATATGTCCCTTTTCAACTCCTTTGTATAAATACCACAGAGTACAATTGCTGGAGGATATAAGATTATGTTCAGTTTAGTAAGAAACTACCAAACTGCCTTTCAAAGTGGACTCTACCATTAAGCATTCCAATCAGCAATTAATGAAATTCCTGTTGCTCCACACCCTCACCAGCATTTGGTGTTGTCAGTGTTTGGATTTTGGCCATTTTTATAGGTATGTATTGGTATCTGCTTTTGAGTTTAATTTGCATTTCCGTGCATCTTTGTATATGCTAAATTGTTATGTGTATATCTTCTTTTAATAAAGTGTTTGTTAAGGTGTTTTGCTCATTTTTTATTTGGGTTGTTGTTTTTGTACTGAATTTTAAGGTTTTTTTTTTTTTTTTTTTTTGCGGTACGCAGGCCTCTCACTGTTGTGGCCCCTCATGTTGCAGAGTACAGGCTCCGGACGCGCAGGCTCAGCGGCCATGGCTCACAGGCCTAGCCGCTCTGCAGCATGTGAGATCTTCCCGGACCGGGTCACGAACCCGTGTTCCCTGCATCGGCAGGCGGACTCTCAACCACTGCACCACCAGGGAAGCCCAAGTGTTTTTTGTACTTAACTTTTAGGCCCATTATCCATTTTGAGTTAATTTTTTGTGAAGGGTGTAAGGTTTGTGTCTAGAATTCATGTCTTGGCATGTGATGTTCGGTTGTTCCAGTACTATTTATTCTAAAGACTTCATTTATCTCCATTGTATGGCACTTGTCATCTGTCAAAAGTCAGATGAGTGTATTTCTGTGGATCTGTTTTTGCGCTCTCAATACTGTTCATTGATCTGTTTCTCTGTCCTTTACACAATACTGCACTGGCTTGATTACATTTCGTTTTTGTTTTTTTTCACCATGCCACGCAGCTTATAAGTTCTTAGTTCCCCAACCAGGGATTGAACCCTGGGCCCTCAGCAGTGAATTTGCAGAGTCCTAACCAAGGGTGCCAGGGAATTCCCAGGCTTGATTACCTTAGATACTAAGTCTTGTTTTTCTTTTCCTTTCTCTTTTTTTCTTTCTTTTTCTTTTTAAGATACTAAGTCTTGAAGTTGAGTAGTGTCAGTCTGCGACCTTTGTTCTTCAGTATGGTTTTCGCTATTCTGGGACTTTTGTCTCTCTGTATAAACTTTAGGATCAATTTACTTATGTCCACAAAATAATGTGCTGGGATTTTGATTTGGATTGCATTGAATCTAGGTGCAGTCTAGGTGAAATTAGAAAGAACTGACTTCTTGACAGTAGTGGGTCTTCATATTTATGAACGTGAAATATCTTTCCATTTATTTAGTTCCGTTTATGTAGTTCTTTGATTTCTTCATCAGAGTTTTAGAGTTTCCCTTATGTAGATTTTTTTTCTTTTTATATTTATTTATTTCTGGCTGCGTTGGGTCTTTCTTGCTGCAGGCGGGCTTTCTCTAGTTGCGGCAAGCAGGGGTTTCTCTTCATTGCGGTGCGCAGGCTTCTCATTGTGGTGGCTTCTCTTGTTGCAGAGCATGGGCTCTAGGCACATGGGCTTCAGTAGTTGTGGCACGTGGGCTCAGTTGTTGTGGCTCACAGGCTCTGGAACGCGGGCTCAGTAGTTGTGGCTTATGGGCTTAGTTGCTCCACAGCATGTGGGATCTTAATGGACCAGCAATCAAACCCACCTCCCCTGCATTGGCAGACAGATTCTTAACAACTGTGCCACCAGGGAAGTACCCCTTCATGTAAATCTTGTATATGTCTTGGTAGATTTATAATTAAGTGTTTCTTCCTTTCTCTCTCTACTTGTTTAAGGGGGTGTTAATGTACATGGTCTTGTGTTTTTAATCTTGTGTTTTTAATTTCAAATTTCACTTGTTTATTCTTGATGTATTGGAAAGTGATTGACTTTTGTATAGTATCCTTGTATCCTGAAACTTGGTTATAATTGCTTCCAAGTTCCAGGATTTGTTTTGGGGTTTTTGTGTGTGTGTATATTTTGGATTTTACATAGCTGGTTATATCATCTGAGAATTAAGGCAGTTTGATTCCTTCCTTCCCAATCAGTATAACTTTTATGTAACTTTCTCCTATCAGTCCATTAATTATGATTTATAGTATAAAGTTGAAAGGGAGTTGCCAGAGGGAAGAGCCTTGCCTTCTTCATCTTATTGGGAAAGTTTCTAGTTTTTCTCTAGTTTTTCATCTGGTAAAGGTGAGAGTATAGGGTTTATTTCAATTGTCAAGTTGAAGTTCTTTTTCTATTTTTAGTTTACTAGGAGATGGAGATTTTGATCATGAATAGGTGTTGGATTTTGCCAGATCTGGTTTTCTGAATCTATCAATGAGATCATGTATTGGTGGATATTTTTTCTTTTTTCTTTTGGCTGTGCCACAGCTTGCAGTGTCTTAGTTCCCTGGCCAGGGATTGAACCTGGCCTAAAGCAGTGAAAGCACCAAGTCCTAACCACAGGACTGCCAGGATATTCTCACATATTTGTATTTAAAGTGGGTTTCTGGACTTAACTCATGGCACATTGGTTAAGAATCCACCTACCAACGCAGGGGACATGGGCTTGATCCCTGGTCCAGGAAGATTCCACGTGCCACAGAGCAGTTAAGCCTGTGAGCCACAACTACTGTGTCTGTGTGCTGCTACTATGGAAGTCTGCATGCCCAGATCCCGTATTCTACAAGAGAAACCACCACAATGAGAAGCCTGCACACTGCACTGAAGAGTAACCCCTGTTTGCTGGAACTAGAGAAAGTGCACATGCAGTAAGTTGATACAGCCACTATGGAGGACAGTATGGAGGTTCCTTGAAAAACTAAGAAAATAGCTACCATATGGCCCAGAAATCCCACTACTGGGCTGAGATCCCACTACCCTGAGAAAACCAGAATTCAAAAAACTACATGTACTACAGTGTTCATTGCAGCACTATTTACAATAGCCAGGACATGGGAGCAACCTAAATGCCCATTGACAGTTGAAGGGATAAAGAAGATCTGGTACACATATACAATGGAATATTACTCAGTCATAAAAAGGAACAAAATTGAATAATTTGTAATAAGGCGGATGGACCTAGAGTCTGTTATACAGAGTGAAGTAAGTCAGAAAGTGAAAAACAAATACCATATGCTAATGCATATACATGGAATCTTAAAAAAATGGTACTCATGAACCTAGGGGCATGACAGGAATAAAGATACAGATGTAGAGAATGGACTTGAGGACACAGGGAGGGGAAAGTGTAAGCTGGGACGAAGTGAGAGAGTAGCATTGACATATATACACTACCAAATGTAAAATAAATAGTTAGTTGGAAGCAGCTGCATAGCACAGGGAGATCAGCTCAATGCTCTGTGACGACCTGGAGGGGTGGGATAGGTAGAGTGGGAGGGAAGCTCAAGAGGGAGGGAATATGGGGATATATGTATACAGATAGCTGATTCACTTTGTTATACAGCAGAAACTAACAAAACATTGTAAAGCAATTATATTCTAATGAAGATGTAAAATAAATAAATAAAGTGGATTATTTTGAGAGAACATATAGCTGACTCCTGCTTATGGATTCACTCTGATAATCTCTCTTTTCATTGGTGCACTGAGACTATCAGTGTTTAATATATTGATATAGGTGGATAAATATTTAATGTATTTGTTACCATTTTCTACCATTGACCATATTCTTTGTTCCTATTTTAGTCTTCCACTCTTGTTTTTATTGTTTAGATCAAGCATCTTGTATGATTGCATTTTCTCTCCTTGTTAGCATATCAGATATACTCGTTTCTTTTCATTTTTTTAATGTAGTTGTGCTAGAGTTTGCACTCTGTATTTACATCTGATTGAAGTCCACTTTCATATAACACTGTATGGCTGCCTTGGTAGTTTGAATATCTTATAATTTAAAAAAATCCTAATTGCTATCCTGCATTGTATTATTGTTATCATTTGTTTTAATTTTACATAAGCATACATAAATGGGTGTGTTTTAAAATGCATAACGGGGCTTCCCTGGTTGTGCAGTGGTTGCGAGTCCGCCTGCCAATGTAGGGGACACAGGTTCAAGCCCTGGTCTGGGAGGATCCCACATGCCTCAGAGCAGATAGCCTATGTGCTACAGCTTCTGGGCCTGTGCTCTGGAGCCCATGAGCCACAACTACTGAGCCTGCATGCCACAACTACTGAAGCCTGTGCACCTAGAGCCTGTGCTCTGCAACAGAGGAGGCCACTGCAATGAGAAGCCTGTACACCGCAACAAAGAGTATCTCCCGCTCGCCACAACTGGAGAAAGCCCACATGCAATAATGAAGATACGATGCAGCCAAAAATAAATAAATTCATTAATTAAAAAATGCATAATGGAGTATACAGTTACTATTTTTCCTTAGGAGACATGCATATGGGCAATGGCTACATGAAAAGATGCTCAATATCACTAATAGTTGGGAAATGCAAATCAAAACCACAATGAGGATTTCCCTGCTGGCACACTGGTTAAGAATCCACCTGCCAATGCAGGGAACATGGGTTTGAGCCCTGGTCTGGGAAGATCCCACATGCCCTGGAGCAACTAAGCCTGTGAGCTACAACTACTGAGCCTGCACTCTAGAGCCCGGGAGCCACAACTACTGTGCCTGTGTGCCACAACTTCTGAAGCCTGCACGTGTAGAGCCCATGTTCTACAAGAAGAGAAGCCACCACAATGAGGAGCCCGTGCACCACAGCGAAGAGAGCCCCTGCTTGTGGCAACTAGAGAAAGCCCACATGCAGCAATGAACACCCAACACAGCCAAAAATAAATAAAGAAATAAATTTATTAAGAAAAGAATAATCCACCTGCCACTGCAGGGGATGTGGGTTAGATCCCTGATCCAGGAAGGTCCCACGTGCTGCAGAGCAGCTAAGGTCCCATGCCACACTACTGAGCCTGCACTCTAGAGCCCATGAGCCACAACTTCTGAGTCCGAGTGCCACAACTACGGAAGCCTGTGTGCCCTAGATCCTGCACCACAACTACTGAGCCCATGTGACAGAACTGCTGAAGCCTACGCACTCTAGGGCCTGTGTGCTGCAATTTTCGAGCCTGCATGCTGCAACTACTGAAGTCTGTGCACATAGAACCTGTGCTCCACCACGAGAGAATCCACCACAATGAGAAGCCCGTGCACCACAACAAAAGCCTAGCCCCCACTCATCACAATTAGAGAAAGCCCACATGCAGAAACGAGGACACAATGCAGCCAAAAATAAATTAAAAGTTAGGAAAAAAACCCACCGTGAGATACCACCTCACACATGTTACAACGTCTGTTGTGAAAAAGCCAAGAAATAAGTGTTGGTGAAGTTGTGGAGAAAAGGGACCCCTTGTGCACTGTTGGTGGGAGTGTACATTGTTACAACTACTATGGAAACTATGGAGAATCCTTACAAAATTCAAAAAGGAACTTCCATATGGTCCAGCAATTCCACCTCTGTGTATTTATCCACAGGGAGTGAAATCATCGTCTCAAAAAGATACCTGTACCTCAGGTTTATTTCAGCATTATTTACAATATTCAACAGATGGAAACAACCTAAGTGTCCATTGATGGATGAGTGGATCTAACAAACATGTGGTATATGTGGCATATTATGCAATAATATACAACCATAAAGAAAGATAGAAATTTTGCCATTTGCCTCAACATGGATAGACCTTGAGGACATTATGCTAAGTGAAATAAGTCAGAGAGAGAAAGACAAATCCACTTGTCCCACTGTTTCCACGGAGGATTGGTTCCAGGAGCCCCTGCATATACTGAAATCTGTGGATGCTGAAGTCCCATAGTCAGCCCTCTGATTCTGAAGTTTTCCCATTTGTGGATTCATCTAGCTACAGATCATGTGATCCTGTGTGTATTTGTTGAAAAATATCTCTGTACAAGTGGACCCAAGTAGTTTTAACCCATGTTGTTCCAGGTTTACCTGTACTACATGAGTATACTTACATGTTGAATCTTTAAAACAACAACACCACCACCAAACTCAGATACAGAGAAAGGATTAGTGATTGCCAGAGCGGGGCAAGGTGGTTAGAAGAAGTGAGTGAAGGGTGTCAGAAATTACAGACTTCTAGTTATAAGATGAGTAAGTCCTGGGGATGTAGTGCACAGCATAGTGACTTTAGTTAATACAACTGTATTGTACATTTAGAAGTTTCCAAAGGGTAGATCTTAGAAGTTCTCATCAGAAGAAAAAAATGTAATTATGTATGTTAACTAAACTTATTGTGGTACTCCTAGCAGTGTATACATAAATCATGTTGTACAACTTAAAGAAATACAATGTCCCATGTCAGTTTTATGTCATTGAAAGTTTTTTATTCTCTTATGGTCTTCCTTTCTCTATGAAACCCAAATTTGTGATCTATGTCATTTTTTCTCTCTGAAGAACTCCTTTTAATATAGTTCCACAATTTTTCTGTGTCTAAGAACGTGTTTATTTCATCATCAGTGTTGAAGATTTATGTTGCTGGTTACCAAATTCTAGGTTGGTGATGTCCCCTCCCCCTTCCCACTTTAAATATTTTACTCCATTCAGTTCTTATTTCCCTGAGTTCTGAGGAGAATTGAAATGTAATTGGGTGGCTTTTTTTGGCTTCTCTTGGGAAAGGTGTTGATTCCTTTAGCCTCTTTTAGTATTTTTTTTTCTGCATTTGAATGTGATAAGCCTAAGATGTAGTGTTTTTGGCATTAAACCTGCCTCATGTTCACTGAGCTTTCTCGATCTGTTGGTTGATATCTGACATCATTTTGTTAGAAATTCTCCATCATTATTGCTTCAAGTATTTATTCCGTTTCTTTTTTTCTTTCTGTTTCCATATGTGTGTGTTAAACATTTTGTGTTTGTCCCACGGATGTTGTATATTTGGGTATTTATTTTTTATTTTAATTTTTGTATTTTTTCAGTTCATTTTTCAGTTTTGGAAGTTTCTCCTAACAGAAAAAGAAGCTCAAATATTCTCTCCTCAGCTGTGTCCAGGGTACGAATAAGCCCATCATAGTCATTCTTCATTTCTGTTATGGTGTACTTGTTCTTTAGCATTTCTTTTTGGTCCTTTGTTAAAATTTTCATCTCTCAGCTTACATTTCCCTTCTGGCATTGTATGCTGGCTGCTTTATCCATTAGTAGGCATTAATTAGCATATTAGTCATAATTATTTTATATTCCCAATGTGATTGTTCAAACATCCCTGTGATATCTGATTTTGATTCTGAAGCGTTGTCTTTTCAAACTGTTTTGTGGGACACTGCAGATCTTCAGAAGATGCCATGGTTGCAAAAGAGTTAGATCAATTAGATTCTGCCAGTACAATAGTTGTTTAGGTGGGGAGATACATTCCTAACATTTTGTACTCCATCCATTGTACATCCTTTCCTCTGGCTCCACCGGATGTTCTTTTTTTGGCCCAACTGCGTGGCATGCCTGACCAAGAATTAAACCTGTGCCCCTTGCATTAGAAACAAAGAGCCTTAACCACTGGGTCACCAGGAGAGTCCCTGCACCAGACATAAAATGTAATATTTATATATTGTGTATTGTGTACTTAGTTCCTCTTGGCCAGTATTGGCTATTCAGCCATCCTGACTATGTTAGGACTTGTATCATTTGTGTCCCGTGTAGTTGGTCAAATTGGGATGGAGAGTCCTTTGGGCTTCATGGGATGGACATGACTCTGGTCTCAGCAAAAAGCCTCAGAGGTGGCCTGATTAAGATGAATGACAGGGCTTCCCTGGTGGCAGAGTGGTTGAGAGTCTGCCTGCCGATGCAGGGTACACGGGTTTGTGTCCCAGTCTGGGAAGATTCCACATGCCGCGGAGCGGCTGGGCCCATGAGCCAGGGTCACTGAGCCTGTGTGTTTGGAGCCTGTGCTCTGCAACAAGACAGACCACAACAGTGAGAGGCCTGCATACCGCAAAAAAAAAAAAAAAAAAAAAGAATGACAACTGGGAAAGGCCTTGATATTAGGTCTGTGTTTGAATGACAACTGGGAGAGGCCTTGATATTAGGTCTGTGTTTAAGTCATATCAGGAAGTATGACTGCCTCTTGACTAGTGTTTTAGTGCCATTGTCAGTGGCTACAAATCACTTCTCTCGTCTTTCTCCATTCGTGACATTCTGCCAACTTGTTATTTCTACTACTTCCCATTTTTATTCTGACTGCACTCTCGGATTCATTACCTACCACCTCTCTAAACCACTTATCTCATGTGGTCTTCACACTGTTTTTCCTGTAGTACCTACTGACACTATTTGTGTCCTCAACATAGGGATCCTTTAATATTTCTGGAATGCCAGTGACATGTTGCAGTCAGATTTTCTGAGACCTGGACATACACTTTTTTTTTTTTAACATCTTTATTGGAGTATAAGTCCTTTACATTGTTGTGTTAGTTGCTGCTGTATAACAAAGTGAATCAGCTATATATACACATATATCCCCATATCCCCTCCCTCTTGCATCTCCCTCTCACCTTCCCTATCCCACTCCTCTAGGTGGTCACAAAGCACTGAGCTGATCTCCCTGTGCTATGCAGATGCTTCCTACTAGCTATCTGTTTTACATTTCTTAGTGTATATATGGACATACACTTCTGTACGTTATCAGAGGTCACCAGGAGATGCAGTCCTGGTAAAGGCGATTGACAAGGAGTGAATTGCACAAGACGCCTTTCGCTTTGGGCCCCATCCAGTCCTTGTGTCCTGTACTTGGTGAGAACAGCTGCTTCTCAATTTGACCCCAAATTCATTTCCTGAACACAATCCTGTGGACTGGTTCTTTCACTTGTCAAATGTAGACTTGTGATGGCCTCACTCCCCGCAATAAACTCAACATGAACTTCATCATCGCTTGTTTTCAGGTTCTTTTCCTGCAGTTGAGGATGAAGAGATGCCTTCTGAACAGAGTGTATCTGCAGAAGGAGTGTCACAGATGAGGACCCCCAGGGCAGGTTCATCTCCTGAGAGGGCCCAGCCGTGTAAGATGTGCATCCCTGTTTTGAGAGACATTTTGCACTTGGCTGAAGAGCAAGGAACAAATAGGGAGCAGAAAGCATACAGATGTGGGGCATGTGGGAAAGAGTTCTGTTTCAGTGCAAACCTTCAAGAGCACCAGAAGCAGCACATTAGAGAGAAACCCTTCAGCTGTGATATGGGGAGACCCGCATTTTTCAAAAGCTGCAGAATCCATGTAATGGAGAATCTCTCTACCTACCTGGAGATTGGGAACAACTACGTGGCCAACATGGAACTTCAGCCACAGACCACTAATACCAGGAAGAAACTGAACAACAGTAAGGAGTGTGAAGCTGTTTTTCACAGTGGAAAAGGTCATCACAGCTGGGGAGAAGGCAAGAAAGCCTCCAGATACACAGAAATACTTATTCAGGATGAGAGAGTCCTCACTACTGAAGGGTTTTGTGAGTTCAGAGAATCCGGGAAAGCCTTCACCCAAAGAACTAACCTTATTCAGCATGAGCAAGTTCACACTGGAGAAAGGCCTTATGAATGCAGCCATTGTGGAAAATTTTTTAGCCAAAAATCCCATTTCCTTACACATCAGAGAGTTAACTGTGGAGGAACGCGCTATGACTGTAGTGAATGTGGGAAATCCTTTAGCCTAAGGAAGTACCTCAGAGCACATAGGAAAATCCACAGTGGAGAAAAGCCTTATGAATGCAAGGAATGTGCTAAATCTTTCATCCAAAAGTGGAACTTAATTGAACATCAGAAAGTTCACACTGGAGAAAAACCTTATCAATGCACCCAATGTGGAAAATATTTTGCCCGCAAATCCAATTTCCTTGCACATCAGAGAGTTCACACTGGAGAAAAGCCTTATGAGTGCAATGAATGTGGGAAATCTCTTACTACTAGCTCTGGCCTCTATTATCATCTGCGAGTTCACACTGGAGAAAGGCCTTATGAGTGCAGTGAATGTGGGAAATCTTTCACTACTTGGTCGATCCTTTGTAATCATCAGAGAATTCACAGTGGAGAAAGGCCTTTTGAGTGCAGTGAATGTGGGAGATTCTTTACCCGAAATGAAAAACTCAGTGCCCATATGAATGTTCACACTGGAGAAAAGCCTTATGAGTGCAATAAATGTGGGAAATCGTTTACGAGTAGGTCGAACCTTTGTAATCATTGGAGAGCTCACAGTGGAGTGAGGCCATTTGAGTGCAGTGAATGTGGGAAATTCTTTAGCCAAAAGGCATACCTCAATGCCCATAAGAAATTTCACACTGGAGAACAGGTTTATGAGTGCAACAAATGTGAGAAATCTTTAACTCCTAGGCTGAACCTCAAGTGTCATCAGAGAGTTCATACTAGAGAAAGGCCTTATGAGTGCAGTGAATGTGGGAAATCTTTTGTTGCTAGGAGTGGCCTCCAGTATCATCAGAGAGTTCACAATGGAGAAAGGCCTTATGAATGCAGTGAATGTGGGAAATCTTTTACTGCTAGGTCGAGCCTTTGTGACCATCAGAGAATTCACACTGGAGAAAGGCCTTATAAGTGCAGTGAATGTGGGAAATGTTTTACTGGTAGCTCTAGCCTTCTTCGTCATCAGAGAGTTCACAGTGGAGAAAGGCCATATGAATGCAGTGAATGTGGGCAGTCATTTACTAGTCGATCCTCTCTCTATGATCATCACAGAGTTCACACTGGAGAAAGGCCTTATAGGTGCACTGAATGTGGGAAAGCCTTTAAGAAAAGACAGCTCCTCCGCATCCATAGGAAAATCCACACTGGAGAAAAGCCTTTTCAGTGCAAGGAATGTGGTAAATATTTCACCCAAAGGTGCCACTTGATTAAACATCACAGAGTTCATACTGAAGAAAGGGCTTTATGAATATCATGAACGTGGCCGGCAGTGACATTGAAGGAGTTCCAGGTGGTAAGAGAGTGAGAAGAACCCGTGCAGCTAATGGACCCTTTCTAGAGAGGAAACTGAGACATAGAGATGATGTGTCATGTGTTTGTGATCTCCCAGAAATGGACAGTGATCTGGGCTTCAATGCCAGGTTGCCTGGTTCAGGATATCGAGAGTCTGGTCACTTCACTCCTCCCCTGCCCCCACCCCCAGGTTTGGGGACTGAAAGAACACCTTGTCCATCCTGACACTTCTGTGCTCCGATCCCCACACCAGGAGCCCTGCTCACACCCCAGCCCCATGCTGATGGACAGGATTATCTTTTCTCTGGGAACCAATATTGATGACTTTCCTGTGACTGACTCCATTTATGTATCCAACAAATCCAGTGCTGTGATTCAGTTATTATTATTGGCATTTGTGAAAGAAGGGGTGTCCAGCTCAGAGATGTTGAAGGATTTCCACAAGGGCTCACTAATGTCAGCCCTTTGATGAGAGTGGTTCCTCTACACCCTGCACCCGTCCACTGTCTTCTCTCCTGCCCCTCCGAGCAGGGCCTCCAGTTGCTGTGTCCTGACCCTGAACTACCCACATCTGACATCTGCATCACTACCAGGGTCTCCAGCTTCATTTTCACCAGTACACATCTCCCGGAAACACCGTCCTGCTTGGGAAGTTCTCCACAGGGACAGCAGCACTAAGCCAGGGACTCCGGACTGGGTCATTGGTGTCACCCCAGATTTGACACAGGCTCTATCACCATATGCAGTGATTTGTTTCCAAGGTCCTGTCCATCTTTACATACCCATCTCAGGATGTCCCTGTTGCCCTGTTATGTGGTTGACCCACTCACTGTTCTGGGCAGTGTGACAGACACAGAAGGATGAAGAATGTCCAGCGTGGCCCTACGTGACCTGGTCTCCAAGCATCCTCTTCCTAAGCCCTTGATCCATTGCCTCACTGTTCCTCCCATCCCTCCAGAAAAAGTGTTAACTCACCAAAATGATGATTGTTAATTAGCAAGAACTTGCCCTCCCCGCCTTGGGTCCCACACTTGATCAACCTACCTTAAAAGCTAAGATTGAATGTAGGCTGACCCCTCCCATGAAGACTTTAAAATTCATCTATAAAAAATTATGATTTTAATTGCATTTCTTCAGGATTTCTTTTTTCTTTTTGACCGTGTCAGACAGCATGTGTGATCTTAGTTCTTCTGATCAGGAATCTAACCCATGCCCCCTGCTGTGGGAGCCTGGAGTCCTCACCACTGGACTGCCAAGGAATTCCCTTTCTTAGGATTGTTGATGTTGAATTTTTGTTTTTCATGTGTCTGTTTTTTACCTGTGTCTCCTCTCTGGTTAAATTTCTATTTCTATCTTTTGCCTACTTTTATTTTGTGAGATATGGCTATTTTCTCTTTTTTTGACAAAAGAGAGCTGGTGAACAGCAAAGACATCTGTTAGATTTCGCTCATTCATCAATAACGTGAGTGATTTCTTTTCTGAATGTAATTGTAATTTGGAATAGTGAAAGAATATGTTCTCAAGTTTTTCTCAATTTTATACTATGCATAATGTAATGGCCACATACATTATACAGGTTTAGGAATAATCTGCATTATTAATATATGCTACCTTAGTGTTAAGTCCAGACATTCAGTTACACAATAAATTAATCTCTGGTTTGTAGTGTTTGCCGGTTTCCGTGTATAAATATTCCAACCATAATCAAGGTCAAATTGCCAACATAATTTCACTGAACATTCATTTGGGAAGCATTGCCAGCAGTCCGCTATTGTATTCTTTTTCCACCATTACAGGTACAGTAGCCGCAATTTTAAGAATGTAGCTAATAAACCATAGTAGAATTATAATAAAGTGATAGGTTTTGCATTTTTCTTTTGAAAATCATTTACTGGATGAATAGTTGACTTAAATTTTACCTAGTTAAAATGTACATTTTGACATACTTCTGTATAGCCCTCCAGCCAGTTTCCTCCTGCCATTGTTAATTCATCCTCAACATTAAAATGACTGATGCAAGAGCATATTCTACTTTTGTAATAGCTATTTTCAAATGTATATATAAATGGAATGACTGTGTTGGACCCTTCCTGTATCTATATCATTTATCGTGTTTATGCACATTTTTTGTGTTTGTGTATCAAGACTTACTACATAGTTTTTAAAATTTATAATCCTAGGTATCATGTCTTTGAATACATAACTTCTTAGAATGCATTTCTAAAATAAGAGAACCCTGGGACTACCCTCATGAAACAGTGGTTAAGAATCCGCCTGCCAAGGACTTCCCTGGTGGCGCAGTGGTTAAGAGTCCACCTGCCAATGCAGGGGACATGGGTTTGATCTCTGGTCCGGGAAGATCCCACAGGCCACTGAGCAAGTGAGCCTGTGCACCCCAACTACTGAAATCTGCGTGCCTTAGGGCACACGTGTGGCAACTACTGAAGCCTGTGCTCTGCAACAAGAGAAGCCACTGCAATGACAGCCCTTGCAATGCTTCGAAGAGTAGCCCCTGCTCATTGCAACTAGAGAAAGCCTGCGCACAGCAATTAAGACCCAACACAGCCATATATATAATAAAAGAGCCCTTCCTAACTCCAGTAACTTTATTACACACGGAAGTATTCTAAATGTCAGTCCATGTCAGCCCAACCAGGGACACTGTGTGTTAGATTTTGAATGCTAACACCCGTTGATTCAGCCTGGACCTACAAACTAATGTACCATTACACAAAGGATGTATGACAGAAGTGAGACCCTGTTGGGGAAATAAAATGGGAGGTGCTGACTCCGCACAGCAGGTGTGGCCACACAAACACTCCAGGGACATTGTGGCACAGGTATGTGTTAGGGATGCTCAAAATTCTCATGTGTGAGCCACACACAGTCACACAGTTCTCGTGTATCCGTGCGGTGAGGTGAGTGCAGACTGGCTTGGAAAAAACAACCTCTCCCACATCACCACAAGTTTGATGATGCACTGATGGTGTTCAGTTCAGGGACTGGGTCACAGCTTGTTAGAAGCTGGAGATTCACATCTCTGAGCAGCTTTGTCAAGCAAAGGACTTGGGGTGGGGTTTTACAGCCTTTATGGGAGGTGTCAGCCTGCACTGAGCCTTTAGCATTTGGACTAAAGTTTGTCAACGGTGAGTCCCGAGGAGATGTGGGCACCTTCTTTCTTATTAGCAATCATTTGGTGATTCATATTTTTCTGTTGGTGTAGGAGGGACAGTGGGGCAGTGGGTGAGGGGGTTAGGAGGAAGAGCCTTGGGGACAGGGAGAGTGCCACAGTGGACATTCTTAGTCATTTTGGGCCCCTCACAGTGCTCAGAATAGTGACTAGGACAATTTGGACACAGGCACATCCTGAAGCGAGTTTGTGCAGAAGATGGACAAACCCTTGGAAACAAATCACTGCATATGGCATATGGTGGAGGCCAGTATCACATCTGGGGTGACACTGAAGACTCTGTGTGGTTTCCTGGGTTGGTGCTGCTGTCCCTGTGACCAACTTCACAAAAGGGAAGGTGCTTGCAGGGAGATGTACACTGAGGGAGGTGGAGCTGGAGGCCCTGGTGGCGATGCAGACGTCAGGTGTAGGTAGTTCATGGTTGTGAGACAGCAGATGAAGTCCATTCAGGGAGGTGTAGAAGAGAAGCCAGTGCACCTGTGCAGTGTAGAGGAAGCACTGTCATCAGAGGCCTAGCAGCCGTGTGCCTTTGTGGAAGCTCCTCAACCTCTCTGAGGTGCAGACCCCTCCTTTCACAAATTGGAAGACTAATAATAGACTGATCAGTGGGCAGTTTGGGTAGATAAATGGGGTCATTCACAGGAAAGCCATTGATGTGGATTCCCAATCAAATGATAGTTGTGTTCATCTGCATGGGGCTGGGGTATGAGCTGGGCTCTTGGGAGGGAGACAGAGGGTATCAAGATGGACAAGGTGTTACTTGAGTCCCCAAAGCTGGATAGGGAGGGAAACAGAGTGCAGTGACCAGAATCCCCATGCCCTGAACCAGGCAACCTGGCATTGAATTCCAGATCCCTCTCTCTTGCTGGGAGATCACGAGTAGAGGACAGCCACCCTCTGCCTCTTTCCTCCCTAGACATGGTCCATTTGCTGCAAGATTAATGCACCTGCATCCTCCTACCCTCTTATCACCTCACACTCCACCACCCCCAGTGCCCTCCATGACCTTTCTGTTTCCTACTACATCTAAACACCCTCAGGGACTTCTGGTTGTCAAGTGGTTAAGACTCCAGGCTTCCACTACAGGAGGCACAGGCTTGATCTGTGGTTGGGAAACTATGGGCCCACATGCCATGTGGCATGGCCAACACACCCCCCAAAACAAAAAGCACACCCTCAGTCCCCTCCCTCATTTCCAAGCTAAGGGAATGGGACTCCTCAGAACCCCCTGACACTATCTGTTGTCCTTGAAGCAAGACATAAGAAGGACCTGGGGCTGCAGAGTCCAGAGACTTCTGCGTGGATTCTCTCTGACCCCCTCTGGGGTTGTGAGGTTGAGGAGGTTCCCTGTCAGCCCTTGTTTTCCATTTCCTTAGTCCTGGAATGGCAGTATTAGCAATTCCTTCCATTGATTTAGAGGACAGGGGAGGGTACATGTGTCATGAAAGCCCCTGAGTACCCAGGTGGCCCCCTAGGTGCCGCTTTTGAGAGGTGGGTAAGGATCCTCCCTTCCTCTGTCTGTGTCTATAGAAGTAGGTTCAGGTTTAACTGAAATGAACTTAACAGTGTAAGGAAAAAATTATTCTGATATTTATTAAAATGGTAAGACATTCTTTATTCAGTACCACTGGGATATGTGTCAAGATTATTACAATATGGAAGAAAAATTTAGTTCAACTTTAGATATAGTAAAGACAACTGAGGATTTATAGACAAGGAGCAGATTGAAGGGTTCAGTGGATGGAAAATTATTAATGGGAAACATCAAGCGTGAGGGGGGTTCTTGCTACATTGACTTAATAAGAATCTTGCTGAAGAAAGACCAGAGACATCAGATATCAGAGATAGGAATTGAGGATTTGATCAGAGGGTCAGGTATCAATGGTTAGATTATTACCTAACTACCTTTGCAGTTTTCTTTCTGAAACTGAGCTAAGCCATTCCTGCAAGGATGTGGGAAAAGCCAAAGACCAGTGGGGAAGAGAGCTCAAAGGAATCTGACTAAAGCTTAGGCAAAGAGACAGGGGTCCCACGTTCAATCCCTTATCGGGGAGTTAGATTCCCCATGCATGCCACAACTAAGCGTTCACATTCCACAACTGAGCAGTCCGCATGCTGCAACTAAAGATAGCGCATATCACAATGAGGGTCTGGCACAGCCTAAATAAATAAATAAATATTTAAAAATAAAATACAGGTTAGACAGAGTCTGTCAGTTCCTGTTGTTCAAGAAGGAAGAGACCTTTTTTCCTCTGAAGAACACAGGTTTTTTTCTCTCATTTGTTTGCTTTTGTTCCTTAAGTAATAGCTGAGAGGAAATCAAGGTGTACCTGGAAACTGGCAGAAGGACTCCTGTACAACGAAGGATGTAAGAAACATACACACGTAATTGGACAGGAAGGGAAGAAAAGTACTGGGGTCAAAATATGTGCGACTCAGAGGAGAAGGGAGATCACATGGACAGACACCCAGACAGGGCAGTGACCTGATCGAGCCACAGATTGGGTGACCCAGTCCTAGGTTCTATATGGTAGAAGCAAACCTCCTTACTTGTCGGAGGACCAGTGGGACAGAGAGAAAATTTGGAGGAGCCTGGACTCTGTTTGGAAGGAGTGTGCATGCTCCCACCTGGCCCTGGGACCGGGCAGAGAGAGGTCCGCTTCAGCAGCTGCCAGTTTCCAGTGAGCAGGTTCACCACACACCCCAGCCAGAGCAGAAGAAATGCTCTGCCTCCACTAACTCCATGCCCCAACATATTGCTGGATCTGGGGCAGTCAAGACCAGGGAAAGACTCCATTTATGGATGAAGAGGCAACCCAGTCCCAGGGCAAAGCCCAGGTGGGGCTGCGGTGGCCATTGTGGGAACTTGCTCCACTGGTACATGAGAAGCAGCCCACATCTCTGACGGTAGCTCTTTGGCCACAGCTCACCCACTCCACCATACATGCAGAGAAACAACACTGGCTCTGCCTTCTCCCTGTGGAGCAGTGCCACAGCAGGGCGGGAATGGTGGAGGCTGGAGACACTGGTCAGCTGGGAGAGAATAAGGGGTCTTGTCCCAGAGGCAGGATAATATATGAATAATTGCCCAGCCTGAAGACCAAAGAAAGAGCCCAGAGACAAGGACAGAGACATCAATGGTTTAATGGATATGGATCTTACTAATCCAGGGCAAGGTCCATGATAGACACTCCACCATGGTGCAGACACATTAGCTAGGAAGTGGCAGCAGTCTTTTTTACTGTGGAGCAGGGGGAGTTTATCTGATTTAAAGGGAATTGATGTGAGGTTGGCTCATCAATTCTTAGGGAAACCAGCAGAAGAGTATGCCACTCACAGTCCCTTTTATAAACTATCAATGTGAAGAAGTTATGAACTAAAGATTAGAACAATCACTAGGACTTCCTTGGTGATGCAGTGGTTAAGAATCCGTTTGCCAATGCCGGGGATGTGGGTTCGATCCCTCGTCCGGGAAGATCCCACATGCTGTGCAGCAACTAAGCCCGTGTGCCACAACTACTGAGCCTGCACTCTATGACCCACATCCCTCAACTACTGAAGCCTGCACCTAGAGCCCATGTGACCCAACAAGAGAAGACACCAGAATGAGAAGCCCTGAGCAGCACAACGAAGAGTAGCCCCCTGCTTGCCACAATTAGAGAAAAGCCCGTGGGCAGCAATGAACACCCAACACAGCCAAGAGAGAGAGAAAGAGAGAAAGAAAGAAAGAAAAAGAAAAAAGAAAGACACACGATTACTATCTGTGGCTAGAGAAAGAAGG
This sequence comes from Delphinapterus leucas, assembly GCF_059928025.1. Taxonomy (NCBI): domain Eukaryota; kingdom Metazoa; phylum Chordata; class Mammalia; order Artiodactyla; family Monodontidae; genus Delphinapterus; species Delphinapterus leucas. Next base: position 1,694,437 of record NC_143148.1, read on the forward strand.
TAGGCATTGACTGATTAGGTCTTATGATTAAGAGAGAAGTTCTGCCATGTGAGTAGGGTGCTGGTGAGTCAGACTTGGTGGAGCAGGGGGTGTATAAAGAACAACAGTACAGCCATTTTTGGTGCCTGATTATACCTCAGCGTTTCTCAGTTGGGCACAATCACTTACGATGCAGGCAGGAGAGCCTTTTCTGGGGGACCAAAAGTAGTGCTTTCCCTCTTGTTTAGCTGCCTCATGCCTGCTGAATATCTCGTCTCCATATTCCCAGTTACGGTCCTGTAGCTTTTTTTTTTTTTTCTCTGACCATAGCTTACAAAATTACTTTTATCACGTCAGGCTGCATGCATTTCAAGAGCAATAGAATAATGTTTACTTGCTTCTAATACCAGTGGATGTAAACTTGGGTTGGCTCCCAGGAGTCTGAGATTATGTCCAAACACTTCAGTAATCAGTAGCATTAAAGACTTTTAAATGCTCTGATGAATCTCGCCAATTCTCTCATGGATCCCCCACACCTTAAGAAGGATGGAGCCTCCTCCCCGCCTGCCCCATCCCATTGATTTCCCAGCGCTCCGCGCGATGCTACTCGGCTTTTTCCTGGTGTTTCTAGTGGGGAGCGCCACTCCTTGAGCCTTTACCCTTACATTACCCAGAAGAACTTGCGCTAAGGCGAAGTTCATCCAACGAAAATGTAGAAAATGGACATTTCCGGGAGGGGAAACATCAGGGAGGGGGACTTCCGGTGTCTTCGTGGCAGACGTCTTGATTGTTGATGAGGCTGTGGACCTGGTCAATAGCTCCGCTGTGCGGTGTTGAGAAAGAGGTGAGGGGCCTAGGAGGCGGAAGTGGAGGGTTTATGCGCACTACAGAGGGACGGGTCTTAGGGACGGGGACGACGCCGCCGCTTGCTGGGAGTAACCGTGCCGACTCCGACCCGGTCGCTGGACTGTCGCCGCTCCGCTCCGCACAAAGGCTCCGATGGCAGCGCCTGCGCTGAGGGACCCACCTCAGGTAAACGCTGCGGTCTCCGGGTTCTCGCCTGCCCGTTTCCCCACCGAAATACAAACGCCCCGAGTGAGCGGCGCCTGGTCACGTCTGGTCCAGGACAGTGAGGGCTTCAGGGGTGTTTTATATATTTCTGACCACCACTGTATGCGGTGTGAGTGAGGCTTGGAGATGCAACCGAAGCAGGAACATTCCGGGGACGTGTATTCCGTCTTGTTTCTGCGAGGAACCAAGTTTGAGGCCAGGCTGCATCTGGAGTGGTAGCTGAGAGGTTGTACCTTTCTTCTAAGGGCTCTCGGAGCAGTGGAGAGTTTTGAACAAAGGAAGGACACAATCTGAGTTAGGCTTTTAAAAATTCTCCAAAGCCTGTTCAGTGGAAGAAAAGACTCTAGGTGGGCGATGAGGACTTTGAGGCAGAGGGAAGTTGTGGCTTTTCCAAGGTCACAACTGATAAACGATAGCACTGGGGACGGAGGCAGGGAGGGGAGATTAGCCAGTTAGCCCGAGGTTACCTGGCTCTTGTTCCGCCAGGGAAGGTCTGATCCCCTGGAGTACCACCATGGTCACTTTCTTCTATGGCCTGCTTGTTCCCACAGATTCCCAGGGCTGCAGAAGCACTTTTGGTTAATGGAGGTTGTCCCAATCCCTCACTTGTTTTGACCCCCACGCACGCATTCTCTGTATTTGAGGTGTCTTAGGGCTCTTCATCTGCCATTCTACTAGCTTTTTGGTTTGGGGACCTTGGAGAACCTCATGCTCTGGGTACTGAGTGCAGGCCTAGACGTTCTATGGAGGGAGTATGGAAGGTTACTCCAGAACCCACACCAGTTTGTGGAAGTACTTTGAGGTGAGGTTGAGTTGGTTTAGATAAGTGCAGGTCTCCTTAATTTTCTGGTGGGAATAAACAGTGCAGAAGAGCAGGATTTCGGCTTCAAATGACTGCCTGTGTGTTCTGGAGGTATTGGGAGATTCAGATCAGAGGAGGGAGGTTTTCTACCCCAGGTCTCAAATGGCTACATCTTTTTGGGCAGTAGGGGAAATGTGTGGGAAGATGGACTGTGGGTTTTCAGGAGTGAGACCGTTCATGGTTTCATTTGTCCCTCTTATACCAGGGCAGTGTGACCTTTGAGGATGTTGCCGTGTACTTCTCCTGGGAGGAATGGTGTCTTCTTGATGAGGTTCAGATACACCTGTACTTTGATGTCATGCTGGAGAACTTTGCTGTTGTGTGCATGCTGGGTAAGGCCCTCACACCCACCCCTATCCTCTGAGCTAGGTTCTTCCTTTCTTCTCTTCCTCAAGGGCAGCTCTGTCCTCCCATCTGGAACATGGGCACTGCTTTCTTCTTAAATTCCTTGGTTATGTGCTGTGGTTACTATGGCTAGGCAGAGTGCATCCCTAGTCCTTAGTGCCCGAACACCAGTAGCCCCAAAGTTGCAGCTAAAGATTCAGGGTCAGTAGTCTTTTTGTAGATTGTTTTTAGTTTTATTGAAGTATTGTTGATTTACAATTTTGTTTTAATTTCTGCTGTACAGTAGGTCCGTGGTTATCCATTTAAAATACAGCAGTGTGTACATGTCAATTCCAAACTCCCTAACTATCCATCCCCTTCACCCTTCCCCCTTGGCAACCACAAGTTCATTCTCTATGTCTGTGAGTCTGTTTCTGTTTTCTAAACAAGTTTATATGTATCCATTCTTTTTAGATTCCGCATATAATCGATAACATACGTTATTTGTCTTTGTGTTTGTGACTTACTTCACTCAGTATGACAATCTCTAGGTCCATCCATGTTGCTGTGAATGGCATTATTTCATTCGTTTCAGTGGCTGAGTAATTTTCTGTGGTATATAAACACCACATTTTCTTTATCCATTCAACTGTCTACGGACATTTAGGTTGCTTCCATGTCTTGGATATTGTAAACAGTGCTGCATTGAACATTGGGGTGCATGTATCCTTTCAAACCATGTTTTTCTCTGGATATATGGCGAGGAATGGGATTGCTGGAATATATGGTAACTCTATTTTTTTGAGTTTTTGAGGAACTCAAAACGGTTTTTGAGGAACCTCCATACTGTTCTCCATAGTGGGCTGTACCAATTTACAGTCCCAGCAGCAGTGTAAGAGGTTTCCTTTTTCTCCACACCCTCTCCAACACTTGTTATTTGTAGATTTTTTAATGATGGCCATTCTGACTGGTGTGAGGTGGTACCTCGTTGTATTGAATAATTTTGATTTGCATTTCTCTGATAATTAACAATGATGAGCATCTTTTCATGTGCCCATTGCTCATCTGCGTTTTTGCTTTGGAGAAATGTCTATTTAGGTCTTCTGGGTTGTTTGTTTTCTGTTACTGAGTTGTATGGCTGCTTAGATATTTTGGAAAATTAAGCCCTTTTTGGTTACATTATTTGGCAATAGGTTATCTTTTTGTTTGGCTTATGATTTCCTTTGCTCTGCCAGAGCTTATAAGTTTGATTACGTCCCATTTGTTTATTTTTGCTATTATTCCTGTCGCCTTGTTAGGGTCAGTAGTCTTCCCCTCTGCCTGGTGGTAGATCCCTCCTTGTTTGACCTTTCTATGGCCAAGTGACTGTCCAAATTAATGGTACCCAGGTTTTGCTCCATTTTGGTACCTGACATTTTTTTGTGTGACTGTGTGACAGTATTGTCACTGATGTGGTCACTACTACAACAGACCATGAAATGTGGCTGCAAGACACTTTTTCAAGGTTCCAGTTTCACTGTATCCACACCAGTATCTGTTATTTTCTTTCTTTCTTTCTTTCTTTCTTTTTTCTTTCTTTCTTTCTTTCTTTCTTTCTTATTTATTAATTAATTAATTAATTTTTGTTGTGCCAGATCTTAGTTGTCACAGGCGGGCTCTCTAGTTGTGGCTTGCGGGCTCCTTAGTTGCTTCTTGTAGGCTCCTTAGTTGCACCACACAGGCTACTTAGTTGTGGCATGCAAACTCTTAGTTGCGGCATGCATGTGGGATCTAGTTCCCTAACCAGGGATCGAACCCCAGCTCCGTGCATTGGGAGCATGGTGTCTTAACCACTGCGCCACCCGGGAAGTCCCAGAATCTGTTATTTTCTGTTTTTTGTTTTGTTTTGTTTTGTTTTGTTTTGCCCTCACTGAGGGGCATGCAGAATCTTGGTTCCCCAAGAAGTGATTGCCAGGGATCGAACCTGCACCCCCTGCAGTGAAAGAATGCAGTCTTAACCACTGGACCACCAGGGGAGTCCCTGTTATTTTCTGTTCTTTTGATCATAGCCATCCTAATGGGTGTGAAATGGTATATCTTTCTCATTTCAATTACATCCCTTTTGGTGTGCTTATTGGTCATTTGTATATCTTTAGAAAAATATCTGTTCAAGTCCTTTTTTATTAATTAATCAGGTTGGTTTTTTGGTTGCTGTTGAATTACAGATTTATCCATAGATTCTGGATATTAATCCCTTTTTTTTGTTTTGTTTTAGGGGTTGAGCTATTCTTTTTTATTTGATTGATTGATTGATTGATTGGCTGCGTTGGGTCTTCTGCTGCTGCGTGCGGGCTTTCTCTAGTTGCAGCGAGTGGGGGCTCCTCTTCGTTGCGGTATGAGGGCTTCTCATTGCGGTGGCTTCTCTTGTTGTGGAGCACAGGCTCTAGGCACGCAGGCTTCAGTAGTTGTGGCACATGGGCTTTAGTAGTTGTGGCTCAAGGCCTCAAGAGCGCAGACTTAGTAGTTGTGGCATGCGGGTTTAGTTGCTCCGTGGCATGTGGGATATTCCTGGACGAGGGCTCGAACCCATGTGCCTTGCATTGGCAGGCAGATTCTTAACCACTGTGCCACCAGGGAAGCCCTTAATCCCTTTTTGTATACGTGTTTTGGAAATGTTTTCTCCCAATCTGTGGTTTCTTTCTTACTGTGTTTATAGTGTCCTTTGATGTTAAAAAGTTTTTCATTTTTTTCCGTTTCCCCCCCCCCAGCTTTCTTGAGTTATAATTGACAAATAAGATTGTGTAAATTAAGGTATGAGACAAAAATTGTTCATTTTTATGAGGTCCGGTTTGTGTAGTTTTTGTTTTGTTGCTTTTGCCTTTGTTATAAAGGCAAGAAATCATGGCTGAATCCAACATTCTGAAGCTCTTCTTGTTTGTTTTTTCTTAGAATTTTCTAGTGTTAGCTCTTATGTTTAGGCCTTTGATATATTTTGAGGCCTTTGTTTAGTCCTATAGTTTAGGCCTTTGATATATATATTACGTTTAGGCCTTTGAGTTTTTGTGTATGGTGTTAAGTAAGGTTCTAATTTCATTGTTGTGCATGTGGGTATCTGGTTTTCCCAGCACCATTTGTTGAAAAGGCTGTCCTTATTCAGTGGAAACCATACTCTTCTTAGTAATTATTGCATCATATATTTGAGGGCTGATTTTTAGACACTCTAGTCTCTGTTCTATTCCATTGGAGTATATATCTGTCATTAGGCCAGTAGCACTTTATGCTGTTTTGCTTACTGTAGCTGTATAAGACAGTTTGAATTTATGTGCTGTGAATCCTTCAACTTTTTGTTTTTCACAATTGCTTTGGCTGTATTGAATCCCTTGAGAATCTATGTGATTTTGAGTCTGAGTTCTTCTGTTTCTTGAAGGCATCATTGTTTTTGATAGGGATTGCGTTGAATCAAAAAAATCCCCCACCTGAGTGTTAAAATTGATGAATCTTCACGAACACATCATTATCACTCAAAATCTAAAATTTGCGATAGGGTTCACTCGTCGTGTTGTACATTCTGTGGGCTTTGATAAATGTATAATGACATGTATTCACCATTATAGTATCATAAAAAATGTGTTCAATTTTCAACTAAAAATTCTCTGTGTCCCACCTGTTCATCCCTTCCTCCCCCATACTCCTTTGTATCCCCTGATTATTTTTTTACTGTCTCATTAGTTTCCCCTTTTTGAGAATGTCATATCCTTGGACTCATACAATATGTAGCCCTTTCATCTTTGCTTCTTTCACACAGTAATACGCATTTAAGTTTTCTACATGTTTTTTCATGACTTGATAGCTCATTGCAGTTTAGCTGTAAATAATATTGCTGTTCTCTGGATGTATCATGTTTATCCATTCATCTACTGAAGGACTTCTTGATTACTTCCAAGTTTTGAAAGTTGTGGATAAAGCTACTGTAAATATCTGTTTGAAGGTTTTTGTGTGGATGTCCGTTTTCAAATCCTTTGTCTAAATACCACAGAGTACAATTGCTGGAGGATATAAGATTATGTTTAGTTCAGTAAGAAAGTACCAAACTGCCTTTCATAGTGGACTGTACCATTAAGCATTCCAGTCGGCAATGAATGAAATTCCTGTTGCTTCACACCCTTGCCAGGATATGGTGTTGTCAGTCTTTGGATTTTGGCCATTTTTATAGGTATGTATTGGTATAGGCCCTTTTTAAATAATTTATTTAATTTTGGCTGTACTGGGTCTTTGTTGCTGCACATGGGCTTTCTCTAGTTATGGCAAGCGGGGGCTACCCTTTGTTGCAGTGCGCAGGCTTCTCATTACAGTGGCTTCTCTTGTTGTGGAGTACGGGCTCTAGGTGCACGGGCTTCAGTAGTTGCAGCATGCAAGCTCAGTAGTTGTGGCTCGCACCTCTAGGGTGCAGGCTCAGTAGTTGTGGCGCATGGTTGCTCCCCGGTGCTTAGTTGCTACCTGGCATGTGAGATCTTCCCGGACCAGGGCTCGAACCCGTGTCCCCTGCGTTGGCAGGCAGATTCTTAACCACTGCGCCACCATGGAAGCCCTGGTATCTGCTTTTGATTTTAATTTGTATTTCCTTGCATCTTTGTATATGCTAAATTTTCATGTGGATTTCTTCTTTTAATGAGGTGTCTGTTAAGGTGTTTTGCTCATTTTGTATTTGGGTTGTTGTTTTCATACTGAATTTTAAGGGGTTTTTGTACTTAACTTTTAGGCCCATTATCCATTTTGAGTTAATTTTTTGTGAAGGGTGTAAGGTTTGTGTCTAGAATTCATTTCTTGACATGTGATGTTCAGTTGTTCCAGTACTATTTATTCAAAAGACTTCATTTTTCTCCATTGTATTGCACTTGCTCATGTGTCAATGGTCTGATGAGTATATTCCTGTGGCTCTATTTCTGCACTGTCAATACTGTTCATTGATCAGTTTCTCTATCCTTTCAACAATACCACACTGGTTTGATTACTTCTTTTTTTTTTTTTTTTTTTTTTGCCTGCTAGGCCTCTTGTAGGATCTTAGTTCCCCAACCAGGGATTGAACCCCTGGCCCTCAGCAGTGAAACCGTGGAGTCCTAACCAAGGGACCACCAGGGAAGTCCCAGGCTTGATTACTTTAGATACTAAGTCTTATTTTACTTTTTCTTTCTTTCTTTCTTTGTTTTTTTTAAAGATACTAAGTCTTGAAGTTGAGTAGTGTCAGTCTGCAACCTTCGTTCTTCAGTATGGTGTTGGCTATTCTAGTACTTTTGTCTCTGTGTATAAACTTTAGGATCAATTTATTTATATCCACAAAATTACTTCCTGGGGTGATTTGGACTGCATTGAAACTATAGGTGAAGTTGGGAAGAACTGACATCTTGACTGTAGTGGGTCTTCCTATTTATGAACGTGAAATGCTTTCCATTTATTTAGTTCTTTGATTTCTTCATCACAGTTTTATAGTTTCCCTCATGTAGATCTTGTACATGTCTTGGTAGATTTATAACTAAGTATTTCTTCCTTTCTCTCTCCATTTGTTCGGTGGTGGGGGTATTAATGTACATGGTCTTGTGTTTTTAATTTCACATTTCACTTGTTTATTCCTGATGTATAGGAAAGTGATTGACTTTTGTATCTTATCCTTGTATGCTGAAACTTTGCTATAATTGCTTCCTAGTTTCAGGATTTTTTGTTGTTGTTGTTCTATATTTTGGTTTTTACATAGCTGGTTATATCATCTGTGAATGAAGGCAGTTTGATTCCTTGCTTCCTGATCAGTATAAATTTAATACAACTTTCTCTTCTCATTGCATTAGTTATGACTTATAGTGTGAAGTGGAAAGTGAGTTGTAAGAGGGAACATCCTTGCTTTCTTCATCTTGCTGAGGATGTTTCTAGTTTTTCTCTAGTAAATATGATGATAGCTGTAGAGTTTTATTTAGATTAAGTTGAAGTTGTTACCTATTTTTAGATTACTAGGAAATGGAGATTTTGATCATGAATGGGTGTTGGATTTTCTCAAATCCCCCCCCACCCCACATCTGTTGATGAGATCATGATTGGTGGATTTTATTTTTATTTATTATTATTTTTTTGGCTGCACCACAGCTTGCAGTGTCCTAGTTCCCTGACCAGGGATTGAACCCAGGCTAAAGCAGTGAAAGTGCCGAGTCCTCACCACTGGACTGCCAGGGAATTCCCGCAGGTTTGTATTTAAAGTGGGTTTCTGGACTTCACTGGATTGCATAGGGGTTAAGAATCCACCTGCCAATGCAGGGGATATGGGTTTGAACCCTGGTCCGGGAAGATCCCACATGCTGTGGAGCAATTAAGCCCATGCGCCACAACTACTGAAGCTGGCACGCATAGAGGCCATGCTACACCACAAGAGAAACCACCACAACGAGAAGCCCGCGTACCACAACAATAGAGTAGCCCCTGCTTGCCGTAACTAGAGAAAGCCCACACGCAGCAACAAAGACCCAATGCAGCCAAAAATAAATTAAAAAATAGGGCTTCCCTGGTGGCTCAGTGGTTAAGAATCCACGTGCCAATGCAGGGGACATGGATTCGAGCCCTGTTCCAGGAAGATCCCACATGCTGCGGAGCACCTAAGCCCGTGCACCACAACTGCTGAGTCTGCACTCTAGAGCCTGAGAACCACAACTCCTGAGCCCGTGTGCCACAACTACTGAAGCCCATGCACCTAGAGCCCCAGCTCTGCAACAAGAGAAGTCACTGCAGTGAGAAGCCCGTGTACCACTACGAAGATTATCCCCTGCTCACCACAACTAGAGAAAGCTGTGTACAGCAACAAAGACCCAATGCAGCCAAAAATAAATAATAAGTAAATTAAAAATTTTTTCTTAAATAAAAAAAAAACACAATGAGATACCACCTGACACATGTTACAATGTCTGTTATGAGAAAGAGAAGAAATAAGTGTTGGTGAAGTTGTGGAGAAAAGGGACCCCTTGTGCACTGTTGGTGGGAATGTACATTGTTGCAACTACTATGGAAAACAGTATGGAGAATCCTTACAAAATTAAAAAGGGAACTTCTGTATGGTCCAGCAATTCCACCTCTGTGTATTTAGCCACAGGGAGTGAAATTATCATATCAAAAAGGTATCTGTACCTCACGTTTATTGCAGCATTATTTATCATATTCAAGAGATGGAAACAACCTAAGTGTCCATTGATGGATGAGTGGATCTAACAAACATGTGGTATATATGGCATATTATTCAATATTATACAATCATAAAAAAAGATGGAAATCTTGCCATTTGCCTCAACATGGATAGACCTTGAGGACAATATGCTAAGTGAAATAAGTCAGAGAGAGAAAGACAAATCCACTTGTCCCACTGTTTCCATGGAGGATTGGCTCCAGAAGCGCCTGCATATACTGAAATCTGTGGATGCTGAAGTCCCATAGTCAGCCCTCTGATTCTGAAGTTTTCCCATTTGTGGATTCATCCAACTACAGATCATGTGATCCTGTGTATATTTGTTGAAAAATATCCATGTACAAGTGGACCCAAGCAGGTTTAACTGTACTGCATGAGTATACTTACATGCTGAATCTTTAAAACAAGAACAACACCAAACTCAGATACAGACAAAGGATTAGTGATTGCCAGAATTGGGCAGGTGGTTAGAAGAAGTGAGTGAAGGGTGTCAGAAGGTACAGACTTCTAGTTATAAGATGAGTAAGTCCTGGGGATGTAGTGCACAGCATAGTGACTTTAGTTAGTACAACTGTATTGTATATTTAGAAGTTTCCAGAAGGGTAGATCTTAAAAGTTCCCATCACAAGAAAAAAAAATGTACCTATGTATGTTAACTAAACTTATTGTGGTAGTCATAGCATTGTATACATAAATCATGTGGTACAACTTAAAGAAATACAGTGTCTCATGTCAGTTTTAGGTCAATGAAAGTTTTTATCTTCTCTGATGCTCTTCCTTTCTCTATGAAACCCAAATTTTTTGATCTACGTCATTTTTCCTCTCTGAAGAACTACTTCTAGTATAGTCTCACAATTTTTCTGTGTCCAAGAACGTGTTTATTTCATCATCAGTGTTGGAGATTTATGTTGCTGGTTACCAAATTCTAGGTTGGTGATGTCCCCTCTCTCTTACCACTTTGAATATTTTACTCCATTCAGTTCTTATTTCCCTGAGTTCTAAGGAGAATTCAAATGTAATTGGTTTTTTGGCTCCTCTTGGGAAAGGTGTTGATTCCTTTAGCCTCTTTTAGGTTGTTGTTGTTGTTGTTTTCTGCATTTGAATGTGGTAAGCCTAAAGATGTAGTTGTTTTGGCATTAAACCTGCCTCATGTTCCCTGAGCTTTCTGGATCTGTTGGTTGGTGTCTGGCATCATTTTGTTAGAAATTCTCCATCATTATTGCCTCAGTTATTTCTTCCGTTTCTTTTTTTCATTCTGTTTGAGATGTTTCCATATGTGTGTGTTAAATTTTTTGTTGTTCTCACACGCGTGTTGTATATTCCGGTATTTTATTTTATTTTTTGTCATTTTTCAGTTCGCTTTTCAGTTTTGGAAGTTTCTCCTAAGAGAACATGAAGCTTAAAGGTTCTTTCGTTAGCTGTATGCAGGGTATGAATAAGCCCATCACATCATTCTTAATTTCTGTTATAGTGTACTTGATCTTTAGCATTTCTTTTTGGTCCATTGTTAAAATTTTCATCTCTCAGCTTACATTTCCCTTCTGGCATTGTATGCTGGCTGCTTTATCCATTAGTAGACATTAATTAGCATATTAGTCATGATCATTTTATATTCCCAGTGTGATCGTTCACACATCCCTGTGATATCTGATTTTGATTCTGAAGCGTTGTCTTTTCAAACTGTTTTGTGGGACACTGCAGATTTTCAGAAGACGCCATGGTTGCAAAGAGCTAGATCAATTAGATTCTGCCAGTACAATAGTTGTTTAGGTGGGGAGATACATTCCTAACATTTTGTACTCCATCCACTGTATATCCTTCCCTCTGGTTCCACCGGATGTTCTTTTTTGTTTTCGGCCACGCTGCATGGCATGCCCGACCAAGAATTAAAGCTGTGCCTCTTGCATTAGAAACAAAGAGTTTTAACCACTGTACCACCAGGAAAGTCCTTCCACCAGACACTCTTTTTTTCTTTTTTTTTGGCGGTACACGGGCCTCTCACTGTTGTGGCCTCTCCTGTTGCGGAGCACAGGCTCCGGACGCACAGGACCAGTGGCCATGGCTCACGGGCCCAGCTGCTCCACGACATGCGGGATCCTCCCGGACCGGGGCACGAACCCGTGTCCCCTGCATCGGCAGGTGGACTCTCAACCACTGCGCCGCCACGGAAGCCCACCAGACATTCTTTATGTAATATTTAAATGTTGTGTATTGTGTACTGAGTTCCTCTGGGCCAGTGTTGGCTATTCAGCCATCCTATGTTAGGACTTGTATTATTTGTTTCCCGTGTAGTTGGTCAGATTGGTATGGAGAGTCATTAGGGCTTTACGGGATGGATATGAATCTGGTTTCAGCAAAAAGCCTCAGATGTAGCCTGATTACGATGAATGGCAGCTGAGAGAGGCCATGATCAGGGCTGTGTTCAAGTCATATCAGGAAGTATGAATTCCTTGTGACTAGTGTTTTAGTGCCACTGTCGGTGGCTGCAAAGCACTTCTCTCGATTTTCTCCATTCGTGACATTCTGCCAACTTGTCTTTTCTATTTCCCATTTTTAGTATGACTCCGGCCTCGCATTCATTCTCTAACACCTCTGTAAACCACTTATCTCATGTGGTATTTACACTGATTTTCCCATAGTACCTACTGACACTGCTAGTATTCTCAACATAAGGAATCCTTTAATATTTCTTGAATGCCAGCAACTTGTTTGCAGTCAGATTTTTGGAGGTCTGGACATACACTTCTGTACACTATCACAGGTCACCAGGAGATGGGGTCCTGGTAAAAGCCATTGACAGAGGAGTGAATTATAGAAGACACCTATCGCCTTGGGCCACATCCAGTCCTTGTGTCCTGTACTTGGTGAGAGCAGCTGCTTCTCAAGTTGACCCCAAATTCATTTCCTGAATACGACCCTGTGGACTCGTTCTTTCACGTGTCAAATGTAGAATTGTGCTGGCCTTACTCCCCCCAATAAAGTCAACATGAACTTCACCATCACTTCTTTGTTTTCAGGTTCTTTTCCTGGAGTTGAGGATGAAGAGATGACTTCTGAACAGAGTGTATCTGAAGAAGGAGTGTCACAGATGAGGACCCCCAGGGCAGGTTTGTATCCTGAGAAGACCCAGCCCTGTAAGATGTGCATTGCAGTCTTGAGAGACATTTTGCACTTGGCTGAAGAGCAAGGAACAAATAGGGGGCAGAAAGCATACAGATGTGGGGTATGTGGGAAACAGTTCTATTTCACTGAAAACCTTCAAGAGCACCAGAAGCAGCACATTAGAGAGAATCCCATATGGTATGGTATGCAGAGACCCTCATTTTGGAAAAGCTGCCCAATCCACACAATAGGGAATCTACCTACCTACATAGAGATTGGGAGTGACTTCGTGGCCAACATGGGAGTTCAGCCACAGGCCACTAATACCAGGAAGAAATGAAACAACAGTAAAGAGTGTGAAGCTGTTTTTCACAGTGGAAAAGGTCATCACAGCTGGGGAGAAGGCACGAAAGCCTCTAGCCACACAGAAATACTTGTTCAGGATGAAAGAGTCCTTACTAGTGTAAGGTTGTGTGAGTGCAGCAAATGTGGGAAAGCCTACACCCAAACGTGTAAACTTATTCAGCCTGAGCAAGTTCACACTGGAGAAAGGCCTTACTAATGCAGCCATTGTAGAAATTATTTTAGCCACAAATCTGGTCCCCTTGGACATCAGAGAGTTAACTGTGGAAGAACACTCTGTGACTGCAGTGAATGTGGCAGATCCTTTAGCCTAAGGAAGTACCTCAGAGCACATAGGAAAATCCACAGTGGAGAAAAGGCTTATGAATGCAAGGAATATGCTAAGCCTTTCATTGAAAAATGCATGTTAATTGAGCATCAGAGAGTTCACACTGGAGAAAAGCCTTATGAGTGCAGTGAATGTGGGAAATCTTTTGTTGCTAAGAGTGGCCTCCACTATGATGAGAGAGTTCACAATGGAGAAAGGCCTTACGAGTGCAGTGAATGTGGGAAATCTTTTACTGCTAGGTCAGGCCTTCATGATCATCAGAAAGTTCACACTGGAGAAAGGCCTTATAAGTGCAATGAATGTGAGAAATGTTTTACTGGTAGCTCTAGCCTTCTTCGTCATCAGAGAGTTCACAGTGGAGAAAGGCCTTATGAGTGCAGTGAATGTGGGCAGTCATTTACTAGTTGATCCTCTCTCTATGATCATCACAGAGTTCACACTGGAGAAAGGCCTTATGGGTGCACTGAATGTGGGAAAGCCTTTAAGCAAAGACAGCTCCTCCGTATCCATAGGAAAATCCACACTGGAGAAAAGCCTTTTCAGTGCAAGGAATGTGGTAAATATTTCACCCAAAGGTGCCACTTGATTAAACATCACAGAGTTCACACTGAAGAAAGGCCCTTATGAATATTGCGAATGTGGCCGGCAGTGACATTGAAGGAGTTTCGGGTGGTAAGAGAGTGAGAAGAACCCGTGCAGCTAATGGACCCTTTCTAGAGAGGAAACTGAGACATAGAGATGATGTGTCATGTGTCTGTGATCTCCCAGAAATGGACAGGGATCTGGGCTTCAATGCCAGGTTGCCTGGTTCAGGATATCGAGAGTCTGGTCACTTCACTCCTCCCCTGCCCCCACCTCCAGCTTTGGGGACTGAAAGAACACCTTGTCCTTCCTGACACTTCTGTGCTCCGATCCCCACACCAGGAGCCCTGCTCACACCCCAGCCCCATGCTGATGGACAGGATTATCTTTTCTCTGGGAACCAATATTGATGACTTTCCTGTGACTGACTCCATTTATGTATCCAACAAATCCAGTGCTGTGATTCAGTTATTATTATTGGCATTTGTGAAAGGAGGGGTGTCCAGCTCAGAGATGAAGGATTTCCACAAGGGCTCACTAATGCCAGACCTTTGATGAGAGCGGTTCCTCTACACCCTGCACCCGTCCACTGTCTTCTCTCCTGCCCCTCTGAGCAGGGCCTCCAGTTGCTGTGCCCTGACCATGAACTACCCACATCTGACATCTGCATCACTACCAGGGTCTCCAGCTTCATTTTCACCAGTACACATCTCCCGGAAACACCGTCCTGCTTGGGAAGTTCTCCACAGGGACAGCAGCACTAAGCCAGGCACTCTGGACTGGTCATTGGTGTCACCCCAGATTTGACATGGGCTTTACCGCCATGTGCAGTGATTCGTTTCCAAGGTCCTGTCCATCTTTACATACCCACCTCAGGATGTCCCTGTTGCCCTGTTATGTGGTTGACCCGCTCACTGTTCTGGGCAGTGTGACGGACACAGAAGGACTAAGAATGTCCAGCGTGGCCCTACGTGACCTGGTCTCCAAGCATCCTCTTCCTAAGCCCTTGATCCATTGCCTCACTGTTCCTCCCATCCCTCCAGAAAAAGTGTTAACTCACCAAAATGATGATTGTTAATTAGCAAGAGCTTGCCGTCCTCGCCTTGGGACCCACAGTTGATCAACCTACCTTAAAAGCTACGACTGAATGCATGCTGACCCCTCCCATGAAGACTTAAAAACCCATGTACAGGGCTTCCCTGGTGGCACAGTGGTTGAGAGTCCGCCTGCCGATGCAGGGGACATGGGTTCATTCCCCGGTCCGGGAGGATCCCACATGCTCGGGAGAGGCTGGGTCCGTGATCCATGGCTGCTGAGCCTGCGCGTCTGGAGCCTGTGCTGCGCAACGGGAGAGGCCACAACAGTGAGAGGCCTACGTACCGCAAAACAAACAGACAAACAAAAAATGTATAAAAAGATTATGATTTTAGGGGCTTCCCTGGTGGTGCATTGCTTAAGAATCTGCCTGCCAATGCAGGGGACATGGGTTAGAGCCCTGGGACGGGAATTTCCTACATGTCACGGTGTAACTAAGCCCACATGCCACAACTACTGAAGCCCGCGTGCCTAGAACCCATGCTCCGCAGCAAAGAGAAGCAACCGCAATGAGAATCCCATGCACTACAACGAAGAGTAGCCCCCAGTCGTGCAACTAGAGAAAGCCCGTGCACAGTAACGAAGACCCAGTGTAGCTATAAACAAACATAAATAAATAAATGTATTTTTTTATTGTGATTTTAATTGCATTTATTTCAGGTTTTAGTTTTTTAACCCTATCACACAGTATGCATGATCTTAGTTCTGACCAGGAAAGTAACCCATGTGCCCTGCTGTGGAAGCCTGGAGTCCTCACCACTGGACTGCCAGGGAATTCCGTTTGTTAGGATTGTTGATGTTGAATTTTGTTTTTCATGTGTCTGTTTTTTACCTGTGTGTCCTGACTGGTTAAATTTCTATTCCTATCTTTTGCCTACTTTTATTTTGTGAGATATGGCTATTTTCTCTTTTTTTGACAAAAGAGAGCAGGTAAACAACAAAGATATCTGTTAGATTTCACTCATTCATCAATAATGTGAGTGATTTCTTTTCTGAATGTAATTGTAATTTGGAATAGTGAAAGAATATGTTCTCAACTTTTACTCAATTTTATACTATGCATAATGTAATGGCCACATACATTATACAGGTTTAGGAATAATCTGCATTATTAATATATGCTACCTTAGTGTTAAGTCCAGACATTCAATTACACAGTAAATTAATCTGTGGTTTGTAGTGTTTGCCAGTTTCTGTGTGTAAATATTCCAACCATAGCCAAGGTCAAATTGCCAACATAATTTCACTGAACATTCATTTGGGAAGCATTGCCAGTAGCCCACTATTGTATTCTTTTTCCACCATTACAGGTATAGTAGCCGCAATTTTAAGAATGTAGCTAATAAACCGTAGTAGAATTATAATAAAGTGATAGGTTTTGCATCTTTCTTTTGAAAATCATTTACTAGATGAATAGTTGACTTAAATTTTGCCTATTTAAAATGTAAATTTTGACATACTTGTGTACAGCCCTCCAACCAGTTTCCCCCTGCCATTTTTAATTCATCCTCAACATGCAAGAGCATACTCTACTTTTGTAATAGCTATTTTCAAATGTATATATAAATGGAATGACTGTGTTTGCCCCTTCCTGTATCTTACATCATTTATCGTGTTTATGCACATTTTTTTGTGTTTCATGATTTACTTAATAGTTTTTAACATTTATAATCCTAGGTATCATGTCTTTGAATACATAATTTCTTAGAATGCATTTCTAAAATAAGAGAGCTCTGGGACTACCCTGGTGGCACAGTGGTTAAGAATCCACCTGGGCTTCCCTGGTGGCGCAGTGGCTGAGAGTCCACCTGCCAATGCAGGGGACACACGTTCGTGCCCCCGTCCGGGAAGATTCCACATGCCGTGGAGTGGCTGGGCCCGTGAGCCATGGCCGCTGAGCCTGCGCGTCCGGAGCCTGTGCTCCGCAACAGGAGAGGCCACAACAGTGAGAGGTCCGCGTACCGAAAAAACAAAACAAAACAAAACAAAAATACCTGCCAAGGACTTCCCTGTTGGTGTAGTGGTTAAGAGTCCACCTGCCAATGCAGGGAACACGGGTTCAAGCCCTGGTCTGGGAACATCCCACATGCCGCGGAGCAACTAATCCTGTGTGCCACAACTACTGAGCCTGCGCTCTAGAGCCCACAAGCCACAACTACTGGAGCCGGTGCGCCTAGAGCCCATGCTCCACAACAAGAGAAGCTACAGCAATGAGAAACCTGCGCACCTCAATGAAGAGAAACCACTACAGTGAGAAGCCTGCACACCTCAATGAAGAATTGCCCCCACTTGCCGCAACTAGAGAAAGCCCATGCACAGTAACGAAGACCCAACACAGCCAAAAATAAATAAATTAATTAAATAAATTAAATAACAAACTGAGGCTGGAACTTCACTGGTGGTCCAGTGGTTAAGACTCCAATGCAGGGTACACTGGTTCGATCTCTGGTCAGGGGACTAAGATCCTACATGCTGTGTGGCAAGGCCAAAAAGAAAAAAAAAAGAAAACAAACTGAGACCATGAGACCACCTTACACATTAGGATGGCTAATATGTGATATATATATTTGTTGTGAAAAATGTAAGTTTTTAATCTAATGTGTTTTTTAATTGAGCATTTATTTTTTTAAAAAACTGTAGAATTGATGTTGCACATCTGGTTAGACCTCATAATGGCCTTGTCAGTATACTTTGGACAAAATTAGAATTTTGGACTGGATTTATAATATATATCAGTACCAACCATTACATATGTTTATTGTTTGTCCTCACACCATATGTCTCCTCTATTTCTGCATTCCAAACATGGTGGATATCTTCAGATCTCTGATAACTCTGTGAAGCTATGTGTGGGGCTCTAGAGGTGTTTTTCGTCTACCTGGAACTCCTGGATCTGAATATGCCTTAAAAATTTGTTTTTAAAGTAACCATATAAGATACAAGTACATAAAGACACAAACTTTTTATGTCTAAATTTCCTGTTTCTTTCCATAGTACTTATTTAATGAAAACTTTCTGAAGAGTTGCTACTAGGTAGTATAGTATAAGTAGATTAAGTAAATTCTGTATAACTAGAGAAAATTTTCATTTTCTGCATATTCTATTAACTCTAGAAATGCAAGAATTTATCTGTTCTTATTCAGCAATATATCCCAATTAATGAATGAAAATTGAAAGCCCCTTAGCCAATCACCTTTTCATTGTATTATTATTTGTACCTGACCATCACCTAAGTTAAAAAAGAAAATTAGGGACTTCCCTGTTGGTGCAGTGATTAAGAATCTGCTTGCCAATGCAGGGGACACGGGTTCCAGCCCTGGTCCAGGAAGATCCCACATGCTGCAGAGCAATTAAACCCATGCACCACAACTACTGATCCTGTGCTCTAGAACCCACGAGCCACAACTACTGAGCCTGCGTACCACAACTACTGAGTCCCATGCGTCTAGAGCCTGTTTTCTGCAAGAAGAGAAGCCACCGCAATGAGAAGCCCGAGCACTACAATGAAGAGTAGCCGCTACAATGAAGAGTAGCCGCCACTCGCCACAACTAGAGAAAGCCTGTGCACAGCAACAAAGACCCAATGCAGAGAAAAATAAATAATAAATAATAAATAAATAAATTTAAAACAAATTGAGGTCCAGAGCTCTCACGTGGCTGAACTAGGAAGGAGTAGATCCCAAAATTTCCCTTAAAAAAATTAATTGTTTCACTGCAGAAATAAGAAGACAAATGTTTAACAATATTAGGAAAATAATTTTTTGGGAGCAGAAATCATAGAAAAATCACTGCTGATGAGAACAAAGGGGCTGAAAGCTGGGAAATCCGGAGCTAGTAGCAGAGATGTTTCCATCAGCCACTGGCCTGGATTTACAATTACAGTAACACAAAGACTCAAAATGGAAGAGAGACAGTAAAAAGAGATGAAGAAACTCACCAGGATAAGGATGGTGCATGTGGCTTTGGCCACGTGGGGAGGTCTGGGGTAAAGTCTGTTGCTGTGGATGTATTGGGCTCGCTGCTTGTATCTGTGCAGGACAAATATCATGCACCCACTAGTCCAGATCTTGAAGCCCAAATAACATCCAGGGGATAAAATATAAATGCATGTAATAAGCCGAGATTTCTGTCTGACGTGGCTGAGAAACCGTATGTAAAAATTTTTTTCACACATTTGTGCTGTTTCTAGGACCAATCACATTCATAGGAATATAGACATTTACCAACAGCTGAAGGAACCAGAAAAGGAAAGTAAAGAAGCCAATGCATTTGGGGAGATTGAATTCTGAAGTCTATTCACCAAGAGGTTCTGGGGCAAAACTTAATGGCCAGGAAGCCACTCAGAAGGCAGGTAGTGCCGAGAGAAACCCCCGTGGCCACTCTGTAAATACAAGAAAAATGTACACCCAAGATCATAGAGGAAGTGTTTCAATCCAAAAGCTGTCATTGTCTGTGGGATCCCTCTGGAGCTAAGAGCCAAGTTGTTGGGGAGGCTAATAAAATAGTCTTGTTCAGGCTTCAGAGACAACAATAGGCTTTTGACTAAACAAAGATTCTGAAAGAGCTACACATCAAGCTGCTAGACTACATGCAGGTCAGCAGAAACGGTGTTAGTCAGTCTTGGGATCCAACAGATAAAGAAGGGAGTAAGTCACAAAGCTTCCTGGGACTTGGGAATCTGGCTAGTTCCTAGAATTCAGCGAACATTCTGAGACTTACAACTAAAGTATCAAAATATTTGCGTTAATAATCAGAGCTGCGTACTTGCACGCAAGCTGATGACTATCAGCTTGCGGCTTGGCGTTAAAAGCAGGACTCCTTTGGGCAGCACTCTGAAGTCCCACCCGTGGGGTGGACTCACCGCCCGGGACCTTCCCAACTGGGACTCCAGATTGCTGTTCAAGGGAATTCCTAGCTGCCACTTGGATCTGGAAGTAGGTGTCGGCCCAATTCGGTGATGTATGCTCTGTTATATACTCTGTTAATATTATTGCTCTCCCTCTAATGATTGTATATTGAAATTTATATACTCTGTTAATATTCTTATTGCTTTCTCTCTAATGATTGTATATTGAAGTTAAGTTAAATCACTTTCTATTAAAGATTTGATTGAAGCTGTTTATTCGTGTGAGACAAGTGGTTATTTTGCCAGCGAATCCAACGAACCTTAAAACTGAAAGCAGGGGCCTTCCCTGGTGGCGCAGTGGTTGAGAGTCCGCCTGCCGATGCAGGGGACACAGGTTCGTGCCCCAGTCCGGGAAGATCCCATATGCCGCGGAGCGGCTGGACCCGTGAGCCATGACCGCTGAGCCTGCGCATCCAGAGCCTGTGCTCCACAACGGGAGAGGCCACAGCAGTGAGAGGCCAGCGTACAGCCAAAAAAAAAAAAAACTGAAAGCAGGCTTTTGGCAAAACCGTTGTTGGCCAAGATCAGTTTGTTGTCAGTCTGATCAGTGGGTCTCAACTTGTAACTGGTGAGCAAGGTGAAGTTATGAAGACAAAGGCAGGAGGAGTTTTCTAGGACCCCAGCTCCAGCGTGAGTGAGGAACATAATCCCTATTTCCAAGTTGGCATGCCCATCACTTTAATATCTAGGAGATATTGATTTTAATTTGAGACAAAGAAATGGTAGAAAGATAAACATAAATGTATTACCTACTTCTACTCAGCTGTATCTTCTGCTCAGCTGTATCAGATAAATGGGCACTGAGTAATCTGGAGAAAGTAAATCTTGCCTAATATACAGGTGTTTCTAAGCTCAGCCAGTTATTCAATTGTTTTTGATAGTTATATTTTTTCCAAAAAAACAGAAAAATCTATCTTGGGTTAGGAATCCACCAATATTGATAATTTTGTAAAGTCTATATTAAGAAAATTGTGCGTTGCACACGAAACTGCTCTGTTTTCAGTGAAACCTCTGGGTAGCCTCTGTACATCAGAGCAAACCAGTTTCAGTAATAGATAAAAATGTGGAAATACAAAGTGAAATATTATCTAAAGATTAGCACATTCACTAGCTGGGGCCAGGATAAGTAGGTACGCATTGACTGATTAGGCCTTATGATTAAGAGGGAAGGTCAGGGAATTCCCTGGCGATCCAGTGGTTAGGACTCCACCTTTTCCCTGCTGTGAGCCTGGGTTTGATCTCTGGTTGGGGAACTTGTAAGGTCGGATCTTAACAAACGGCACCGCGAAACAGAGGAAAGCTTCAAGTGAGCTTTATTAGGGAGCGCTCCTGGGCGAGGTTCACTGGTCTGAGAGAAAGGAGCCAGAGAAGTCGCGCCCGGGCGAGGGTTTGGACAGAATTTATAGGGGAAGAAGGGGAAGGGGTGTGGTGAATCCGGGAGGGCGCAGGGTAGTCCTTATTTGGTGGTCTCTTCGGGTATCGTGGCAATATCTGGTGCCGGTTGCATCAGTCTTGGGACCGTTAGTCCCGCCCCTAGAAAGGCGGGAAGGCTGGGCCGGGTGGAAAGTCCCCAGGTCAGTTCCTGGAACTGGGTGTGTGGGAGCTCCAGGTCAATTCCGAGAACTGGGTGTGTGGAACGTTCCGGGCTGATGCAACCTGTGAGTCTGATTGCGTTCCCCTGCCTCGGGCCAGTTGGCCTTACAGAACTAAGATCTCAAAAGCCACACAGTGCGGCCAAAATAAATAAATAAATAAAATAACAATAGTAAGGGAAGTTCATTCACGTGAATAGAGTGTAGGTGAATCAGACTGGTGGAGCAAGGAAAGTACAAAAAGCAAGAGAACAGCTATCGTGGGTGGCCTGATCATCAGTTTTTGTCACTGAATTGGGCACAATCACCAACTATGCAGTCAGAAGAGTCTTTTCTAGGGGGACGAGAAGCAGTGCTTTCCCTCTTGCCGAGCAGGCCTGTCCAAAATCTCCTCTCCATATTCCCAGTCAGCGTTCTGTCTGACTTTTTTCTGGTCCCTGAACAAAGCCCACAAAATCACTTTAACTCTTCAGGCTGCATGTATATCAGGAGCAATAGGATAATGTTTAGTCTTTGTTCCTGTTACCAGTGGGTTTAAACGTGGGATGGTTTAAAGGATTCCGAGATAATGCACTCCCCGACCCCATGGGTCCTCCGCCCCAGTAATAAGGCTGGAGCCCCCCCACCCCAGCCCTAGAGGTCATTTCCTAGTGCTCCTCCTGGTGCTTCTTGGCTTTTTCCCAAGTGGGGCTTCCCGGTGTGGGGCTTCCTTCCTTGAGATTTTTGCACTACATTACCCAGAAGAATTTGTGCTAAGGGGCAGCGACTTTCATCCAATGAAAATCGAGCAAGGGGGCATTTCCGGGAGGGCGAATCTCCTGGAGAGGGACTTCCGGTTTCTTCGTGGCTGCCATTTTAATTACGGTGAAGTCTCTGTAGATGGTCAGGGGCTTCTGTGTGCGGTGTTGGGAGCGAGGTGACAGGCTAAGAGGCGCAAGAGGAGGCTCTGTGCGCACTGAACCGGGGCGGTTTTGAGGGTCGGGGACAGACACTTGCAGTGTCCGTGCAGAGTGGGACCCGGTCGGTCGACTGTCGCCACTCCTTTCCGTCCAGAAGTTCCGATGGCGGCGTCTGCGCTGAGGGACCAGGCTCAGGTAAACGCTGTGCGTTCCGAGTTCTCCCCGGCCTGTCTCCCCACCCAGATACGAACGGCCCGCGTGGGAGGCGGCTGTTCACGTCGCTTTATCCCAGGCCCAGGGTCTAGGACAGAGGGGCCTCCAGGGGTCTTTTCCCTTTTTCTGCCTGCGTGAGACTTGGAGATGGAACTGAAGCAGGAACATTCCGGGAACCTGGAGTCCATCTTGTTTCTGCAAGGAAGAAAGTTTGAGGCCAGGTTGCATCTGGAGTGGTAGATGAGAGGTTATACCTTTCTTCTCCGAGAGGAAAGCCCTCCGAGAAGGGCTCCGAGAGCCCTCGGAGCGGTGGAGAGTTTTGAACACAGGAAA
This sequence comes from Delphinapterus leucas, assembly GCF_059928025.1. Lineage (NCBI taxonomy): Eukaryota > Metazoa > Chordata > Mammalia > Artiodactyla > Monodontidae > Delphinapterus > Delphinapterus leucas. The sequence continues at coordinate 1,717,281 of NC_143148.1, forward strand.
GACACCATCTGAATTAGGCCTTTAAAAATACTCCAGAGCCTGTTTGGTGGAAGTACAGACTGTAGGGGGTGATGAGATTATTGAGGCAGAGGGAAGTTGTGACTTTTCCAAAGTCACAACTTGTAAGAGGTAGCACCGGGGACCGAGGCACGGAGGAGAGGTTTGCTAGTCATCCCGATGTTACCTGGCTCTGGTACCTGACAGAGGTCCAGTTGTGAGAAGGACAGAGATGTCCTTGGGAAAAAGAGAAAGGCAGAGCCTAGCTCACAGCATAGAGGTGTGTGTGAGGGCTTTACCCAGCATGCATACAAGTGCATGAGCCTCTGGAACACAGCCATGTTCTCTTTCCTCCATAGTTTGCCTTTTCTTACATGTTCCCAGGCTGCAGAAACACTTGGAGCAAGTGGAGGTTGTCCCAGTCCCTCGCTTGTTCTCACCCCCCACGCACACATTCTCTGTATTTGAGGTGTATTGGGGCTCTTCACCTGCCATTCTCCCAGCTCTTTGGTTTGGGGACCCTGGAGAACCCCATGCTCAGTTTCCTGAGTGAAGGCCGGGTTCTATGGAGGGGTTTCCCATTTCCCAACACCAGTGGAAGGAGGCGTGGAAGGTTACTCATGAATCCAATACCAGTATGTGGAAGTGCTCTGAGGTGAGGCTGAGCTGGTTTAGGTAAGTGCAGATCTCCTTTTTTCTGGTGGAAATAAACAGGGAAGGGCAAGAGTTAGACTTGAAATGACTGCCTATGTATTCTGGAGGAAAAGGGAGGTGCAGATCAAAGGAAGATGGTTTTCTTCCCCAGGTCCCAAGAAGCTCCATCTGATTGGGTAGTAGGGGAAATGTGTAGGAAGATGGATTGTGGGTTTTCAGGAGTGAGACTGTTCATGGTTTTATTTGTCCCTGTTTACCAGGGCAGTGTGACCTTTGAGGATGTTGCCGTGTACTTCTCCTGGGAGGAATGGTGTCTTCTTGATGAGGTTCAGATACACCTGTACCTTGATGTCATGCTGGAGAACTTTGCACTTGTATGCATGCTGGGTAAGGTCCTCACACCCACCCCTATCCTCTGAGCGAGGCTCTGCCTTTCTTCTCTTCCCCAAGGGCAGCTCTGTCCTTCTCACATCTGGAACACAGGCACTGCTTTCTTCAATTTCTTGGTTATGTGCTGTGGTTACTATGGCTAGGCAGAGTGCATCCCTATTCCTTAGTGCCGGGACACCTGTAGCTCCAAAGTTTTGCAGGTGAGGATTTAGGTTCAGTAGTCTTGCACTCAGTCTGATAGATCCCTCCTTGCTCGCCCTCTCTGCCCAGGCGATTGTCAAAATCCATGGTACCCAAGTTTTGCTCCATTCCTCTCCATGACATTTTTTTGTGCCTTACTTCACAACAGACTGTTGTCACTGACATGGTCGTTACTAAAACAGACCATGAGCCGTTTCTGTAAGACCTTTTTCCGAGGTTCCAATTTCTGTTTATCAACACTGGCATCTGTTAAGCATTCCGGTCAGCAATGAATGAAATTCCTGTTGCTCCACACCCTTATAGCATTTGGTGTTGTGAATGTTTGGATTTTGGCCCTTCTCACAGGTATGTAATAGTGTGTACTTTTCAGTTTAATTTGCATTTCCTTGCATCTTTGTATATGCTAAATTGTCATCTGTATATCTTATTATTATTATTTTTGGCTACGTTGGGTCTTCATTGCTGCACGTGGGCTTTTTCTATTTGCGGTGAACAGGGTCTACTCTTCATTGTGGTGCGCGGGTTTCTCATTGCAGTGGCTTCTCTTGTTGCAGAGCATGGCCTCTAGGCACGCAGGCTTCAGTAGTTGTGGCACGTGGGCTTCAGTAGTTGTGGCTCACAGGCTCTAGAGCGCAGGCTCAGTAGTTGTGGCACACGGGCTTAGTTGCTCCGTGGCATGTGGGATTTTCACGGACCAGGGCTTGAACCTGCGTCCCTGCATTGGCAGGCGGATTCTTAACCACTGCGCAACCAGGGAAGTCCTGTATATCTTCCTTTAATGAGGTGTTTGTTAAGATGCTTTGCTTATTTGGTATTTGGGTTTTTGTTTTCTTACTAAGTTTTAAGAGTATTTTTGTATTTAGCATTTAGGTCTGTGATCCATTTTGAGTTAATTTTTTGTGAAGGTTTGTGTCTAGAATTCATTTCTTGGCATGTGATGTTCGGTTGTTCCAGTACTATTTATTCAAAAGACTTAATTTTCTCCATTGTATTGCGCTTGTTCATCTGTCAAAGGTCAGTTGAGTGTATTTCTATGGGTCTATTTCTGGGTTTTCAATACTGTTCATTGAACAGTTTCTCTGTCTTTTCAGCAATATCACACTGGCTTGATTACTTTACATACTAAGTCTTAAAGTTGAGTAGTGTCAGTCTGCCAGCTTTGTTCTTCTTAAGTTTTGTGTTGGCTATTCTCGGACTTTTGCCTTTTTGTATAAATTTTAGGATGAAAGTATTTATGTCCACAAAATAACTTGCTGGTATTTTGATTTGGGTTGCATTGAATCTATTGATGAAGTTGGGAAGAACGGACATCTTGATGATACTGGGTTTTCCTGTTTATGAACGTGAAATAGCTTTCCATTTATTTAGTTCTTTGATTTCTTTATTAGAATGTTTGATCGTTTATTTGTTTTTTGGCTACTCTGTGAGACCTGAGGAATTTTAGTTCCCCTACTAGGGATCGAACTCAGGCCCATGGCAGTGAAAGCATGCAGTCCTAACCATTGGACCACCATGGAATTCATGATTTCTCTATCTAAGTTTTATAGTTTCTCTCATGTATATCTTGTACATGTTTTGGTAGATCTGTAACTCAATATTTCTTTCTATTGCTCTCTTTTTCTTTTTGAGAGGGTGGTAATTTACATGGTATTGTGTTTTTAATTTCAAATTCACTTGTTCATTGATGGTATATAGGACATAATTGACTTTTGTATATTAAGCTTATGTCCTGAAAGCTTGCTATAATTGCTTCTTAGTTCCAGGAATTGTTTTTTCCTCTATTTTTTGGGTGTTTTACATAGCTGATCATGTCATATGAGAATGAAGACAGTTTTATTCCTTCCTTCCTGATCCGTATGCCATTTATATAACCTCATCTCATTGCCTTTGTTTTGACTTCCACTGTAAAGTTGAAAGGGAGTTGTAAAAGGGAACATCCTTGCCTTCTTCGTCTTAGTGGGAGAGTTCTAGTTTTTCTCTAGTAAGTATGATAGTAGCTATAGGGTTTTATTTAGTTTATCAAGTTTAAGTATTTTTTCAATTTTTAGGTTATATCATATGGAGATTTTGAATATGAGTGGCTGTTGGATTTTGTCAGATCCTTTTTCTGCATCTATTGATGAGATCATGAGTTGGTTTTTAACCTGTTGATGACATGGATTATATTAATTGATTTTTTAATGTTAAGTCAGCATTGTATAACGTGGATCATTCTCAGTTTGTCATGGTGTATAATCCATCCTTCCTTCCTTCCTTCCTTCCTTCCTTCCTTCCTTCCTTGCCTTCCTCCCTCCCTCCCTCCCTCCCTCCCTCCCTCCCTCCCTGCATTGGATCTTCATTGCTGCGCACAGGCTTTCTCTAGTTGCGGTGATTGAGGGGCTACTCTTCATTGTGGCATGCGGGCTTCTCATTGCAATTGCTTCTCTTATTGTTGAGCATGGGGCTCTAGGTGCGCGGGCTCAGTAGTTGTGTCTTTCAGGCTCAGTCATTGTGGCTCACGGTCTTAGTTGCTCTGCAGCATGTGGGATCTTCCCAGACAAGGGCTCCAACCCCTGTCCCCTGCATTGGCAGGCGGATTCTTAACCAGTGTGCCACCAGGGAAGCCCTCCTTTTTCACTTTGATATTAATAATTTGTGTCCTCCCTTGTTTTTGTGACTAGGCTGACTAGCATGTTTTTGATTTTATTGGGCATTTTAAAGAACCAGCTTTTTTTTGCCTTTGTTGATTTTTCTCTACTGATTTTTTAAATTATTTCTTTTTTTCTTCTTTTGTATTTCATTTTCTCCTAGTTTCCTAAGATAGAGGCACAGATGACTGATTTTAGGTTTTTCATCTTATCTAATATATGCATTCAGTGCTACCGATTGCCATATAAACACTGCTTTCACTGCATCGGCATTTTTTTTTTAAGTTTATTTTTCGGTGCGTTGGGTCTTCGTTGCTGTGTGTGGGCTTTGTCTAGTTGCAGTGAGTGGGGACTACTCTTCGTTGTGGTGCACAGGCTTCTTATTGTGGTGGCTTCTCTTGTTGTAGAGCGTGGGCTCTAGGGGTGCGGACTTCAGTAGTTGCAGTGTGTGGGCTCTAGAGCGCAAGCTTAGTAGTTGCGGCACACGGGCTTAGTTGCTCTGCAGCATGTGGGATGTTCCCAGACCAGGGCTTGAACCCGTGTCCCCTGCATTGGCAGGCAGATTCTTAACTGCCACCAAGGAAGTCCCCATCTGCATGTTTTCACAACTGCTGTGTTTCTTTCTTTCAAAATACTTAAAAATTTATCTTAATATTTATTCTTTGACCCATGTTTTATTTGGAAGTGTATTGTTGAATTTATCAGTGTTGTGCAATTTTACAGCTATCCTTTTGTTACTGGTTGCCGGTGTAATTCCACTTTGTTCTGAGAACTGATCTTGTATGTTTTCTATTCTTTTAAATTTGTTAAGGTGTGTTTTCTGGCCCAAGGTGTAGTCCATCTTGTGAATGTTCTATGTCAGTTTGAGAAGAATATTCTGCTGTTTTTGAATGGAGTAGCCTAGTAATCTGTAGGTGACTGTTACATCCAGTTGACTGATGATGGTGATCCTCAGTTTACCAGCATCCTTATAGATTTTTTTCTTTTCTGGATCTGTTCATTTCTTAGAGAGGTTTGTTGAATGAAGTCTCCAAGTGTTATAGCAGATTCATCTATTTTTTACTTGTAGGTCTGTTTTGCCTCATATTTTGAAATTGTGTTGTTAGACGCAGACATGTTAAGGATTGTTGTGTATTCTGGAGTATTGACCCCTTTACCATTGTGTCATTCTCATTATCCCTGATGACTTTGCTTATGCAAAATCTGCTGTGATATCAGTATAGTTACTACCACTTTTCTTTTTTTTCTTTTGATTTGTGTGGACCTCTTTTTCTGTATTGACATACTTTTAATTTATATGCATCTTTTTTTTAAGCATTTTTTCAAAAAATTTTTGTGGTATGTGGGCCTCTGACTGCCGTGGCCTCTCCCACTGTGGAGCATAGGCTCCAGATGTGCAGGCTTAGTGGACACGGCCCACGGGCCCAGCAGCTCTGCTGCATGCAGGATCCTCCTGGACCGGGGCACGAACCTGCGTCCCCTGCATCGGCAGGCGGACTCTCAACCACTGCGCCACAGGGAAGACCTTTAAGCATCTTTTTAAAAAAAATTTAAAATTTTGATTATGCTGGGTCTTAGTCGAGGCTCGCAGGCTCCTTAGTGGTGACTCACTTGCTCCTTTAGTTGTGGCATGTGTGCTCCTTAGTTGCGGCACGTGTGCTCCTTAATTGTGGCTGGTGGGGTCCTTAGTTGTGGCTTACGGGTTCCTTAGTTGCAGCTCGGAGGCCCCTTAGTTGTGGTGTGCAAACTCTTAGTTGTGGCATGCATGTAGGATCTAATTCCCAGACCAGGGATCAAACCCGCGTCCCCTGCATTAGAAGGTGGACTCTTTTTTTGGGGGGGGGGTACACAGCCCTCTCACTGTTGTGGCCTCTCCAGTTGCAGAGCACAGGCTCCGGACGCACAGGCTCAGCAGCCATGGCTCACGGGCCTAGCCGCTCTGCGGCACGTGGGATCTTCCCAGACCAGGGCACGAATCCGCATCCCCTGCATCGGCAGGTGGACTCTCAAGCACTGTGCCACCAGGGAAGCCACCTACTTCCCATTTTTATTCTGACTCCAGCCTGGGATAATTTCCCTACCACCTCTCTAACCCATTTATCTCATGTGGTCTTCACATTGTTTTCCCCTTAGTACTTACTGGTATTGTTTATGTCCTCAACCATGTATATATCCTTTAATATTTCTTGAACACCAGCTACCAGTTGCAGTCAGATTTTCTGGGGCCTGGAAATACACTTCTGCATAGTATGATAGGTCACCAGTAGATGTGGTCCTGTAAAAGCCATTGACAGAGGAGTGAATTGTCGAACTTGCCTTTTGCCTTGGGCCACATCCAGTCCCTGTGTCTTGTACTTGATGAGAGCACCTTCTTTCCCAATTTGACCCCAACTCCATTTCCTGAACACAATCCTGTGGACTGCTTCCTTCATGTGTCAGATATACAGTTGTGATGGTGTCACTCACACCCAATAACATGAACAAGAACTTCACCATCATTTCTTTGTTTTCAGGTTCTTGGCACTGGGTCGAGGATGAAGAGACACCTTCTGAACAGAGCGTATCTGCAGAAGGAGTGTCACAGATCAGGACTTCCAGCGCAGGTTCATCTCTTGAGAAGACCCAGCCCTGTAAGATGTGCCTCCCAGTCTTGAAAGACATTTTGCACTTGGCTGAAGAGCAAGGAACAAATAGGGGGCAGAAAGCATACACATGTGGGGCATGTGGGAAACAGTTCTATTTCACTGCAAACCTTCAAGAGCACCAGAAGCAGCACATTAGAGAGAAACCCTTCAGCTGTGATATGGGGAGACACGCATTTTTCAAAAGCTGCACAATCCATGCAACAGGGAATCTCTCTAGCTACATGGAGATTGGGAACAACTATGTGGCCAAAATGGGACTTCAGAAAGAGGTCACTAATACCAGGAAGAAACTGAACAACAGTAAGGAGTGTGAAGCTGTTTTTGACAGTGGAAAATGTCATCACAGCTGTGGAGAAGGCAACAAATTCTCCAGCCACACAGAAATACTTGTTCAGTCTGAGACAGTCCTCACTTGTGAAAGGTTTTGTGAATGCAGCAACTGTGGGAAAGCCTGCACCCAAAGAAGTAACCATAGTCAGCACCAGAAAGTTCACACTGGAGAAAGGCCTTATGAATGCAGCCAATGTGGAAAATTTTTTACCCACAAATCTAGTTTCCTTACACATCAGAGAGTTCACAGTGGGGAAAGACCTTATGAGTGCAGTGAATGTGGAAAATCTTTTACTACTAGGTCTGGCCTCTATTATCATCTGCGAGTTCACACTGGAGAAAGGCCTTATGAGTGCAATGAATGTGGGAAATCTTTTAGTAATAGGTCAATCCTTTGTAATCATCAGAGAGTTCACAGTGGAGAAAAGCCTTTTGAGTGCAGTGAATGTGGGAAATTCTTTAGCCGAAATGGACACCTCAGTGCCCATAAGAAAGTTCATACTGGAGAAAAGCCTTATGAATGCAATAAATGTGGAAAATTTTTTACTGCTAAGACGAGCCTTCATTACCATCAGCGAATTCACAGTGGAGAAAAGCCTTATGAGTGTAGTCAATGTGGGAAATCTTTTACTACTAGCTCTGGTTTCTATTATCATCAGAGAGTTCACAGTGGAGAAAGGCCTTATGAGTGCAATGAATGTGGGAAATCTTTTACTAGTAGTTCTGGTCTCTATTATCATCAGAGAGTTCACAGTGGAGAAAGGCCTTATGAGTGCAGTGAATGTGGGAAATCTTTTACTACTAGTTCTGCTCTCTATTATCATCAGAGAGTTCACAGTGGAGAAAGGCCTTATGAGTGCAGTGAATGTGGGAAGTGTTTTACTGGTAGCTCGAGCCTTAATCGTCATCAGAGAGTTCACAGTGGAGAAAGGCCTTATGAGTGCATTGCATGTGGGAAATGTTTTAGTATTATATCTGATCTTTATGTTCATCAGAGAATTCACACAGGAGAAAGGCCTTATAAGTGCAATGAATGTGGGAAATGTTTTACTGATACGTCAAGTCTTCGTCGTCATCAGAGAGTTCACACTGGAGAAAGGCCTTATGAGTGCACTGAATGTGGGAAATCCTTTAGCCGAAGACAGCTCCTCCATATCCATAGGAAAATCCACACTGGAGAAAAGCCTTGTGAGTGAAAGGAATGTGATAAATCTTATTGAAAGGTGCCACTTCATTAAACATCAGTTCACACTGGTAAAAGGGCCTTATGAATATAGCGAATATAGATGGGACTAATGTTCAAGGAGTTTGAGATTGTAACAGGGTGGGAAGAACCCCTGCAGTTACTGTGCAGCAAATGTACCCTTTCTTGGGACAAACTGAGGCACAGAGAGAATGTATCATCTGTTGTGAACAGCGATCTGTATTCAATGTCAGGTTGCCTGGTTCAGGACATAGGGAATCTGGTCACTTCAGTCCTTTTCTCCCCCTTCCCCCGTTGAGGACAAAAAGACACGTTGTCCATCCGGACACTTTTGCCCCCCACCCCAGGAGCCCTGCTGATACCATAGCCCCATGCTGATGAATAGGGCTGTCTTTTCTCTGGGAAACAACATTGATGGCTTTCTTGGAAATGACTCCCATTCATCTACCCAACCAAACCAGTGCTTATAGTGTTTTTATTCACATTTGTAAAGGAAGACATGTGCAGCCCAGAGACGTTGAGGGAATTCCACAAGACCTCACTACTGCCAGGTCTTTGATGAGAGTGCTTCCTCTACACTGCACCCTTCCAGTGGCCTCTCCTGCTTTGAGCAGGGACTCCCATTTTCTTTGTCCCAAAGATGAACTACCAACACCTGATGTGTTTTCCACCTGGACCTCCAGCTTCATTTTTTCCAGTGTACATCTCCTTCCTGCAAACACCCTCCCTCTTGGGACGTTCTTACAGTGACAGCAGCACCAAGCCAGGTACTGCAGAGGATCATTGGAGTCACCCCAAATGTGACACTGGCTCCACTGCCATATGCAGTGATTCGTTTTCAAGGTCCTTTCCTTCTTTTTCATAAACCCACTTCAGGATGTCCTCGTTTCCCCATTATGCAGTTGACATGCTCACTGTTCTGGGCAGTGTGAAGGACACTGAAGGACTAGGAATGTCCACTGTGGCCCTCACATGGCCTGGTCCCCAAGGCTATTCCTCCTAATCCCTTTTACCATCCCCTTACTGCTCCTCCCCCACCACCCTCCCCAAAATGTAAGTCACCAAATAATGATTTTTAATCAGCAAGAACTTTCCTGCCCCCCTTTTGCGACCTACATTTGACCAACCTAGCTTAAAAGCTAAGACAGAATGCAGGCTGACCCCTCCGATGAAGACTGTAAAATCGCAGTATAAAATCAGTATGATTTTAATTGCTTTTTTCTCATGGTTCTTTTTTTTTTTGGGTGCACTTTGTGGCATGTGGGATTTTAGTTATCCAACCAGGGATTGAACCTCTGCCCCCTGCAGTGGAAATGCAGAGCCATAACTAGTGGACTGCCAGGGGATTCCCTCAGGATTTTTCAGTTTGAGTTATTGTGTTTTTTTTTTAATCTGTCTATTTTTTACCTGCATGTCTTGTTTTGATAAATTTCTATTTCTTTTACCTGCTTTTATTTTGTGAGTTCTTGTCTGTTTTCTCTTTCCTTGACAAGTAAGAGATCAGGGAAACAACAAAGGTATCTGTGAGATTTCACACATTTACCCAATGTGAGTGACTTCTTTTCTGCATGGAACTGTAATTTGGCATAGTGAAAGAATATGTTCTCAATTTTTTCTTAATTTTGGTCTTATGCATAATGTAATGGCCACATACATTATATATGTTAAAGATAAATCTGGGGCTTCCCTGGTGGTGCAGTGGTTGAGAGTCCACCTGCCGATGCAGGGGACACGGGTTCGTGCCCCAGTCCGGGAAGATCCCACATGCCGTGGAGCGGCTGGGCCCGTGAGCCACGGTCACTGAGCCTGCACATCTGGAGCCTGTGCTCCACGACGGGAGAGGCCACGACAGTGAGAGGTCTGCATACCACAAAAAAAATAAAATAAAATAAAAGATAAATCTGCACTATTAACATATGCTACCTCAGGTTTTTTCCTCTTTTTATTCTCAGCCCCCCCCTTTTTTTCCCCACACCACACAGCTTGTGGGACCTCAGTTCCCTGACAAGACATCAAACCCAGGCCCCAGCACTGAAAACCCAGAATCCTAACCACTAGGCCACCAGGGAACTCCCATATCCTACCTCAGTCTTAAGTCCAGATATTCAGTAACACAGTAAATGAAATCCTGGTTTGTAGTCTTTGCCAATTTCCCTGGTGTAAATACTTCCAGCATATCCAATGTCAAATTGCCAACATAATGTCACTGAATATGGAGTTGGGAGGCATTGCCAGGAGCCCACCATTGTATTCTTTTTCTACCTTACAGGTACAGTAGCCACAAATAATTTTAAGAATGTCGCTAGTAAACCATAGTAGAATGATTATAAAGTGACAGGTTTTGCATATTTGTTTTAAAAATCGTTTAATATATGTATAGTTGACTGAAAATAAATTACATGTATCTTAAATGTACATTTTAACACTGTGATACTTGTGTAAAGCCCTGAAACCAGTTTCCCCCTGTCACTTTTAATTCATCCTCAAAATTAAAAATACTGATGCAAGAGCATATTCTACTTTTGAAATAACTTTTTTCAAATGTATATATAAATGGAATGACTGTGTAGGAACCTTCCTGTATATTACATCATTTACTGTATTTTGTAGATTTTTTGTGTTTGTGTATCGTGATTTACTTAGTGGTTTTTACAATTTATAATCCCAGGTATGTCTTTGAATACATAAATTTCTTTTTTTTAATTTATTTTATTTACTTTTGGCTGTGTTGGGTCTTCGTTGCTGCACACAGGCTTTCTCTAGTTGCAGCGAGTGGGAGCTACTTTGCAGTGCATTGGCTTCTCATTGCAGTGGCTTCTCTTGTTGTGGAGCACGGGCGCTAGTCGCATGGGCTTCAGTAGTTGCAGCCCTTGGCATGTGGGATCTTCCCAGACCAGGGATCGAACTCATGTCCCCTGCATTGGCAGGCAGATTCTCAACCACTGCACCACCAGGGAAGCCCCTGAATACATAATTTCTTAAAATGTGTTTCTAAAATAAGAGCCTTTACATAACTCCAGTAACTTTATTACACATGAAAGTATTCTAAATATCAGTGCATATCAGCGCAAATGGGGACACTGTGTGACAGATTTTGATTGCTAACACACTTCGATGCATCCTGTACCTAAAAACTACCACAGCACAAAGGATTTATGACAGAAGTGAGAACCTGTTTGGGAAATAAAGTGGGAGATGCTGACCTAGCACAGCAGGTGTGGCTACAAAAGTCACAAATACTCCAGCGAGATTTTGGGGCAGGCATGTGATAGAGATGCCCAACATTCTGGTGTGTGGGCCGCACATAATCTCCCAGTCTTCCTGGATAATGTGTGATGAGGTGAGTGCAGACTGGTTTGGAAAGAACAACTTCTCCCACATCATTGCAAGTATGGTGATGCACTGATGGTTTTCAGACCAGGGACTGGGTAACCACCTTGTTACAACCTGGAGATTCACACCTGTGAGCAGCTTTGTTAAGCAAGCAGAAGGACTTGGGGTGGGGTTTTACAGGCTTTATGGGAGGTGTCAGGCTGCATTCAGCACATAGCATTTAGACTTAGGTTTGTCAAGCATGAGTCCCGAGGAGATGTGGGCACGTTCTTGATGATTAGCAATCATTATTTGGTGACATTTTTCTGTTGGGTAGGAGGAGCAGTTAAGCAGTGTGTCCTAGAGTTAGGAGTAAGAGCCTTGGGGACTTGGAGAGGGCTACAGTGAACGTTTCTAGTCCTTCAGTGTCCTTTACAGTGCTTGGAATAGTGACTGGGAGAATTTGGACACACGCACATCATGAAGCAGGTTCATGAAGATGGACATGACCTTGGAAACAAATCACTGCATGTGGTGGTGGAGGCCTCTGTCACATCTGAGGTGAAACTGAAGACCTGTGTGTGTTGCTGGGTGGTGCTGCTGTCCCTGTGAAAGTCTTCCTAATAGGGAGGCTGTTTGCAGAGAGGTGGTGTGCACTGGGGATAGTGGAGCTGGAGGCCCTGGTGGAGATGCAGACGTCAGGTGTGTAGAGTTCATGATTGGGACACAGCAGATGGAGTGCCTCCTGGAGGGGCCCCAAGAGATGCCATTGGACAGGTGCAGCTTAGAGGAATCACTCTCATCAAGGGCCTGAGAGCTGTGTACCTTTGTGAAAGTCCCTCCACCTCTCTAAGTTGCAGACTCCTCCTTTCACAAACTGCAGTAATAATAATTACTAGGTATCACTAGGTAGATTGGGTAGATAAATGGGGTCATTCACAGGAAAGCCATCAATGTTGGTTCCCAGTAAAATATACTCTTGTCCCTCAGCATGGGGTGTAGGGTATGAGTAGGGCTCTTGGGTGGAGGGTCACAGGGTATCAGGATGGGCAAGGTGTTCTTTAAAGGAGCCCCCAAAGACTGAAAGATTGAGTTCAACATTAAGTAAAGACAGCTGAGGACTTATAGCCAAGGAGTGAAGGAGTCAGTGGATGGAAAATTACCAACAGAAAACAAGGTAACGGGTGTTCTTGCTAAACCGACTTAGTAAGAATCTTGCTATTCAGATCAGATATCAAGGGTAGGAAATGGGTGTTTGATCAGATATCAATGGGGGAGTTATTCTTACTAAACTGGCTTTTCAGGTTTGATAAAACTGGGCTAAGCAGGCTTGTCCTCCAAACAATATAGGTTCATTTCTCATCTGGTTGTTTTTGTTCATTATGGACCAGCTGAGAGGAAATCAAGGTGGCAGTGTAGGAGGGCATGGAGCTCACGTTCCCCCACGAACACATCAAAAATACATTTACTTTGGAACAATCCTCACTGAAAACTGGCAGAAGGACTCCTGTTCAACCAAGGCTGTAAGAAACATATACATGTAATTGGGCAGGAAGGGAAGAAAAGCAATGTGGTCAGGAGTTGTGGGACTCAGAGAGGAAGGGCGATCACTTGGGCAGTGAGCTCCCTGGGGAGTGAGTGGCTTGAAGTACAGACTAGGTGTTCCAGTCCTCGTGTCTATATTGTGGAGATAAGCCTTCTTGACGGGGTGGAGGACCACTGGGACAGACAGAAAGGCTGGAGGAGCCTGGACTTTGCTTGGGAGGAGTGAGCAAGCAAATGCCTGTCCCTGCGGCCAGGCAGAGAGAGGTCTGCATTAGCAGGTTTTTGCAGGTTTCTGGTGACCAGGATCTTAGCACACCCAAGTCAGAGTGGAGCAAATGCTCTGGCGTCACTAACTCCATGCCAGAGCACGGGACTGCATGTGTGGCCGCCAAGACCTGGGAAAAGAGTAGATGTTTGGAAGCAGAGACAACCTGGTCCCAGTGCAGAGTCAGAGTGGGGCTTTGGTAGCCATTCTTGGCACTTACTCCCCAGGTATATCAGAAGCAGCCCAGTCTTCTGATGGCAGCTGGCTGGCCACAGCTCACCCACCCCACCACACATGCACAGAAACCACAGGGGCCTGCCTTCTCCCTATGGAGTGGTGCTGCAACACAGAGGGAGTGAGGGAGAGTGGAGATACTGATCAGCTGTGAGAGAGCAAGAGGTCTTGTTTCCAATGCAGGGCAGCGATAGGCCTCTAGCAGCTGTTGAGTTCACCATGATCACCTCACCATGGTCCCCAGTCCAGTGAACCCTGTCCAAGCCAAGAAAATGCTCCAGCCCACTGCATGCCACAGTGCAGCACTGGATCTGGGGCAGCCACAACTGGGGAAAAGACACTAGATTGCATCTGAGCATAGCCACAGAGGCCTACACAGACAGCATACCAGACCGCTGTATGCACGAAAATCCCACTTGCTTCAACACTCCCTTCCTGTGGCTAAAGTCCCAGTGTGGGGAGAAGGAAGGACACACAATTAATGGGAACAGAGCCAGCCCCAGCCCGACCCTCATGGCTTCTGGTCCTGCAACTTGGGATCAGGTCTCACACCCGGAGCTGGCTGTAGTCCCTCAATCTCCAGTCTCAGCCCTTACTGTGGTGATAGCTGCCATCACGCTCTGAGGAAAGACGTGACTTGCACCCACATCAAATCCAACCCTCCCACCAAAAGCATTGGGTATATCCACTCTGCATAGTCATAGTCCCTCAGAAGGCCACCCCTTCAAGACCCCAAAGGGAAACTGTATCACCTAAGTTTATAGAGGTAGAGAAAGTTAAATAAAATGAAAATTGCCAATGAAATACTCTCAATTGAGAGAAAGAGAAAACCCCTGAAAGAATAAACAATGAAACAGAAATAACTGTTACAATGTAAATAATTCAAAACATTGGTAATAAAAATATTAACTGAACTAGGAAAAATAATTGAGCTAAACACTGGATATTTTAACAGAACTAGAAAACAAAAGGAGACCCAATGAAAAATAAATACTTCAAGGGAGTTCTCTGGTGGCCTAGTGGTTAGTATTCTGGGCTTTCACTGCTGTGGCCCAGGATCAATCCCTGGTTGGGGAACTGAGATCCAACAAGCTGCGTGGAGCGGCCAAAAAAAAAGTTCAGTGGCTCAAATAAAAAGCACGCTAGCAGGAATGAACAGCAGAGGAAGAGAGACAGAGAATGCATAAGTGGTCTGGAAGATAGAATAATGGAAATCACAGAATCAGGAAAGCAGGCAGAAAAACTATGTTTTTTAAATGAAAGGAATGTACAAGATCTCTAGGATAACGTTGTGTCCCAATATTCGAATTATAGGGGTTCCAGAAGGAAAAGAGAGGGAGCATGGGAACAAAAATATTTTTCAAGACATTATGGCTGAAAATTTCCTTTACCTGAAGAAGGAAACTGGTATTAAGGTACAGGAAGTATTGATACACAGGATCCCAAACAAGATGAACCCAAACAGACCCACACCAAGACATATCATAAGAAAATGGCAAAAGTTGAAGATAGAGTTCTCAATGCATCAAGAGAAAAAGAAAGAGTCATAAACTAGGGAATCCCAATAATGCTATCAGCTGTTTTCTCTGCAGACGCTTTGCAGGCCAGAAGGGAATGGCAGGATATATTCAAAGTGCTGAAAGGGAGAAAGCTGCAACCTAGGATACTCTACCCAGCAAGATTATCATTTAGAAAAGAAGGAGAGATAAAGAACTTCCCAGATCAGCAAAACCCAAAAGAATTAATCAATACTAATCCTACCATAATAGAAATGTTGAAGAGTCTTCTCTAAATGGAAAATAATAATAATCTTCAGGAAAGGGAAAATTCCACTAGGGAAGGCAAATATATAGTAAAGAATGAAGATCGTTTAAATAAGCTGGTAAGTAAATTTTTAAAAAATGTAGACACAACAGGATAAGCACAAAGATGTAAAATATGACATCAAAAACACAACTACAGTAATTATTATTATTTTTTGGAGGGGGCCCTGTAACATGACTTGTGGGATCTCAGTTCCCTGAACAGGGATGGAACCCTGCCACGGCAATGAAAGCGCTGAATCCTAACCACAAGGCGAGCAGGGATCTCTTCAGAAATCAACTACAATAAGAAAAACGGGAAAAGAACAAATATGTGGAGTCTAAATAACATGCTACTAAACCAATGGGTCAGTGAAGAGATCAAATGGGAAAGCAGCAAATATCTTAAGACAAATGTAAACTGAAGCACAACACTCCAAAATTTATGGGATGAAGCAAAAGCAATTCTAGGAGGGAAGTCTATAGCAATGCAGGCCTCAAGGAACAAAAGACAACTCAAATAAATAGCCTAACCTACTATCTATGAGAATTAGAAAAAGAAGAACGACAAAGGTTCCCTTCCCCCTTAAGAAGACTGGAGCCCCTAAACTACTACCTATGAGAATTAGAAAAAGAACAATAAACCTTCCCCGCTCCCTTAAAAAGATAGGGGTCCCTTTCCCGCCCTAGAAGTCATTTTCCAGTGCTTCCGTGGTGCAGCTTGGCTTTTTCCGGGCGATTCAGGTGCGGGGTGACATTCCCTGAGTCCTTGGCACTACATTACCCAGAAGAATTTGCGCTAAGACAGCGACGTTCATCCAATGAAAATCCAGGAAGGGGGCATTTCCGGGAGGGCGAACCTCCGGGAGAAGAACTTCCGGCGTCCTCGTGGCGCCCATTTTGATCGTGGAGCTAGTCGGAAGGTCGGAGTGTGTGGTGATGGGAGCGAGGTGACGGGCCAAGAAGACGCAGGAGGAGGCTTTGTACACACTGCAAAGGGACGGCCTGAGTGTTGGGGACACCGCCGCCTGCGGGGTGCATCGGTACAAAGTCCGACAGGACCCCTCGACTGTCGCGACTCCTCTCCTCCCAGGAGCTCCGATGGCGGCGGCTGCGCTGACGGACCCGGCTCAGGTAAATGCTGAGGGCTCCGGGTTCTCCCCTGCCCGTTTCCCCACCCAAATACGAAACTCCTGAGTGAGAGGCGTCTGGTCCAGGACAGTGAGGCCTGCAGGGGTGGTGTCCCTATTTCTGACCACCGTTGTAATGTGGTCTGAGTGAGGCTTGGAGATACAACTGAAGCAGGAATATTCGGGAACCCGGAGTCCATCTTGTTTCTGCGAGGAACGCAGTTTGAGGCCAGGCTGCACCTGGAGTGGTAGATGAGTGGTTGTGTTTCTCTTCTTAGGGCCCTGGGAGCGGTGGAGAGTTTTGAATAAAGGAAGGGCACAATCTGAGCTAGGCTTTTAAAAATAATCCAAAGTGTTCAACGGAAAGCAGAATGTAGGGGAATGATGAGGACACTGAGGCAGAGGGAAGTTGTGGCTTTTTTCAGGGTCACAACTGGTAAGTGGGAGCACTGAGGATGGAGGCACAGAGGAGAGGTTAGTAAGTCAGCCAGAGTTTACCTGGCTCTGGTATTGGGCACAGGTCCAGGGAAAGTGTGAGCCCCTGAAGCACTGCTTACGTCACTTTCCTCCATCGCCTGCCTTTTCCCACAGATTCCATGGGCTGGAGAAGCACTTTGGGCAAGTGGCGGTTGTCCCAGTCCCTCACTTGTTCTCACCCCCCACGCACACATTCTGTGTATTTGAGGTGTCTTAGGGTTCTTCACCTGCCATTCTCCCAGCACTTTGGTTTGGGGACCCTGGAGAACCCCATGCTTGGTTTTCTGAGTGCAGGCCAGCTTTTGTGGAGGGGGTTCTAGTTTCCCACCACTGATGAAATGAGGTGTGGAAGGTTACTCCTGGAACCGGTACCAGTATGTGGCAGTGATTTTTTTTTTTTTTCTTTTTGCGGTACGCGGGCCTCTCACTGTTGTGGCCTCTCCCGTTGCGGAGCAACAGGCTCCGGACGCGCAGGCTCAGCGGCCATGGCTTACGGGCGCAGCCGCTCGGGGGTATGTGGGATCTTCCCGGACCGGGGCACGAACCCGTGTCCCCTGCATCGGCAGGCGGACTTTCAACCACTGCGCCACCAGGGAAGCCCGGCAGTGTTTTTTAATGTTATTTTTGGCCCCACCACACGGCATGCGGGATCCTTAGTTCTCCCACCAGGGATTGAACCTGTGCCCGCTGAAGTGGAAACTCGTAGCCTTAACCACTGGACCACGAGGGAAGTCCCTGTGGCAGTGTTTTGAGGTGAGGCTGAGCTTGTTTAGGTAAGTGCAGGTCTTCTTTTTTCTGATGGAAATAAACAGGGAAGAACTGGAGTTAGACTTGAAATGACTGCCTGTGTATTCTGGAGGCAATGGGAGTTTCAGATCAAAGGAGGGAGGTTCTCTTCCCCAGGTCTTGAGAGGCTCCATCTGGTTGGGTGGTAGGGGAAATGTGTGGGAAGATGGACTGTGGGTTTTCAGGAATGAGACTGTTCATGGTTATATTTGTCCCTGTTATACCAGGGCAGTGTGACCTTTGAGGATGTGGCCGTGTACTTCTCCTGCGAGGAATGGTGTCTTCTTGATGAGGTTCAGATACACCTGTACCTTGATGTCATGCTGGAGAACTTTGCCCTTGTCTGCATGCTGGGTAAGGCCCTCACACCCATCCCCATCCTCTGAGATAGGCTCTGCCTTTCTCTTTTTCCCCAAGGGTAGTTCTGTCCTTCTTACATCTGGACCATGGGCACTGCTTTCTTCTTAAAGTTATGTGCTGCAGTTACAATGGCTAGGCAGAGTTCATCCCTACTCCTTAGTGCCATGAAACTTGTAGCCCCAAAGTCTTGCAGGTGACAATTCAGGTTCATCAGTGTTGCAGTCCGCTTTAGAGATCCCTCCTTGCTTGCCCTCTCCTGGGCTAAGTGAGGGTACGGATCCATACTACCCAAAGTTTGCTCCATTTCTGCACTCGACAGTATTTATTTATTTATCTATCTGTCTGTCTATCTATCTATCTATCTATTTATTTATGGCTACATTGGGTCTTCATTGCATGTGGGCTTTCTCTAGTTGAGCCGAGTGAGAGCTACTCTTCTTTGTGGTGCATGGGCTTCTCATTGCAGTGGCTTCTCGTTGCAGAGCATGGGTTCTAGGCCTGTGAGCTTCAGTATTTTTGGCATGCAGGCTCTATGGCACAGGATCAGTAGTTGGGGTGCATGGGCTTAGTTGCTCCGCGGCATGTGGGATCTTCCCGGTGCAGGGATCGAACCCATGTCCCCTGCATTGGCAGGCAGGTTCTTAACCACTGCACCACAGGGAAGTCCTTAAAATATTAAATAAGGAACTACAGTATGATCCAGCAATTCCACCTCTGTGTGTTTATCCAAAGGGTGTGAAATCATATCAAAAAGATATCTGGGGACTTCCCTGATGGCACAGTGGTTAAGAATCCACCTGCCAATGCAGGGGACACAGGTTCGAGCCCTGGTCTGGGAAGATCCCACATGTTGTGGAGCAACTAATCCCGTGTGTCACAACTACTGAGCCTGCGCTCTAGAGCCCGTGCTCTGCAACAAGAGAAGCCACTGCAATGAGAAGCCCATGCACCACAACAAAGAGTAGCCCCTGCTCGCCACAACTAGAGAAAGCCCACGTGCAGCAACAAAGACCCAAAGCAGCCAAAAATAAATAAATAAATTTATTTTAAAAAAACAACAAGATATCTGTACTCCCTGTTTATTGCAGCATTATTTACACTATCCGAGACATGAAAAGAACCTAAGTGTCCATTGATGGATGAATGGGTAACAAATGTGCTGTATGTGGAACACTATTCAATATTGTTCAACCATTAAAAAGAAATCCTGCCATCTTTAATAACATGGATAGACCTTGAGGGCATTATGCTAAGTGAAATAAGTCTGACAGGGAAAGACAAATACAGTTGTTTGCCAGTTTCCAGAGAGGATTGATTCCAGGAGCCCCTGCATATACTGAAATCTGCAGATGATGAAGTTTCACAGTCAGCCCTGTGATTCTGAAGTTTTGCATTTGTGGATTCATTCAACTACTGATCACGTGGTGCTGTGTTTATTTAATTAAACGTAACCATGTGTAAGTGGACCCATGCAGTTCTAACCCATGTTGTTCAAGAGTCAGTTGTACTCCATAATTACACATACATGGGGAATCTTTTCCTTTTGGCTGTGACGAGTCTTAGTTGCCGCATGCGGGATCTTCATTGAGGCATGTGGGATCTTCCGTTGGGATGCTCAGGCTCTTCGTTGTGGCACAAGCTTCTCTCTAGTTGTGGTGTGCAGGTTTTTCTCTTCTCTAGATGTGGTGCGCAGGCTCCAGGGTTTGTGGGCTCTATAGTTGTGGCATGCAGTCTCTAGTTGAGGTGCGTGAGCTCAGTAGTTGTCGCGTGTGTGCTTAGTTTTCCCGCAGAATGTCAGATCTTAGTTTCCTGACCAGGGAATCGAACCTGCATCCCCTGCATTGGAAGGCGCATTCTTTACCACTGGACAACTGGGGAAGTCCCTGGAATCTTTAAGGAAAAACACACACACACACCCCAAACTCAGAGACAGCACAGAAATTAGTGGTTGCCGGAGTTGGGGATGGGTGAACAGGGTTAGATGAAATGCGTGAATGGTGTCAGAAGCTACAGACTTCTAGTTGTAACGTGAATAAGTCCTGGGGATGTAATGCATAGCTTAGTGATTATAGTTAATTATACTGTATGGTGTATTTCAAATTTGCTAAGAGAGTAAATCCTAAAAGTTCTCATCAGAGGAAAAAAATTGTATTGTGGTGTTAACTAAACTTATTGTAATCATTGCACAACATATACACATATCAAATTATGTTGTACAGCTTAAATAAATACAATGTTTCACATCAATTATATGTCAGTGAAGCTTTTAAAATTCTACAGTGCTCTTCCTTTCTCTGAAACCCAAATTTCTGATCTTTATTATTTTCCATCTCTCTAAAGAACTTTTTTTAAATGAATTCCCATGATTTTTGTGCATCTAAGAACATGTTTATTTCACCATCACTGTTGAAGAGTAATTTTATTGCATTCTGAATTCTAGGCTGACATTGGCCACCCCCCAACCCCACCCCTGCCAAGCTTTAAATGTTTCACTCCTTTCTCTTGTTTGCATGATTTCTGAAAATTCAGATGTTATTCTTTTTGTTGCTTCCCCATGACTAAAGTGTTTATTCCTCTGGTTTCTTTTGGGATTTTTTTTTCTTCTGTATTTGAATGTGATATGCTTAGGTGTAGTTTTGTTGTTGTTGTTTTTTAAAATAAATTTATTTATTTATTTACTTATGGCTGTGTTGGGTCTTCATTTCTGTGCGCAGGCTCTCTCTAGTTGCGGTGAGCGGGGGCTACTCTTCATTGTGGTGTGCGGGCTTCTCATTGTCATGGCTTCTCTTGTGGAGCGTGGGCTGTAGGTTTGCAGGCTTCAGTAGTTGTGGCATGTGGGCTCAGTAGTTGTGGCTTGTGGGCTCTAGAGTGCAGGCTCAGTAGTTGTGGCACACAGGCTTAGTTGCTCCACAGCATGTGGGATCTTCCTGGACCAGGGCTTGAACCTGTGTCCCCTGCATAGGCAGGTGGGTTCTTAATCACTGTGCCACCAGGGAAGCCCCAGCTTAGGTGTAGTTTTTTGGCATTAAATCTGCTTGATGTTCTCTGAGCTTCCTGGATCTGTGGGTTGGTGTCTGACATTAATTTGGTGGAAATTCTCCATGATTATTGCTTCAAATATTTTTTCTATTCCTTATTCTTTTTTTCTTTTGATGTTTCTATATATGTATGTTAAAGTATTTGCAGGTGTTATACAGTTTTTAAATATTCTTTTCTTTAGTCCTTTTTCTCTTTGTTTTTCAGTTTTAGAAGTTTCTACTACAAGAACCTCAAGCTGAGAGATTCTTTCCTGAGTTGTGTCCAGTCTTAATAAGCCCATCCTATTCATTCTTCATTCCTCTTCTCTTCTTTTTGATCTCTAGCATTTCCTTTTGGTTCTTTATTAGAATTTTCATCTCTGCTTTCATTGCCTTTCTTGTCTTGTATGCTGTCTGCTTTATCCATTAGCAGGCATTAATTAGCATATTAATCATAATTGTTTTACATTACCAATTTGATCATTCCAACAGCCCTGTGATATCCCTCCCTCCCTCCCTCCCTCCCTCCTTTCTTCCTCCCCTCCCCTCCCTTCCCTTCCATTCCCAGCATGCAAGATCTTATTTCCATTACCAGGGATCGAACCAGTGCCCCCTACAGTGGAACTGTGGAGACTTAACCGCTGGATCCCTAGAGAAGTCCCTCCCTGTGATATCTGATTCTGGTTTTGAAGCTTCCTTTGCCTTTTCAAAATTTGTTTTTTGGCCTTTTAGTTGGCCCTGTAATTTTTTTCTTTGTAACTGGCATGATGTATTCCCTAAAAGGAACCATTGTAGATAGGCCTTTATTGATGTGTTGGTAAGATGTGGAGAGTGGAAGCATGCATGTTGCTGTTAGCATTCATATTATATTTAATTTTCAATCTTTTAATGAGCCTGTGTGTCTGGATCCTGAACTTCACAACTTCTTCTCAATTTAATTTTCCCTCCCTTAGTTGGGACAGGATGGGTATTGGGGGCTGTAGTTGGGTATTTCCTCTTTCCCAGGTAAGTTAGGCTCTGATAAAATCACAGTAGGTTTGGCTCTGGTTAAGTAGTTTCTACTGAGGGCAGGCTTTGTTAAGAACAGAATGTTCAAAAAAAAAAAAAAGAACAGAATGTTCTGACAATTTTGTTTTTCTAATCTTCATTTCTTTTTTCAGAAGGTTTTGTTTAGTTTGTTTGTTTTGTAGTTCCTCAAGTTGTAAAGGTACGTTGTTGATTGATGATATTTCTTTGTTTATATGTAAGCATTTATAGATGTAAATTTTCTCCTTAATACTGCTTTTGTGGCATCCTATAAGTTTTAGTATGTTATATTATTGTTTTCTTTAGTCTCCTAAGTATTTTCTAGTTTCTTGTGTGAGTTTTTTTTCATGGACCTATTGGTTGTTTCAAAGCATGTTTAATTTCCAGAAATTTGTGGATATTTGTTTTCCATATGTGATTGATCTCTATCTTCAATCTGTTTCAGTTGGAGAGGACAGTTTGTATGATCTTTATCTAATTTAAACTATTGCTCCTGTCTATTGCTGAGAGCAGAGCATTGAAGTGTTCCCATACTATAGTAGAACTGTTTCTCTTTTCAGTTGTCAGGTTTTGCTTTATATCTTTTGATTGTCTATTATGAGGTGTGTAAATATATATACTTATTTTTATTTTTTTATTTATGTTTGGCTGCGTTTGGTCTTTTTTTTGTTTTTTTTTTTTTTGCGGTACGCGGGCCTCTCACTGTTGTCGCCTCTCCCATTGTGGAGCACAGGCTCCAGACATGCAGGCTCAGCGGCCATGGCTCATGGGCCCAGCTGCTCCGCGGCATGTGGAATCTTCCCGGACTGGGGCATGAACCCACATCCCCTGCATCGGCAGTTGGACTCTCAACAACTGTGCCACCAGGGAAACCCTTTTTAAAAATTTATTTATTTTATGTATTTATTTTTGGCTGCGTTGGGTCTTCATTGTGGCATGAGGCTTTTCATTGTAGTGGCTTATCATTGCAGAGCACAGGCTGTAGACATGTGAGCTTGAGTAGTTATGGCACGTGGGCTCAGTAGTTGTGATACATGGGCTTAGTTGCTCCACAGCATGTGAGATCTTCCCAGACAAGGGATTGAACCTATGTCCCCTACATTGGCAGGCAGATTCCCAACCACTGCACCACCAGGGAAGTCCCTAGACTTCTTTATTGTTTGATATGAATAATAGCCACCCCTGTGTTATTTTGGTTACTATTTGCATGAAATACCTTTTTCTAACCTTTCAATTTCAATTTAATTGACTTTTGTCAACAGCATACAGTTGGATCATTTAAAAAAATCTGTCAGTCTGTCTTTTGCTTTGAGTGTTTAATCCATTTACATTTAGAGCAATTACTGATAAGAGGTATTTTTGTCATTTTGCTCTTTGTTTTCTGTATGCCTTAGAACTTGTTCCTTAATTTTTGTTATTTTCTCTTTTTGTATTTAGTTAAATTTGTTTAGTGATATGTTTTAATTGTCTGTTCATTTCCTTTGTGTACATTATATGATTATTTGTAGTTACCATGGGGATTGCATTTTATATCCTAAACCCACCAGCATACTAATTTTAATTTACACCAGCTTACCATCAATAACATTACAAAAACATTTCTGCTTCTGTAGTGCTCTGTCCCCACTATTTTCTAGTATTGATTTTACAAAGTTACATACTTGTATGTGGTGTGTTTAAGCTGAGACTACGGTTTCTTTAAATGCATTATTCTCTGCAATCAGGTAGAAAACGAAAAAGTGCTGTTATAAACTTACAATCACAGTAGCTTTTATAATTTTCTATGGATTTACCTTTATCAGAGACCATCATTTCTTCAAATAACTTTGAATTACCGTTTAGTGTTTTTTTTTCATTTCCACCTGAAAGAATCCATTTAGCATTTGCTGCAAGACAAGTCTAGTGTTAAAGAACTTCTTTAGCTTTTGTTTACATTGGAATATGTTAATTTTCCTTAGTTTTTGAAGGATGTCTCCCTGATGTAGGGTTATTGGTTGACACGTTATTTTCCTTCAACAATTTAAATATGTCAGCCCACTGCTTTCTGGCCAGATTTCTGATTAGAAATGTGCTGATAACCTTCTTGGGGATCCCTTGTCTGGAATGAGCCACTTCTCTTGCTGATTTCAAGATTCTTTGTCTCTGCATTTCAACAGTTTTATTATAATGTGCTGCAGTATGGCTCTCACAGTCTATTCTGCTTGGAGTTTATTTAGATTTTGGGATGTTCCTATTCATATCAATCCATAAGTGTGCTATGTTTTTCTGTTCTGAATCCCTCTAGTGTTTTTTTTTTTTTTCACTTCAGCAGTTGTACTTTTCAGTTCCCAAATTTCCTTTTTTGCAATACTTATACTTTCTATCTCTTTACTGTTATTCCTACTTTGTTCAGACAACACTTTTTTTTCTGTACACCTGTTTTTTTTTTCTTTTTAGTTATTTGAACATCCTTTAGTCAGTTTTTAAGTCTTTCTACTTAGTTCGCCATCTATTTTTTGTGTACCTGTTTATAAGTTACAGTTGCGGTTGATTTGTTATTTTCCTTTGCATCATACGTTCCTGTTTCTTTGTATGTCTTGTGAGTTTTTTTCATTGAAAACTGAGCATTTGTATCTTATAATATTGTAATGCTGGAGATCCTGTTTTCACTTTAACAAGGGTTTGCTGGTATGGGCTTCTCTTTGTTTTTGATGTTTTCAGGTGACTCTTTCCTGGATATCAACATGAGCTGTAAACTTAAGGGGTTTTCACTGTGCCTTTCTTGGGGGTGCACTATGACTTTTGCAATTCCTCTATATAAGTGGCTGATTTTGAATGTCTTAGTCCTTAAATATCTCACTCTCCAAAAGTGAAAAACCAGAAAAATGAAGAGTGAGAAAAGAGACACTGGCCCTTAAAATCAGGTGGGGAGACGGATTCATAACACCTTGTACTCCATCCACTGTTGTTCAGGTTGGGAGTGGATTCCTAACACCTATTACTCCATCCAGTGTTTTTCAGGTAGGGAGATGGATTCCTAACCCATCCCCTGTTTTACAGGTGGGGAGAAAAACACCTAACATTTTGTTTCCTAGCATTTTGTACTCCATCCACTGTACATTCTTCCCTCTGGCTCCACTGACGTTTCTGTTTGTAGTATTTAAATATCGTTCCTTTGTCTGTTGTGTGCTTAGTTCCCCTGGGTTCGTATTTGCCACTCACCCATCCTGACATTCCATTAGGCCTTGTGTCATATGTGTCCCATGTAGTTGTTCAACTGGGGATGGAGAGTCCTTGGGGCTTCATGGGATGGACATGACTCTGGTCTCAGCAAAAAGAGCTCACAGGTAGTCTGGCCAAGATGAATGGCAGCTGGCAGAGGGCTTGATATCAGGTCTGTGTTTTAAGTCATATCAGGAACATATCTTGTGTGATTAGTGTTTTAGCCCCATTGCCAGTGGCCCCAAATCACTTCTTTTGTCTTTTCTCCATTCTTGGTACTCTGCCAACTTGTCATTTCTATGACTACTCATTTTTATTCTGACTGCAGCCTGGGATTTATTCCCTACCACCTCTCTAAGCCACTTCTCTCATGTAGTCTTCACATTGTTTTCTCTATAGTACTTTACGACATTGTGCAGGTATCTTTGAATGGCATTAGACAGGTATACTTTAATGTTCCATGAATACCAGCTACTGTTTCAGTAAGATTTTCTGGTGCATGGGCATATACTTGTGCACAGTATCACAGATCAGCAGCAGTTGTGGTCCTAGTGAAAGCCATTGACAGAGGAGTGAACTGTAGAACATGCCTTTCACCCTTGGGCCACATCCAGTCCTTGTGTCCTGTGCTTGGTGAGGCCGTGTCAATTCTGTGACCTTAAGTCCCAATAATGCAGAACAGCTGCATCCTCAATTTGACCCCAACTCCATTTACTGAACACAGTCCCATGGATTGGTTCTTTCATGTGTCAGACATACAGTTGTGATGGTGTCACCCCCATCCAACGTCAACATGAATTTCACCATCACGTCTTTGTTTTCAGGTTCTTGGCGTGGAGTCGATGAAGAGACACCTTCTGAAGAGAACATATGTGTGGAGGGAGTATCACAGATTAGGACCCCCAGGGCAGGTTCATCTCCTGAGAAGGCCCAGCCCTGTAAGATGTGCGTCCCAGTCTTGAGAGACATTTTGCACTTGGCTGAAGAGCAGGGAACAAATAGGGGCCAGAAAGCATATACATGTGGGGCATGTGGGAAACAGTTCTATTTCACTGCAAACCTTCAACAGCACCGGAAGCAGCACATTAGAGAGAAACCCTTCCGATATGATGTGAGGAGACTTGCATTTCTGAAGAGCTTCACAGTCTATACATCAGGGAATCTCTCTGTGTACAGTGAAATTGGGAAGAAATTAGCAACCAACATGGGACTTCAGCAACAGGCCACTAATATCAGGAAGGAACAAAACAACAGTCATGAATGTGAAGCTGTTTTTCACAGTGGAACAATTCATCGGAGCTGGGGAGAAGGCAGGAAATCCTCCAGCCACACAGATATGTATGAGAGAGTCATCACTAGTGAAGCGTTTTGTGAGTGCAGCAAATGTGGGAAAGCCTGCACCCAAAGTTGTAATCTTATGCAGCACCAGAGAGTTCACACTGGAGAAAAGCCTTATGAGTGCAGCGAATGTGGGAAATCCTTTAGTCGAAGCCACCACCTCAGTGTGCATAGGAAGATCCACACCGGAGAGAAGCCTTATGCATGCAAGAAATGTGCTAAATCTTTTCTCCAAAGGTCCAGCTTCATTCAACATCTGAGAGTTCACACAGGAGAAAAGCATTATGAATGCAGTGAATGTGGAAAATCTTTTAGCAAAAAGTCCAATTTCCTTCAACATAAGAGAGTTCATACTGGAGAAAGGCCTTATGAGTGCAGTGAATGTGGGAAATCCTTTATCCATAGATGTCAACTTTTTATACACCAGAGAGTTCACACAGGAGAAAGGCCTTATGAGTGCAGTGAATGTGGGAAATCCTTTATTCATAGATGTCAACTTCTTATACACCAGAGAGTTCACACAGGAGAAAGGCCTTATGAGTGCAGTGAATGTGGGAAATCTTTTACAGTTAGGTCTGTCCTGCAAAATCATCAGAGAATTCATACTGGAGAAAGGCCTTATGAGTGCAGCCAATGTGAGAAATCCTTTATCCATAGATGTCAACTTCTTATACACCAGAGAGTTCACACAGGAGAAAGACCTTATGAGTGCAGTGAATGTGGGAAATCTTTTACAGCTAGGTCTGCCCTCCAAAATCATCAGAGAATTCATACTGGAGAGAGGCCTTATGAGTGCAGCCAATGTGGGAAATCCTTTATCCATAGATGTCAACTTCTTATACACCAGAGAGTTCACACAGGAGAAAGGCCTTATGAGTGCAGCCAATGTGGGAAATCTTTTACAGCTAGGTCTGGCCTCCAAAATCATCAGAGAATTCATACTGGAGAAAGACCTTATGAATGCAGCCAATGTGGGAAATCCTTTATTCATAGATGTCAACTTCTTATACACCAGAGAGTTCACACTGGAGAAAGGCCTTATGAGTGCAATGAATGCGGGAAATCTTTTACAGCTAGGTCTGCCCTCCAAAATCATCAGAGAGTTCACACAGGAGAAAGGCCTTATGAGTGCAGTGAATGTGGAAAATCCTTTATTCATAGATGTCACCTTCTTATACACCAGAGAGTTCACACAGGAGAAAGGCCTTATGAGTGCAGTGAATGTGGGAAATCCTTTATTCATAGATGTCAACTTCTTATACACCAGAGAGTTCACACAGGAGAAAGGCCTTATGAGTGTAATCAATGTGGGAAATCTTTTACAGCTAGGTCTGGCCTCCAAAATCATCAGAGAATTCATACTGGAGAAAGGCCTTATGAGTGTAGCCAATGTGGGAAATCCTTTATCCATAGATGTCAACTTCTTATACACCAGAGAGTTCACACAGGAGAAAGGCCTTATGTGTGCAGTGAATGTGGGAAATCTTTTATTCATAGATGTCAACTTCTTATACACCAGAGAGTTCACACAGGAGAAAGGCCTTATGTGTGCAGTGAATGTGGGAAGTCCTTTATTCATAGATGTCAACTTCTTATACACCAGAGAGTTCACACAGGGGAAAGGCCTTATGAGTGCAGCCAATGTGGGAAATCGTTTACTGCTAGGTCTGGCCTCCGAAATCATCAGAGAGTTCATACTGGAGAAAGACCTTATGAGTGCAGTGAATGTGGGAAATTGTTTATTGTTATTTCTGGCCTTATTAAACATCAGAGAGTTCACACAGGAGAAAGGCCTTATGAGTGTAATGAATGTGGGAAATCTTTCACTGCGAGAGCTGGCCTCCAAAATCATCAGAGAATTCACACGGGAGAAAGGCCTTATGAGTGTAAGGAATGTGGGAAATCTTTTACTGCGAGATCTGGCCTCCAAAATCATCAGAGAGTTCACACAGGAGAAAGGCCTTATGAGTGTATGGAATGTAGGAAATCTTTTACTTCTAGGTCTGGCCTCCGAAATCATCAGAGTGTTCATACTGGAGAAAGGCCTTATGAGTGCAGTGAATGTGGAAAATCTTTTAGCCAAAGACAAATCCTCAGTACCCATAGGAAAATCCATACTGGAGAAAGGCCTCATGAGTGCAAAGAATGTGGTAAATCTTTTATCCAAAAGTGCAGCTTAATTCATCATCAGAGAGTTCACCGTGGAGAAAACGCCCTATGAATGCAGCCGATATGGACGCCACTGGGGTTTGGAGGAGTTTGACATGGTAACAGAATGGGAGGAACAGGTGCAGTCATCATGCAACAGATGGACCATTTCTAGAGCGGAAACTCAGGGTGAGAGAAAGGGTGTCATCTGCTGTGAACTCCCAGCAATGGACAGGGATTTAGGATACAGTGCTAGGTTGACTGGTTCAGGCCATGAGGAGTCTGGTCACAGCACTCCTCTTTCACTCCCTACCCTGCTTTGGGGACTCAAAGAACACTTTGTCCATTCGGACACCCTCTTGTCACCCCCACACAGACACAAAGAGGCCTGCTTAGGACACCCCCTCCTCCCCACATGTGACTTGACAGGACTGTCGTTTCACTGGGAACAAATATTGATGGCTTTCCTATGAATGATCCGACTTATGTACCCGATAATGATCTGGTCCTGCTAATAACTCCATGCCACAGGTTTTCAGTGGATGTGGGGCAGCCAAATTTGAGGAACAGACTCTACCTTGGGATGTGGATGTGACCCAATCCCAGGACAGAGAAGACTAATCAATATAGAACACCACATTAACAGAAGGAAGGATGAAAAATAACATGATCATCTCAGTAGACAGAGAAGAAGCATTTGACAAAATTCAGCATCCATTCATGATGAAAACCCATACAGGTGGGTATAGAGGGAACATATCTCAATAAAGGCCATTTATGACAAACCCACAGCAAACATCATACTGGTGGAAAGCTGAAAGGCTTTTTCCTAAATTCAGGAAGAAGAGAAGGATGCCCACTCCCAAAACTTCTATCTCACATAGTATTGGAAGTCCTAGCCCCAGCAATCAGACAAGCAAAAGCATCCAAATTGGAAGGTAAGAGGTAAAACAGTATTTTCAGATAACATGATACTTTATATAGAAAACCCTAGTGTCCACCTCAAAACTTTTAGAACTAATTAAAGAATTCAGTAAAGCTATAGGATATAGTACAAATATACAGACATCTGTTGCATTTCTATACACTAATAATGAACTTTCAGATAAAGTAAAAAAATAAAATTGCTTCAGATCGCATCAGAAAGAATAAAATACCTAGTAGCAAATTAACTGAGGGCTTGAAAGACATATATTCAAAAAACTATAAAACACCGATGAAGATTGAAGATAAAGAAATGGAAAGATATCCTGTGCTCTTGCATTGGAAGAATTAAGATTGTTACAATGACAATACTATGCAAAGCAATCGTGAAATGGACAGAAGACATAATGGAGTTAGAAAAACTATCTGAAGTGATGCAAATGAAGAACACACGTCTATTGTCATATGTGTTCAGTGTCTCAAGAAATATAGCAGCAATCTTGTGAGTAAGGCATATTCTAGTAAATGGGATATATTCATGTCCAAGACATAAAAATGAGTCAGTCCTTATGGAAGCAATATTGTAGTTGATGGAAACTGCACCTAGGTAATTAGATTTCATGGAATATTAGAATGAGATGTTCCTATGAAAAGGGAGCAAAAGAGCAAGTTACAGTTGAGGAAAAACGGGGGCTTGGGATGGGTTGAAAGAGTAGAGTATCCAGAGTAGGACTTTAGTGAAGGTGGACAGTTGTGGAAATACTGTGTTAAGGACAGCTTGCTTTCCTCTTTTCCAATTGTTATATGTTCATTTTCTTTACTGTATTAGAGAGGACCTCTGGCATATTAGGGAATACCAGTGTAAGGCAGTGAACTGCCATCCTACTGATCTCAAGCATCCTATTTATGTCCTTTATATCTAGTCTTTTCAGTCCAGAACCATATAAAGTCGCACAAATTACATTTATTTCTCATCTCTCTTTAATGTCCATTCTGACACAATCTCTCTGATTTCCTTCAAGTTGTTTTCCCTTGGTATCTTTTATACAATACATGACAATTTGTAAATTTCCCTCACTTGGTATACAGTAAGATATCCTTATAAATAGATTCAGATTATGTGGTTTAATGTTTTTATTGTTGCTGTTTTGCTCCCATCCAAGATAATACAAAAGTGCTGCCTTGTCCTTTTCAGTGTACCATATCAGGAAACAAGATGTCTGTTTTCCCAGTATTGGCAGTGTTTCCTTTGATCACTTCTTTATGGTGATATCCTTTGGATTTTGTTCCTACTACTCTGGGAGGCTGAAGAAGGGGTGTAGCAAGACACTGTGATCATCTACTTGTTTCTGAATCTCTCTGGTTTCTGTGTGGAGAGTGAACTTAGGAGGGAAGAACTGATGTAGGAGAGAGGACAGAATCTTTTGTGTAGTTGGGAGCCCTTTGATGATGCACCGGCCCAGGATGGTGGCATTGGAGATGGTGAGGACAGGATGACCTGGGACACATTAGGAGGCAGAGTTGGCAGGATGTGTGCATAATTGAGATGATGGGGTGAGTCCCAGAGAATGATTTTTTTTCCCTTCAGTCCTCAAGTGCGAGCCATTGCATTTGTGGGCCTGAGAGACTTACCTTGTTTTCTTAGATTTCTGAATCAGCTGTCAGCTATGTTGAGTAACTGCAGCCAAAGTTTCCAATACCTGGGACACAAAATAGGCAGGATTGCTCCCTGACAGTTATTTGGGTAGATGAGTTTTGTGTGGCCTTGCTTTCCTTGGGCCTGCCAGGGTTAGATGAGGCTGGATAGGAAGACTTGTGTGGTGGTGGTGTGTACATGTAGTATCTGTAGCTGTATGTGTTTGAGCCTGCCAGGGAACATTAGTTATTCTTTGAATAGAAATCCAAAACTTGCCCTCGAACTTCACTTGATGAAAATTAAATCCCTTGCTAAGGAAGTTTAGGGCCATCCAAAAGTACTGACAGCTACTTTGAATATTTATTTCAAGCCATTTAATGTAATTGTTGATATATTTGGGTTGAAATATATCCTTTTATTTTGTGGATTTCTTACCCTGCTCTTTGTTCTTTATCTTGGCCTTTAAAAAATTTTTAACCCTCTATTTATTAGTTATTTGTAATTCAATTTTCTTTACTTCTAGCTTTGAAAATATATACCTTTATTCTATTTATTGTTTAAGCCCCAAATCACTTATTTAACACATTAGAGCACAGAGTTATAAATACATTTTTTCTTCATTCTGCATATTATAAGGGGTTTAAAACATTAATTTTTCCCATAGGAATATATGTTTTTCAAGGTATGCATAGGGATTCTATCATTCTGAATCTGTAAAGAAGTATTACTTATGCTTTACACAATTAGTGACATGTATGTCAATCAACACATGCATTTCTCTCTTCAGTTATCATTCCTTTTGTCATCAGTGATCTTTCAACTGGAATTACAATCCATTGTTCATTGTCCTTGAATAGAACTTTTATTTTTGAATAGAACATTTAATGTTCATTTTTCCAGGTTAATTGTGCATTAATTTTCTCATTTCAAATCGTTTTGTTTCATCCATTCTTGAAGGACATATTTGCTATATATAGAAATCTTGGTTGGCAATTTTCTCTTCAGTGGTGGGGGGAGGTCATATTGACCTTTCTACTGTGGTTTTCTTAATCTTCTTGAGCTACAGAAGATATTCTGTATGCTAAGGTGTGCTATTTTGATGTACTTTACTCTGAACCTATCAAGATCAAAAGGAAATAGGGAATGACTCCTCTTCCCCGCCCCACCTCCTTAGTAGCACAGCAGGCCCCCCTATGGGTTTATTCTTACAGGAAATGCAGAAACACAACCAGTTCCCTTGTAAGGGGTTCTAACCTTCTGCGCTCTAGTCCAAGTGATTTTCATCTGTCCCATTCTGTAATTGTTGATATTTGGTCTCCAGCAGCTATTTACCTTCATGGATTTCACCACTTCTGGGGGTTGCTTTTCCAGACACCCTGAATTGGGAAGACGCTGGGGGTTCTGGGGTTACTGAGTTCATGCCAGTTTTTGCTGGGGTTTCTCAGAAGGACTCAGGCCCAGGAGTGCAGGGTGGAGGGTCCTATGGGCACCCCACAAGGGCTGGTTCGCTCGTGTCTCTTCCTGCTCCCGTGTACCAGAGAGAACATTTTGAGACCTTTTCCTCTGCGGACCCATGTGCACCAAGTCGAGGGGCGCCACGTGTGATCTGAGGTGACCTATCAGAGGAGTCAGTGATAAATGAAGAGAGCTAGGTGGTCTCCAGGGTGGGAGATAGGGGAACCAGACTCCCAGATGAGGGCAGGGTGACCTGGGGACACGGGGAAAACCTGGAGATGGTGGCACCGCACAAATGTGGGCCATACGAAAGATCCCTGGGCTAGGACTCCTCCCTGGTCCCATAGGCTGTGTCCCCCATGCTCCCTCAGGGTTGGCCCAAGACACAAAATCCAGAATGTTTGCCCAAAGGCTGAGTCCTTCTTTTTCATTGCTGTGGCCTTGCTCCCTCACAGATGTGCACCCCTGAGTGGCGGTGACCAATCCCCCTTCTGGCTGAATCCTACTTCAGGGCCCAGAGGCCACGTGTGCTTTGATGAGGAAGAAATAAAAGATTTGTGGCCCCTGGGCCCACACTTGAGGGTCTTGGTCCACTCCAGGACGTCCCTGCCCTAAGAGGTCCCGATGTGGGGTTTCAGCCTCGGAGCCATCACTTCCACACTCCCACCTGGACAGCCTTAAGATAGTCTCCCAGGACAGGAAGCATCCTTGACACTGGCCTCAAGACACCCGCCCCCACCACCACCAATCCCCACTCACTCAGCCACAGGAACTGATCTTTTTCCTGAGGCTGAGGAGGTAGAAATGCGGCCTGACCAGCAGAGATGGACCCCTGGGCATCTGCATACAGTTTCTGTGCCTTGAAGGAGGGACCCTGCAGGGAATGAGGGGCCTTTGGTCAGAGCCAGACTCTGGTGTATACAGGCAAGAGACAATAATGCAGGCCCTGGAGGAAGGGGGCCGTTTTTAAGTAGACAAGTGGTCTTCCTAAAGAGCTGTCAGTTGCAAGATGTATTGCTAAATGAGTAACAGACATCAGTGTTATAATGGATATTGGATCTAAGTCATCCAAAGCAAGGTCCTGGAGAGACACCCCATCTTGGTAGGCAGGCAGCGAGCAGGATGTTTCAGCAATTTTAGCTTCTGGAAAAGGAGGTTACCAGCTTTAGCGGGAATTGACATCGTGCTGGCTCATTGTTATCACGGAAAGCAGCAGAGGATCATGCTCCTCACATCCCCTCTGATAACACTATCAAAGTGGAGAGTTTCTGATCTAAAGATTAATCACTAGCTGAGGCCTGGGCAGGTACCCAGGTGTTTGCTGATTAGGCTTTATGTATAAGATGGAAGGTCAGCCATGTGAGTAGGGTGCAGGTGACTCAGACTGCTGGACCAGGGGATGTACAGAGCAAGAGGACAGTCATGGTGGGTGGCCTGATCCATCTCTTGCTGAGCTGTGCACAGTCATTGACTATGCAGACAGGAGAGCCATTTCTGACGTGACCAGAAAAAGCGCTCTCCCTCTTGTCCAGCTGCTTCAGGGCTGCCCAATATCTCCTTTTCCATATTCCTGGTCAGGGTCCTGTCTTACTTTTCTCTTGTCCCTTGCCAAAGTTTACAAGATGACTAACGCTTCAGACCGCATGCGTTTCAAGAACAATAGGATAATGTTTATTTGCTTCCTGTTACCAGTGGATGTCAACTTGGGTTGGCTTCGTGGAGTCTGAGATAACATCCAAACACTTCAGCAATCAGTAGCATTATAGAGCCTTAAATGCTCAACACTCACCGGAAAGTTTCCCCACCCCTGTAAGAAGAATGGAGCCCCCTACCCTCCACCCCGTACCCCACCCCCGCCCTAGAAGTCGTTTCCCAGCGCTCCTCGGGGGCTGCTTGGCTGTTTTCAAAGTGATTCAGGTGTGGGGCCCCGTGCTTCCTTGAGACCTTAGCACTACATTACCCAGGATAACTTGTGTTAAGGCAGCAACGTTGATCCAATGAAAATCCAGAAAGGGTGCATTTCCGGGAGGGCGAACCTCCGGGAGAGGGCCGTCTTCGTGGCGGACATTTTGATTACTGTGGAGTCTGAGGAGCTCGTCAGAAAGTCGAGGTGTGTGGTGTTGGGGGTCAGTTGACGGGGTAAGAAGGCATAGAAGGAGGTCTTGTGCGCACTGTCCAGGGGCGGGTCTCGGGGCCGGGGAGACCGCGGTCTGCGTGCAGTATCCACGCCGAGCCCGACCTGGTCACTGGGCTGTGGGCCCCTCCTCTTGGGGACTCGGTGGCGGCGGCCGTGCTGAGGGACCCGGCTAAGGTAAACGTTGCGTGCTTCGGGTTCTCCCCTGCCCGTTTCCCCACCCAAATACGAACGGCCGGCGTGAGAGGCGCCTGTTTACGTCTGGTTCAAGACAGTGAGGCCTTCAGGTGTCGTGTCCCTATTTCTGACCACCAGTGTAATGTGATCTGGGTGAGCCTTGTAGACGCAACTAAAGGAGGAGCATTCGGAACTTGGAGTCCATCCTGTTTCTGGGAGGAACAAAGTTTGAGACCAGGCTGCACCTGGAGTGGTAGATGAGAGTTGTATCTTTCTCTTTGGGCCCATGGAGCGGTGGAGAGTTGCTTTTTTATAAATGAATGAATGAATGAATGAATTCATTCGTTTACTCATTCATTTATTTATTTATTCATTGATTGATTGATTGCTGCGTTGGGTCTTCGTTGCTGCGCGGAGGCCTTCTCTAGTTGCGGCGAGCCGGGGCTACTCTTCCTTGCGGTGCGTGGGCTTCTCATTGCGGTGGCTTCTCTTGTTGAGGAGCCACGGGCTCTAGGCACGTGGGCTTCAGCAGTTGTGGCTCGCGGGCTCTAGAGCACAGGCTCAGTGGTTGTGGCGCACGGGTTTCGTTGCTCCGCGACATGTGGGATCTTCCCGGACCAGGGATTGAAGTGTGTCCCCTGCATTGGCAGGTGGATTCTCAACCACTGCACCACAAGGGAAGTCCCTGTGGAAAGTTTTGAGCATGGGAAGGACATGATTTGAGTTAGGGTTTTAAAAATACTCCAAAGCCTGCTCAATGGAAGAACATAATGTAGGGGGGTGATGAGGACAGTGAGGCAGAGGGAAGTTGTGGCTTTCCCAAGGTCCCAACTGGTAAGCGGTATCACTGTGGACTGAGGCACAGAGGAGAGGTTTGCTAGTCAGCCTGAGGTTATCTCGTTCTGGTACCGCCAGGGGGCCAGGGAAGGCCTGTGCCCCTGGAGCACCGCCCTGGTCACTTTTCCTCCATCGCCTGCCTTTTCCCACAGATTCCAAGGGCCAGAGAAGCACCTTCGTTAAATAGAGGTTGTCGCAGTCCCTCACATGTTGTGACCCCACGCACACATTCTCTGTATTTGAGAAGGGTCTTGGGGTTCTTCGCTAGTCATTTTCCCAGCCCTTTGGTTTGGGAACCCTGGAGATCCCCATGTTCAGGGTCCTGAGTGGAGGCCGGTTTCTATGGAGGGGGTCCCATTCCCCACCTCAAATGGAAGGAGTTGTGTAAGGTTACTCCTGGATTCGATACCAGTTGTGGAAGTGCGTCAAGGTGAGGCTGAGTTGGTTTAGGTAAGTGCAGGTCTCCTTTTTTTTTTCTAGTGGAAATAACACAGAAGAGCAGGATTTCTGCTTTAAATGTCTGCCTGTATATTTTGGAGGCAATGGGAGCTTCACATTAGAGGAGGGAGGTTTTCCTCTCAAGGTCTCAAGAGTCTCCATCTGGTCGGGCAGTAGGGGAAATGTGTGGGAAGATGGATTGTGGGTTTTCAGGAGTGAGACTGTTCATGGTTTTATTTGTCCCTGTTTACCAGGGCAGTGTGAACTTTGAGGATGTGGCCGTGTACTTCTCCTGGGAGGAATGATCTCTTCTTAACGAGGTTCAGATACACCTGTACCTTGATGTCATGCTGGAGAACTCTGCACTTGTCAGCATGCTGGGCAAGGCTCTCACACCCACCTCCATCCTCTGACCTAGGCTCTGCTTTTCTTTTCTTACCTAAGGACAGCTCTGTTTCTCACATCTGGACCCTGGGCACACCTTGTTAAATTCCTTGGTTATGTGCTGTGGTTACTACAGCTAGGTTAGTGCCTCCCTACTCCTTAGTGCCCGGACACTGCCCCAAAGTCTTGCAGGTGATGCTTCAGGGTCAGTAGTGTTGCAGTCAGCCTGGTAGCTCTCTCCTTGTTTGCCCTCTCTGACCAGGCGAATGTCAAAATCCATGGTACAGAAGTTTTGCTTCATTCCTGAAGCTGACATTTATTTGTGTCTGACTGTACAACTGTCACTGACTCGGTCACTACTGAAACAGACCATGAATTTTTTTCCAAGTTTCCAATTTCTCTGCATTCACACCAGCATGTGTTATTTTGTTTTTTTCATAATAGCCATCCTAATGGATGTGAACTTGTGTATCTTTTTCATTTCGATTGCATTTCCATAGTGGTGTGCTTATTGGTGTGTTTATTGGTATATATTTAGAATAATTCAGGTCCCTTTTCCTTCTTTTTTTTTTTTTTTTTGCGGTACGCGGGTCTCTCTCCCATTGCGGAGCACAGGCTCCGGACGCGCAGGCTCAGCGGCCATGGCTCACGGGCCCAGCCACTCCGCGGCATGTGGGATCTTCCCGGACAGGGGCACGAACCCGTGTTCCCTGCATCGGCAGGCGGACTCTCAACCACTTCTTCACCAGGGAAGCCCCCTTTTCCATTTTTTAATCAAGTTGGTTCTTTAGCGGTTGTTGGGTTCAAGGCATTATCCATGTATTCTGGATATTAATCCCTTGTTGTATACCTGATTTTGAAATATTTTCTCTCATTCTGTGGTTGCTTTTTTACTGTGTTCATAGTGTCCTTTGATGTACAAAAGTTTGTCTCTTTTTCCGCTTCCACCCCCAGCTTTATTGAGGTATAATTGATGCATAATGTTGTGTAACTTAAAGGTATCCAACAAAAATTGTTCATTTTTATTAGGTGCAGTTTTTGTATTTTTTCTTTTGTTGCTTGTGCCTTTGTTGTCATAGTCAGGAAATCATAACTGAATTGAACATTTTGAAGCTTTTCCCCTTTGCTTTTTCTATGAATTTTATAGTTTTAGTTCTTATATTTGATGTATATATATTTAAATTTTATCATTTATTCATTTGGTTGCACTGGGTCTTATTTATGGCAGCTGGGCTCCTTACTTGTGACTTGAGGGCTCCTTAGTTGCAGCTCACAAACTTTTAGTTGTGGCACGCATGTGGGATCTAGTTCCTCGACCAGGGATTGAACCCAGGCCCCCTGCATTGGGAGTGCGGAGTGTTAACCACTGCACCACCAGAGAAGTCCCAAGGCTTCTGATATATTTTGAGTGAATTTTTCTTTGTGGTATTAGGTGAGTTCCCAACTTCATTCTTGTGTATGCGGGTATCCAGCTTTCCCAGCACCATTTATTGAAAAGGCTGCCCTTATTGAATAGTAATGGTCCTTTGGTCAAAAGTTATTTGATCATAAATATGAGGGTTTACTTTTAGGCTACTCCCTGTTCTATTCCATTGCTGTGTATATATGTATTTATGCCAGTAGCATAGTATTTTGCTTACTGTAGCTTTGTAGTAACGTTTGAAATCAGGTGGTGTGAGTCCTTCAACTTTGTTCTTTTTCATAATTGCTTTGGCTATATGGAATCCCTTGAGAGTCCATTTGAATTTTTGGAAGAGTTTTTCTATTTTTTGAATATGTCATTGGGAATTTAGTAGGTATTGTATTGACTCAGGAATCCCCCAAGCAAGTAATAAAATTGATGCGTCTATACTGACACATTATTATCACTCAAAATCTGAAGTTTACATTAGAGTTGACTCTTGGTATTGTACATTCTATGGGCTTTGATAAATGTTTAATGATTCTCATTCCCCATTATAGAGTGGTTTCAATGGTTTTCAGTGTTTCAATCCTTTGTGCTCCATCTGTTCATCCTTTCTTCCCTTGTACTCCTTGGTAAGCACTGATTTTTTTTTTAACTGTCTCTATATGTTTTCCCTTTTCTAGAGTGTCATATAATTAGAGTCATACATTATGCAGCCTTTTCATCTTGGTTTCCTTCACTTAGTAACATGCATTTAAGTTTTCTGTTTTTCTTTTCTTTTTAACCCCCCGCCACGTGCCTTACAGGATTTTAGTTACAGAACCCGGGCCATGGCACTGAAAGTGCCAAGTGCTAACCGCTGGATCATGAAGGAACTCCCTTGCATGTCTTTTCATGACTTGATAGCTCATTTCATTTCAGCTCTAAATAATGTTTCCGGTATCTTGATATATCTTGATTGTCCATTTGTCTGCTGAAGGAATTCTTGACTACTTCTAAGTTTTGGCAGTTATGAATACAGCTACTGTGAATATCTGTGTGAAGGTTTTTGTGTAGATGTAAGTTTTCAACTCCTTTTTTATAATACGAAGGAGT
Source organism: Delphinapterus leucas (assembly GCF_059928025.1). NCBI lineage: Eukaryota > Metazoa > Chordata > Mammalia > Artiodactyla > Monodontidae > Delphinapterus > Delphinapterus leucas. Next base: position 1,756,455 of record NC_143148.1, read on the forward strand.
AGAATTTCTATATGATGTGTAAGAATTTAGTTTTGTAGAAAACTGCCAAACTCTCTTTCAAAGTGGGCTGTACCATTAAACATTTCAATGGGCAATGAATGAAATTCCTGTTCCTCCACACCCTTGGCAGCATTTGTGTCAGTGTTTGGATTTGGGCCATTCTTTTTTTTTTTTTTTAATAAATTTATTTCATTTATTTTATTTTTGGCTGCATTGGGTCTTTGTTGCTGCACGCAGGATTTCTCTAGTTGTGGTGAGTGGGGGCTACTCTTTGTTGCAGTGTATGGGCTTCTCATTGTGGTGGCTTCTCTTGTTGTGGTGCAAAGGCTCTAGGCAGACGGGCCTCAGTAGTTGTGGCACGTGGGCCCAGTAGTTGTGGCTCACGGGCTTAGTTGCTCTGAGGCATGTGGGATCTTCCCAGACCGGGGCTCAAACCTGTTTCCCCTGCATTGGCAGGCGGATTCTTAACCACTGCGTCACCAGGGAAGCCCAACTTGGGCCATTCTTATAGGTATGTAATGGTATCTCTTGAGTTTAATTTGCATTTCTTTGCCTCTTTGTATACGCTGAATTGTCATACGTACATTTTCTTTTAATGAGGCTTGTCTATTAAGGTGTTTGGCTCATTCTGTATTTGAGTTTTTGTTTACTTGCTGAGTTTTAGTTTTTTTGTATTTAACATTTACATCTATGATCCATTTTGAGATAATTTTTTTGTGAAGGGTGTAAGGTTTGTGTTTAGATTTTTTCTTTTTTTTTAATATATGATGTTCAGTTGTTCCAGTACTGTTTATTAAAAAGACTTCCTTTTTCTCCATTGTATTTCCTTTGCTCATCTGTTAAAGTATATTTAACAGATGAGTATATTTCAAATATTTGAGTATATTTCTATGGGTATATTTCTGGATTCTCAATACTGTTCATTGATCAGTTTTTCTATCCCTTCAACAATAGCAAACAGGCTTGAGTACTGTACATACGAAGTCTGGAATTTGAGCCGTGTCAGTCTGCAAGCTTTGTTCTTCTGCAGTAGCCTGTTGGCTATATTCGGACTTTTGCCTCTCTATATGAACTTTAGGATTTGTGTATTTATATCGACAAAATAACTCGCTGGGATTTTGATTTTGATTGCATTGAATCTATAGATGAGTTTCATAAGAACTGACATCTTGAGAATAGTGAGTCTTCCTATTTTAGAATGTCAAATATTTTTCCAGTTATTTAGTCCTTTGAATTTGTTCATCAGAGTTTTATAGTTTCCCTCAGGTAGATCTTGTACATGTCTTGGTAGAGTTATAACTAAATATTTCTTTCCTTTCTCTCTCTCTCTCTCTCTCTCTCTCTTTCTCTCTCTCTCTCTCTCTCTCTCTCTCTCTCTCTCTCCGTCTCTCTCTCTTTTTCTTTTTTGGTGCTATTGTGCATGATAATGTGTTTTTAATTTCAAACTCACTTGTTCATTTCTGGTTTATAGGAAAGTGATTGACTTTTGTATATTAACCTTGTGTCCTGAAACCTTGGTATAATTGCTTTTTGGTTCCATGATTTTGTTTGTTTGGTCTATTTTTCGGGATTTTTACATAGCTGATCATATCATCTGAGAATGAAGACAGTTTTATTCCTTCCTTCCCAAGCAGTATATCTTCTCTATAACCTTGTTATCTCATTGCATTAGTTATGACTTCCAAAATAAAGGCAAAAAGGAGGGGTAAGAGGGAACATTTTTGCCTTGTTTTTCATCTTAGTAAGAAAGCCTGTTAGTGTTCGCTAGTAAGTATGATGATAGTTATAGGATTTTATTTGGATTAACAAGTTGAAGTTTTCCTCTTTTTAGTTAACTAGATGTTGGAGATTTTTATCATGAATGGGTATGGGATATTGTCAGATCCTTTTTCTCTATCTATTGATGAGATCATGTGCTGTTTTTTAACCTGTCGAGGTCATGGATGATATTAATTTTCAAATGTGAAGCCCCGCTTGTATACCTTGCATCAGTTCCACTTGGTCATGGTGTATGATTCTTTCTGTATAGTTTTTCCATAAATTTCCTAATATTTTGTGAGGATTGTTGCTCTGTGTTCATGAGAGGTATTGGTTTACAGTTTTCTTGTAATGTCTTTGGTTTGGTATTAAGAGAATAATACTGGGCTCTTAGAATGATTTAGGAAGTATTCCCTCTGTTTCTGTCTTCTAAAAGAGATTGTAGGGAATTGTATAATATCTTCCTTAAATGTTCATCAGAATTGACCAGTGAACCAATCTGAGCCAGTTGCATTCTGTTTTGGAAGGTTATTATTTATTGATTCAATTTCTTAAATACATTTAGACCTATTCAGATTTTCTATTTTTTCCTGTGTGTGTTTTGGTAGACTGCGTCTTTCAGGCAATTGATCCATTTCATCTAATTATCAAATTTATGGTTTTGTTTGTTGTCATATATTTTATTGTTGTCCTCTTAATGTCCATGGTATCTGTAGTGATGTTTCTTCTTTCATTTTGATGTTAGTAATTTGTGTTCTCTCCTCATTTTCTTCAGTAGCAATAATAGAATGTTTTTGATTTTATTGATCATTTTAAAGAACCAGCTTTTCTTGGCTTTGTTGATTTCTCTCTGTTGGTTTTAATTCTTTCTTTCTTTCTTCCTCTGGATTTAATTTTCTCCTAGTTTTGTAAGGTGGAAGCACAGATGATTGATTTAAAATTTTTCTTTTTTGTTAATATAAGCATTCAATGCTATAAATTTTCCTATAAACACTGCTTTCACTTCATCCACGTATTTTGAAAAGTGGTATGTTTCTTTCAAAATACTTAAAAATTTATTTTGAGATTTCTTCTTTGATCCATGTATTATTTGTAATTGTATTCTTTAATTTCTCAGTATTTTGGAATTTTTCCAACTATCTTTCTGTTACTGGTTTCTAGTGTAATTCTGTTGTGGTCTGAGAGCAGATGTATGATTTCTGTTCTTTTTTACAATACTTATTTATTATTTATTTATTTTTATTTTTTGCTGCGTTGGGTCTTAGTTGCTGCACACGTAATTCTCTCCAGTTGTGGTGTGCGGGTTTTCTCTCTCTAGTTGTGGTGCGTGAGCTCCAGAACACACGGGCTCTGTAGTTTGCGGCCCTCAGGCTCTCTAGTTGAGGGCGTCGGCTCAGTAGTTGCAGCTCATGGGCTCAGTTACCTTGCGGCATGTGGGATCTTAGTACCCCGACCAGGGATCGAACCCACGTCCTTTGCATTGGAAGGCAGATTCTTAACCACAGGACCACCAGGGAAGTCTCAATGATTTTATTCTTAAGTTAAATTTGTTAAGGTGTGTCTTTCGGCCTCAGATGTGGTCTATCTGGTGAATGTTCTATGTCAGCTTGAGAAGACTGTCTCTTCTGCTGTTGTTGGATGGAGTAGCCTAGTAGTCTGTAGGTGTCATTTTATCCAGTGCATTGATGATGGTGCTCCTGAGTTCAACAAATCCTTACGAATTTTCAGTTTGCTGGATCTGTTCATTTCTGGTAGAGGGATGATAAATGAAGTCTCCAACTATTATAACAGATTCATCTCTTTCTACTTGTAGTTCCGCTTTGCATCATATTTTGACATTCTGGTTTTAGGTACAGATATGTTAAGGATTGTTGTGGATTCTGGTGAATTGACGTCTTTATCCCTGATAACTTTGCTTCCTTTAAATCTGCTCTGAGATTAATATAGTTACTACCACTTTTTTTTTTTTTTTTTTTGCGGTACACGGGCCTCTCACTGTCGTGGCCTCTCCTATTGCGGAGCACAGGCTCCGGATGCGCAGGCTCAGCGGCCATGGCTCACGGGTCCAGCCGCTCCGTGGCATGTGGGATCTTCCCGGACCGGGGCACAAAGCCGTGTCCCCTGCATCGGCAGGTGGACTCTCAACCACTGTGCCACCAGGGAAACCCCTATTATTTGTTTTAGTATTACATAAACCTACCTAAGTGTGTTGTGTAAAAATTTATAATGGAGTGCACTGTTGCTATTGTTGTTTTGAACAAACTGGTATCTGTTAGATCTGTGTAGACATTTTTGTAAAGACTACATGCAAATTGTGAAGATACTTGAAAAGATGCTGACTATCACTAATTTTCAGGGAAGTGCACGTCAAAACCACAATAAGATACCACCTCACACCTGTTTTAATGTCTGTTATCAGAAAGAGAAGAAATAAGTGTTGGTGAATATGTGAAGAATAGTGACCCCTTTTGCACTGTTGGTGGGAATGTACATTGTTGCAACCACTATGGAAAAGAGTATGGAGAATCTTTAAAAAATTAAAGAAGGAACTACATTATGATCTAGCAATTCTACTTCTGTGTACTTCTCCAAAGGGAGTAAAATCATTACGTCAGAAAGATATCTGGACCCTGTGTTTACTGCAACATTATTTATAATATCCAGGACATGGAAACAAGCTAAGTGTCCATTGGCGGATGAATGGCTACCCAAAATGTGGTTTGTATGGAATACTATTCAATATTTTCAACCATAAAAAAGAAGGAAATCCTACCGTTTGCAACAGCATGGATGGAGCGTCAGCAAATTATGCTAAGTGAAATAAGTCAGACAGGGAAAGACAAATACTGTTGTCCCTCCGTTTCTGCTGAGGGTTTGTTCCAGGAGCCACTGAATATACTGAAATCTGTGGATTCTAAAGTCCCATAGTCAGCCCTCTGATTCTGAAGTTTTGCATTTTCAGATTCATCCAGCTACAGATCATTTACTGCTGTGTGTATTTATTGAAAAATGTGAGTGGACCCTCACAGTTCTAACCCATTTTGTTAAAGGTTCAACTGTACTACATGATTACACTTAAATGTGGAATCTTTAAAACAAACAAACAAAAAGCCAAACTCAGATACAGAACAGATTAGTGGTTGCCACAGTGGGGGAAGAGGAGGGGGTGGATAAAATGGGTATAGTGTGTCAGAAGTGAGAGACTTCTAGTTATAAGATGAATAAGTCCTGGTGATTTAAGCACAGCATAGTGACTCTAGTTAGCAATATTGTGTTGTGTATTTGAAGTTTGATAAGAGAGTAGATCTTAAAAATTCTCATCAGAAAAATTGTAACTATGTTCACTAATTGTAGTAATCATTGCACAATGTATACACATGTCAAATCTCCTTATACAGCTTAAACAAATACAGCGTTCCATGTCAATTGTATGAAAATGAAATTCTTTAAATTCTCTGATGTTCTCCCATTCTCTATGAAACCCAAATTTCAGATCTATATCTTTTTTCATCTCTGTGTAAAACTTCTTTTTATAAATTCCCACTTTTTTTTGTGTCACAGGAAGTCTTTATTTGAACATAAGTTTTGAAGGGTAATTTTGCTGGATACTGAATTCTAGGTTGGTAATGTGTGTGTGTCATCTTCACTCCACCCCCGCATTTCAAATGTTTCACTCAATTCCCTTATTGTCTGGGTGAGTTCTGAGGAGAATTCAAATGTAATTCTTTTTGTTGCTCTCCTGTGGTTAAGGGGTTTATTCCTCTGGCTCTTTCAGGATTTTTTTCTGCATTTGAATGTGATATGCCAAGCTGTAGGGGTTTTTTTGTTTAGTTTATTGGTTTTTGTTTTTTTGCATTAAACCTGCTTGTTGTTTTCTGAGCTTCCTGGATCTGTGGGTTAGTGCCTGACATTAATTTGGTACAAATTCTCTACCATTATTTCTTCAAATATTTCTTCTGTTCTTTTGTCTCTTTCTCATTGTGATGTTTCCGTGTGTGTGTGTGTGTGTGTGTGTTTTTTAAAATATATTTATTTATTTATGTGGCTGTGCTGGGTCTTAGTTGCTAGGTGAGGGATCTTTAGTTGGGGCATGTGGGATCTAGTTCCCTGACCAGGGCTCTAACCGAGGCCCCTGTTTTGGGAACACAGAGTCTTATCCACTGAACCACAAGGGAGGTCTCTCCATATGTATATGTTAAACCTTTTGTAGTTGTCCCACAGTTCTTGGATATTGTGTTTAATTTTTTTTTTTTTTTAGTCCTTTCTCTTTTTTATTTTTTCCCAATGTTGGAAGTTTCTCCTAAGAGAACATCAAGGTCAGAGATTCTTTCCTCAGCTGTGTCTTATCTTTCTTTATCCATTCACATATAATCTGTAAGCATCTATGGGTTTAAAGTGGGTTTCTTGGAGACAACATATAATTGAGTCATGTTTTTAGATCTACTCTGGTAATCTTTCTTTGAACTGGTGCACTGAGACTATTGATGTTTAATTTATTGATATAGTGGAATAAGTATCTAATGTATTTGTTACCATTTCCTATTCATTGCCTTTGTTCCTGTTTTAATCTTCCACTCTTCTTTTTATGATTCTAATCGAGTATTTTGTATGATTTCATTCTCTCTGCTTTGTTAGCATATCAGTTGTACTTCTTATTTTTTTTTATGTAGTTGCCCTGGCATTTACAATATGTTTTTACAGCTAATCGAAGTCCACTTTCGAATAACATTGTATGGCTTGACAGGTAATTTGAGTACCTTCTAATTTTAAAAAATCCTCATTACTTTCCTCCATTGTATCATTGTTGTCATTCATTTCACTTTTACAGAAAAATATGTACTATGTGTGTGTATAAAAACGCACAATGGAGTACACTGTTGCTAGTGTTATTTTGAACAGTGTTATCTGTTAGATTTGAATAGGCTTTTTCCATAGAAGACATGCAAAAGGCAAACAGATACATGAAAAGATGCTCAATATAACTAATGGTTGGAGAAATGCAAATTAGAACCACAATGAGATACCACCTCACACCTGTTATCATGTCTGTTATGAAAAAGACAAGAAATAAGTGTTGGTGAAGATGTGGAAAAAAGGGGCCCTTTGTACACTGTTGGTGGGAATGTACATTGTTGCAGGCACTGTGGAAAAGAACATGGAGAATCCTTACAAAATTAAATAAGGAACTACAGTATGGTCTGGCAGTTCCACCGGTGTGTTTATCCAAGGAGGCTGAAGTCATCATCTCAAAAAGATATTTGTACCCCATGTTTATTGCTGCATTATTTACAATATCCAAGAGGTGGAAACAACCTAAGTGTCCACTGATGGATGAATGGATAACAAACATGTATATATGGAATACAATTCAATATTATTCAACCATAAAATAAGGAAATCTTATCATTTGCAACAACATGGTTGGACTTTGAGGGCATTCTGCTAAGTGAAATAAGTCAGTCAGGGGAAGACAAAGTTGTCCCTCCATTTCTGCAGAGTATTGATTCCAGGAGTCTCTGCACATCCTGAAATTTGTGGATGCTGAAGTCCCATAGTCATCCCTCTGATTCTGAAGTTTCACATTTGTGAATTCAACCACAGATCATGTAATGCTGTGTATTTATTGAAAAGTATCCATATGTGAGTGGACCCATGCAGTTCTAACCCATGTTGTTCAAGGGTCAGCTATACTACCTGATTACACTTACATGTGGAGCCTTTAAAAGCAAACAAAACAAAACAAAACACCCCACAAAACTCAGATACAAATAACAGATTAGTTGTTGCCAGAGCTGAGAAAGTGGATTGGATGAAATAGTTGAAGGGTGCCTTGGATGAAATAGGTGAAGGGTGCCAGAAGCTACAGAGTTTTATTTATAAGATGAATAAGTTATAAGGTTATAAGTTTATATATGGATAAGTTATAGTATGAATAAACCTTTTGCAGTTGTTCCAGAGTTTTTGGGTATTCTGTTTTTTTGTTTTTGTTTCTGTTTAATGGAAGTATACTTGATTTACAGTGTTGTGTTAATTTCTGCTGTACATCAAAGTGATTCACTTATACATACATTATTATTTATGTATTATTTCCACCATGATTTATTATAGGATATTAATTATAGTTCCCTGTGCTTATACAGTTGACCTTGTTGTCTATCCATTCTATATATAATTGTTTGCATCTGCTAGTCCCAAACTCCCACTCCTACTCCCCCACAACCCTCCCCCTCCCCATTGGCAACCACATGTCTGTTCTCTGTGTCTGTGAGTCTGTTTCTGTTTTGTAGATAAGTTCATATGTGTAATATTTTAGATTCCACATAGAGGTGATATCACATGGTATTCGTCTTTCTCTTTTTGACTTCAACTAGAGTATGATAATCTCTAGTTTCACCTATGTGGCTGCAAATGGGATTATTATTATTTTTTTAATGGCTGAGTAGTATTCCATTGTATATATGTACCAGATCGTCTTTATCCATTCATCTGTTGGTGGACATTTAGGCTGTTTCTATGTCTTGGATATTGTGAATAGTGCTGTTATGAACATAGGGGTGCATGTATCTTTTTTTTTTAACCTTTAAAATTTTTATTGGTCGATGTTTAATTCTGATATCAGGTAACTAATTTAGTCGATTACCTTTTTTTTGAATTTTATTTATTTTTATACATATATACACTAATATGTATAAAATGGATAACTAATAAGAACCTGCATGTATCTTTTTGAATTATAGTTTTTTCTGGATATATGCCCCAGAGTGGGATTGCTGGATCATATGGCAACACTATGTTTAGCTTTTTGAGGAACATCCATACTGTTTTCCATAGTGGCTGCACCAGCTCACATTCCCAGCAACAGTGCAGGAAGGTTCCCTTTTCTACACATCCTCTCCAGCATATTATTTGTAGACCTTTTTTTTTGTGTGATACACGGGCCTCTCACTGTTGTGGCCTCTCCTGTTGTGGAGCACAGGCTCCGGACGCCCAGGCTCAGTGGCCATGGCTCATGGACCCAGCCGCCCCGCAGCATGTGGGATCTTCCTGGACTGGGGCACGAACCCGTGTCCCCTGCATCAGCAGGTGGACTCTCAACCACTGCACCACCAGGGAAGCCCCCCATGTAGACTTTAATAATGGCCATTCTGTGCTGTTGTGAGGTGGTACCTCATTGTAGTTTTGATTTGCATTTCTTTTTCTTTCCTTCCTTCCTTCGTCCCTTCCTCCCTCCTTCTCACCTTTCCTTCCTTCCGAAGTTTTCTTCCTTCCTTCCCTCCCTCCCTCTTTCTTTCTGTTTCCTTTTTTTTCTTTCTCTTTTTCTTCCTTTATTCCTTCCTTTCTTCCTTCTTTTAGTCCTTTTTCCCTTTGTTTTCCAGTTTTGAAAGTTTCTACTATGAGAACATCAAGCTCAGAGATCTTTCCTCAGCTGTGTCCAGTCTATGAATAAGCCCATCACAGTCATTCTTCATTTCTGTTCTGGTGTTTTTGATCTCTGGCATTTCTTTTTGGTTCTTTCTTAGAATCTCCATCTCTCTGCTTACATTGCCTTTCTGGTCTTGTATGCTGTCTGCTTTATCCACTAGCAGATACTAATTAGGATGTTAATTGTGATTCTTATATATTCCCAATATGATCATTCCAACATCACTGTGTTATCTAATTCTGGTTCTGAAGCTTTCTTTGTCTCTTCAAACTTTGTTTTTTGGGGCACTGCAAATGTTCAGTAGAATCCAGGGTTGCAAAATAGTTACCTCAGTTATATTCTGCCCATACAATTGTTGTTTAGGTGAGGAGATGGATTCCTAACATTTGGTTCTCCATCTGCTGTACATCCTTCTCTCTGGCTGTACTGGAGGTTCTTTTTGGAACACTTAAATATCATTTCTTTGTCTGCTGTGTGATGAATTCCTCTGGGGCAGTGTTGGCCACTCACCTGTCCTTACTTTCCATTAGGACTTGCATCATTTGCATCCCATGTAGTTTTTCAGCTGGGGGTGAAGAGTGCTTGATGCTTCATGGGATGGACATGACTCTGGTCTCAGCTTAAAGAGTTAAGAGGTAGCCTGGATAAGATGAATGGCAGCTAGAAGAGGGCTTGACATCAAGTCTCTGTTCAAGTCATATGAGGAACGTTATCTTGTGTGACTAGTGTTTTAGTGCCATTGCCGGTGGACCCAAATCACTTCTCTACTCCTTTCTCCTTTCTTGACACTTTGCCAATTTGTTATTTCTATTACTCCCATTTTCAGTCTGATGCTAAGCTAGAATCTATTCCCTACCACCTCTCTAAACCACTTACCTCGTGTGATCTTAATACTGTTTTCCCTGTAGTACTTACAGACATTGTTATGTTCTCAAATACGCAGGTATCCTTTAATATTTCTTGGACACCAGCTATCTGTTCCAGTCAGATTTTCTGGGGGCTGGACATACACTTCTGCACAGTATTGCAGGTCACCAGGAGATGTGGTCCTGGTAAAAGCAACTGACAGAGGAGTGAATTGTAGAACTCGCTTTTTGTCTTGGGCCTCAGCCAGTCCTTGTGCCCTGTACTTGGTGAAAGCAGCTGCTTCCTCAGTGTGACCCCAACTTCATTTCCTGAACACGATCCCTTGGACTGTTTCCTTCACGTGTCAGACATACAGTTGTGACGGTGTCAGCACCCCCAGTGGAGTCAACAAGAACTTCACCATCACTTCTTTGTTTTCAGGTTCTTGGTGTGGAGTCAAGAATGAATAGAACATATCTGAATAGAACATATCTGAGGATGGAGTGTTAACAGATGAGGACTCCCAGGGCAGGTTCATCTCCTGAGAAGGCCCAGCCCTGTAAGATGTGTGTCCCAGTCTTGAGAGACATTTTTCACTTTGCTGAAGAGCAAGTAATAAATAGGGGCCAGAAAGCATACACATGTGGGGCATGTGGGAAATAATTCTATTTCACTGCAAACCTTCAACAGCACCAGAGGCAGCACATTGGAGAGAAACCTTCTGATGTGATGTGGGGAGAACTCCGTTTTTGAAGAGCTGCACAGTCTATGCATCAGGGAATCTCTCTACCTACATGGAGATTGGGAAGGACTTCATGGCCAACATGGGATTTCAGCAAGAGGCCGCTAATATCAGGAAGCAACAAAACAACATTAAGGAGTGTGAAGCTGTTTTTCACAGTGAAAAAGGTCATCACAGCTGGGGAAAAGGCAAGAAAGCCTCCAGCCAGACAGAAATACTTGTTGAGGATGAGAAAGTCCTCACTAGTGAAGGGTTTTGTGAGTTCAGCAAATGTGGGACAGCCTGCACCCAAAGAACTAACCTTATTCAACACCAGAAAGTTCACACTGGAGAAAAGCCTTATGTGTGCAGTGAATGTGGGAAATCTTTTATCTAAAGGTGCCTCTCATTCTACATCAGAGTTCACACTGGCAAAAAGGGCCGTATGAATGCAATGATTCAGGAAAATCTTTTATCTGCCAGTATGGTTTCCTTAGACATCAAAGAGTTTACATTGGGAAAAGGCCTTATGAGTGCAGTGAATATGGGAAATTCCTTTAGTTGAAGCTATGACCTCAGTAACCATAGGAAAATCTACACTGGAGAAATGCCTGGTAAGTCCAAAGAACGTGGAGAATCTTTTAGCTGAAGTTCAACCTCATTTATCGTCAGCATTCCCACTGAAGAAAGGCCTTATAAATGCAACAAATATGGGAAATGGTTTAGCTGAAACTTCAGCCTCATGCAATGCCAGAGAGTTTACAGTAATGAGAGGCCACAGAAATGTCGTGAGTATGGGAAATCCTTCAAGCATAACTCGAGGTGCTTAGCTCATCAGAAAGTCCACACTTGGTAAAGGCCTATGAGTGTGCTGAGTTTGGAAAATCCAGCCTCATTCAACAATAGGAAGTTCATACTGGAGATAAGCCTTTTAAGTGCAAAGAATGTGAAAATCTTTTAGCCGGAGATTCACCCTCATTCAGGACTGAAGAGTTCACAGTGGAGAAAGACCTTATGAGTATGTGGGAAATCTTTTATTTGAAGCTTCAGCTTCATCCAACACCAGTGTGTTCACACTAGGGAAAGGACTGAGATGTACAGGGATGCACCATTTCTTTAATAGAATTACACTGGAAGAGAATCCCTGTGATGGGGATGTCTACTTGAATTGCCTCTCATATACCTGGAGGTGTGTCTACGGTGGGGAGCTTCCTCATACATCCCAGGTATATGGGGAGCTGTAAGGATCTGAGTTGCACTTTCTAACGTGCCCATGTCTCTTAGCAGAATTGTATTGGTGCCAGTTTCTGTGGCTACAGCGATTTCACCTCTGCCACCTGGCATGTCTAAACAGTGTGCGTTCGTCATCACCCCATCATGTTTAGGGAAGCCGATCTCTGCCCCCTCACCATTTGTTGGAGGAAAGCGTCAGTAGTCTTAGCTGTTCTGGGATCCTTATTCCCTTCTCTCTGATGATGTTGGGCGGGACCTGACCCAGATTTGTCCGAGATACCGCAATTTCAGTTCTGTTCGTGGCTTGCTGAGAAAGACTGCCTTTTCAGGTAAATGTTTCATGTGATACTTCCAGCCTCCAAGTCATCAACCTGAGAATTTTCTGTCTCACAGTGCCTTGGAGTTTGCAGTAAAATAGATATTGTTCAAGCTGCCTTTGATCTTGGTGTTCTATTCACTGTGTGAGGTGGTTTCAAAATAGAATTTGGCTCTGCCAGTGTTAAGGGATGAACAGCTTTTAGGGGAATTCCATACTTAGAGGTGAGATAATGATGGAAGAATATAGCTGTCTTTCCAGTTTTGGCCTAGATCCAAAAGCTGCTCCCTTGGGCCGCATTTTTGCCCAAGGCTTCCTAGGAAGGACTGTAGGATTTTGTGTTTCTACTTCTGGGATGCCAGGATTATTTTGTGGGCTCAGAAAACATTTTGAGGAGGTGGGAAGATGTTGTGACTATCAGTGCTTCTGGGAGCAACATGAATCGCTTTTCTTGTTCACATAATGCCCATTACTGCTGCTGGGAATCCCTACCCCAAATACTGCAAAGGAGGCATGTATCCTGATACCCAGAATTCAGTAGGCTAGTGTCACTGTAAAAGTACAGAGGTAAGGGGGCGCAATCATTGGTACAGAAACACTTGATTAATAGAGAGTGGAGGAGACTGCAGCCACATAGATGGTATGTGTCACTTATAAAAGTGTATCCACAAATGTTCCAGTGATTGTGACTGTAGGATCAATGTGCACAGAAGCTATTAGGACCTCTAGGCATGTTCAGCTTTTTTATTTATTGTCAGAGAAGTTTTTGTGGATTCCTGTAGCTTCTGTGGGATGTTCACCTCAAGGCCATTGATGCACAAGGAAGAAAACAGGCTTAGATAAAAGGGAGATCCCTTAACCCAGCCGTGTGGATTTGGGATGCAGCCATCATTCCTGGTGACTGAGATGGAAAAGAACTTCATTGCTCACCAATATTTGCTGCTACTGAGGCAAGTCTTCCCCTCTTTAGTTTATCAGGAACGAGAGTCAATACAGTGTTGCCCAACCTGATTTTATGAAGACAGTGGAGGTCTCAATGTTATTTTGAACGCTGTAAAGCTTTTGTCAATATAGGTGATGTGTAATGAACTGCAGTTGTTTAAAGTATAAAATTTTTTTGGACATACATATGAACCCATGAAATCATCATCATGGTAATGAATATATCTGTCACTGCTAATTTACCTCATGTCCTTTGGAAGCCTCTCCTTCCCATCCTTAGCCCTCTAGGCAACTATTAGTTTGCCTTTATTTATAATAGGCTAATCTGTATTTCTAGAATTTTATTTGAATTAATTAATAAAATGTTTTCTTATTTTCTGAGTTCGTTCATTGTATATAATTATTTTGAGATTTCTTCAGTGATGCTTATGAGCAGTTCTTGCTTTTTTTTCCTGAGTAGTACCTTTTCTATGGATAACCATTTGCTTATCCATTCACCAATTTATGGGCATTTGGGTTATTTCCAGCTTTTTGGCTATTGCAAATGATGCTGCTATGGACATTTGTGTTTAATTCTTTATATGTATATATGTTTCACTTCTTTTGAGCCAATAACTCAAAGTATCCGGAGTCACAGGATAGATGAAGGCTTACTTGTGACTGCTAGACAGTGGTCTAAAATGGTTGTTCGATTTTGCATACCTATTAGGAATGTATGAAAGTTTCAGTTCTTCCCTATTGTTACCAATACTTATTATGGTCAGTCTTTTGAAATTACCCTTTTAATAACTGTGCAATAGTTTTAATTTCATTTCCTTAAGGATTCATGATGTTGAGCATTTTTTCATGAAAAAAAATTTTCATATTCACACCATGACCAATTTCAAACTGCCAGTGTGACATCACTGAACATGGAGTTGGATAAAGTTGCCAGTAGCTCACCATTATACTATTTTTAAACTTTATTTATTTAATTTTTCGCTGTGTTGCGTCTTCGTTGCTGCGCATGGGTTTTCTGTAGTCGCGGAGAGCGGGGGCTACTCTTTGTTGCCGTGCACAGGCTTCTCATTGTGGTGGCTTCTCTTGTTGCAGAGTACGGGCTCTAGGCACACGGGCTTCAGTAGTTGTGGCTCGTGGGCTCTAGAGCGCAGGCTTAGTAGTTGTGGCCCGCAGGCTTAGTTGCTCCGTGGTATGTGGGATCTTCCTGGACCAGGGCTCGAACCCGTATGCCATGCATTGGCAGGCGGATTCTTAACCACTGCACCACCAGGGAAGTCCCTTGAATATTTGTTTTTAAAACAATTTAGTGGAAGTGTAATTGACAACATATAAACTGCACATATTTAAAGTGTACATTTGATATTTGATACATACTTACACTCTGAAACCAAAAATTTCCTCCTGCCTTTAAAAATTCATCTTTATTAACATAAAATGATAATAAAAGGACATTCTACCATTTTTAATGACTATTTTCAAATAAATACGAAAAATGGAAAAAAAACTATGAAGCCTTGTTAATCCTTCCCCCAATATTCCATCTTTATTTATTACATCTTTATCTCCGGTTTTTAAACTTTATTTATTTATTGTATTTTTTGCTGCGTTGGATCTTCGTTGCTGCCCACGGGCTTTCTCTAGTTGCAGCGAGCGGGGGTTACTCTTCCTTATGGTGCGTGGGCTTCTCATTGCGTTGGCTTCTCTTGTTGTGGAGCATGGGCTCTATGTGCATGGGCTTCAGTAGTTGTGGTGTGTGGGCTCAGTAACTGTGGCTCACAGGCTTAGTTGCTCTGCAGCATGTGGGATCTTCCTGGACCAGGGCTCGAACCCGTGTTCCCTGCATTGGCAGGCGGATTCTTAACCACTGCGCCACCGGCGAAGCACCTTTATTTTTTACTAATGATTATTTCGTTATTTCATTAGTTCATTTTTCATTTGTCTCCATGCAGAGTGATTATTTTATTTTTTGTTGTTGGTTTTTTGTTTTTGTTTTGACCACACCAAGGAGCATTTGGGATCTTAGTTCCCTGCCCAGGGATTGAACCCATGCCCCCTGCAGTGGAAGTGCAGTCTTAATCACTGGACTACCAGGGAAGTCACTTATTTTTAATCCTAGACATCATGTGATTACCTCTTCATAGTGCATTTCTAAAATGTAAGGCATCTTTCATAACTTCAATAACATCCACAGAAAATTTAAAATATTTTCAAATACAACCCCCCAGGTGATATTTTGCATATATCCTATTCCCTGTAAATTTTGTTTAGTGGTTAAAGATGAAAGCTATAGCCATATGCACTGACCATTTGATCGGGATTTTACCTTCATTGAGGTTTACCAGAAGTGATAGTAGATTGTTATAATTGATAGGGAAGGATGCCAATATTTTTAAAGGTGTACATTCTTCTCAGTATTTGACATTTATTATCATTTCATTGATAAGAAGAGTTGTTATTTTATGTCATAATCCCAAAGTGTTTTCTGGTACTGGTTCGGTGTGAATTTAGTCTTGATTTGCTTGCACAGACATGGGCATCTTGATTATGATATTGGATGCACATTATGTCTGGGCATTCTTTATTTAAAAGTACTTTTTTAACCATTAAAAAAAATTGAAGTGTAGTTAATTTACAATGTTGTGTTAGGTTCTAGTATACAGCAAAGTGATTCAGTTATATATGTGTATGTGTGTGTTGTGTGTATTCTTTTACATTATAGGCTTTTACAAGGTATTAAATATAGTTCCTGTACTGTACAGTAAGTTTTTTTTTTTTTTAGATTCCACATATACGTGATATGATATGATCATTGTTTTTCTGGTGTTTAAGACTTCACTTTCCAATGCAGAGTGTGTGGGTTTGATCCCTGGTTGGGGACCTAAGATCCACATGCCTCACGGCCAAAAAACCAAAACATAAAACAGAAAGAATATTGTAAGAAAGTTAAAAAAGACTTTAAAAATGGTCCACATTAAAAATATATATATGATAATCTCTAGGTCCATCCATGTCGCTGTATGGACTTTTCTCTTTTGGTTGCACTATGCAGCTTGCGGATCTTAGTTCCCTGACCAGGGATCAAACCCAGGCCATGGCAGTGAAAGCGTGGAGTCCCAACCACCAGACTGCCAGGGAAGTCCCTGCATGGGCAGTCTTTACATGAGATTCCATAGGTACTGAATCTTTACTTGTTTGATGGCATTGGTTGGTAATATTGTGTTTAATCTCATTTGAAACAAGATTTCACCCATGGTAGTATGGAGACGTGTGGCCTATAGGCAGTATCATGGAGGCTGACTTTGGTGGAAGAGGAGTTATTAGTGACAATAGAGATAGGAAGTGTACTGGTCTCAGTGTTGATATCTATCATTGTGGTTGGTGGGAGTGATCAAGCCAAATAGCCAACAACATGGTTCCCATTGATCCTAATCTGACGCTTGTGTGGTTCCCTGTGGTATGCATGAAGACAGTGTAGCTTACCATGGATTTGTTAGTCCACCAATGGATGTGTAGTCCACACAGGGTTGGAATTTCTCGGATAAGGAAGGGGTACAGCAACAGAGTAAGGATTAAAGTAGGGGGTCATCCGGAGGCCAGTAGTACGGCATTTGTTTGTCCCTTGAGTATCACCCAAATGGTGTCACTTGTTCTGGGGGAAATTAGTTCCACTTTTTTTATATATATATAAATTTATTTATTTATTTATTTACTTTTGGCTGTGTTGGGTCTTCGTTTCTGTGTGAGGGATTTCTCTAGCTGTGGCAAGCAGGGGCCACTCTTCATCGCGGTACGCGGGCCTCTCACTGTCGCGGCCTATCTTGCTGCGGAGCACAGGCTCCAGAAGCGCAGGCTCAGTAGTTGTGGCTCACGGGCCTAGTTGCTCCGCGGCATGTGGGATCTTCCCGGACCGGGGCACGAACCCGTGTCCCCTGCATCGGCAGGCGGACTCTCAACCACTGCGCCACCAGGGAAGCCCTAGTTCCACTTCTTGATGTTGAAGTCAGGTCCGGGTTGTTCCACAATGCCTTTAGTGGAGCAAAGTACATGGTTGGCAGATTAGGTTGCCTCTTCAGAGAGTAGTGGTGGGGTTTTTTTGGCTTGCACTGGATGATAAGTGAACACAGGATGAGGATGGTCCCAGAGCTAGTGGTGCACTTAAGGTCCACACTGGGATCCAGGGAGAAGCGACTGGGCTCTGGATTCTCTATGAGGGAAACGTGAAAGTACGAGGTGGATGTTCCCTTGCTGGGGGTAGCAATATCAGGGCTCTCGTGTCCGGGAAAACTGGAAAGTGCATTTTATGGCATGGGTGTGTGCATCAGCAAAGGTCCCCATGGCTCAATTGGTGGTCTCCTCATTTCCCATGCATTTAAATATAGTATAATTATGTGATAGGTGTCTGGATTTAATGTAGTGATAATTATGGACAGTATTCTTGACCAACTGGGGGATCGTCTTCCAAGTTCTCTCAGCATCCCTGTTTTAAATGCCCATTATATCATTCTGTGACAGCAGCTACTGTACAATGATAGGGTAACTGAAGAACACAGAAGTATTTTTTTATTGAGGTGTAATAGACATATAGAAGTGTATTCGTTTCAGGTGTAACATAATGATTTTATATTTGTATATGTTTATTTCAAAATGATCACCACACTAAGTCTAGTTAATAATCTGTCACCATACATAGTTACAAAATTCTTCTTCTGTGATAACTTTTCAAAATTCTCTTAGAAACTTTCAAATATTCAATACAGTATTATTAACTACAGTAACCATGCTGTACGTTATATCCGCATGACTTATTTATAAGTGGAAATTTGTGCCTTTTGATCCGTTTTACCCACCCTCCACCTCCTGCCAGTGGCAATCACCGATCTATTCTCTGTATCTATGAGTTTGGTTCTTATTTTTGATGTTTTTGTTTCTTTAGATTCTGCATATAAGTGAGATTATATGATATTTTTCTTTCTCTATCTGACTTATTTCACTTATCATAATACTCTCAAGGTCCATTTGTGTTGCCCGAAATGGCAAGATTTCCTTCTTTTTTGATGGCTGAATAATATTCTGTTGTGTATGTGTCTCTGTGTTTGTGTATGTATCACATTAAAAAAAACATTTATTTACTTAGTTGTTTATTTGGCTGCATTGGGTCTTAGTTGCGGCACGCCGGATCTTCGTTGTGGCCCACGGGCTTCTCTCTAGTTGTGGTACAGGGGATCTAGAGTGCTCGGGCTTTGCCGTGCACAGACTTTGTTGCCCCACGGCATGTGGGATCTTACTTCCCCGACCAGGGATTGAACCTGCATCCCTGCATTGGAAGCATGGAGTCTTAACCACTGGACCACCAGGTAAGTCCCATGTATCACACTTTCTTTATCCATTCATCCACCAGTGGACACTTAGGCTTTTTCCATGTCTTGGCTACTGTAAGTAATGCTGCACTGAACATGGAGGTTCATATATCTTTTTTCATTTTTTTCCCCAAATAAATACCCAGAAATGGAATTTCTAGATCATATGGTAGTTCTATTAATTTTTAGGCGGAACTCCATACTGTTTTCCAATTTACATTCCCACCAACAGTGCACAAGTGTTCCCTTTCTCCACATTCTCACCAACGCTTATTTGTTTTATTGATAATGGGCATTCTAAGAGGTGTTAGGTGATAAATCATTGTGGCTTTTATTTGCATTTTCCTGATGATCAGTGTTGTCGAGTATCTTTTCATGTTCCTCTTGGCCATTTTTATATCTTCTTTGTAAAAATGTCTATTCAGATCCTCTGTCCATTTTTTAATTGGATTGCTTGACTTTTTAAAAAATAGTTGTTATATGAGTTCTTTATATATTTTATTCTTTTTTATGCAATTGTAAACGGGATTGTTAGATTAAATTTTCTCTTTCTGATAGTGTATAGAAATGCAACTGTTTTTTGCATATTGATTTTTGTATACTGCAACTTTACTGAACTTGTTTATTAGTTCCAACAGGCTTTTTGGTGTTTAGTCTTTAGGGTTTTCTATGTATATAATATGTCGTCTGCAAATAGTGACAGTTTTACTTCTTCCTTTACCATTTTGATGCCTTTATTTCTTTGTCTTGCCTACCTGTACTGGCTGGGACTCTCAGTACTATGTTGAATAAAAGTTGTGAGAGTAGGCATTCTTGTCTTGTTCCTGCTCTTGGAGGAAAAGCTTTCAGCAATGCTTTTTTAATGGCCAGTGTTGTGTTTGCCTTGTGGTGACGTGGTAGCCTATATCTAACTGTATAACTCGTGGAAGTTCTCAAAGGGTATAAAAGGTGTTTTGTTATCTCCTCAGTAATATTATCAGAGGTTAGTACCTTGCATGAGTAGGCCAGGAGGAGACCAAAATAGGAATCTCCAATTGTTAAGGCATGTTCAATGGCTCCTTGTGCTGTAGGAAGAGTACCCATGAAGTCTTTTTGCAGCGTTTGGTGTCCTGTCCACTCTGTGAATTTATCCTCCCATATAGTAGGCCTAGTGTCTAGTTTCCTGGTATGTTACACAGTCTCTAATGGCTTTATGTAAATCATGCTCTGTGGATCAATTCCTGTATTAACAGTCTATTTCCATAATCCCCATAATGCCCCATTGCTCTGATCTCGCATGTGCTCATAGATAGAAGAAACATGGTGGTTTGTCCTGAAATTCTGTGGCTCTCCTCTACCAAGAGGCTTACCTGCTTTGGTGGTTTATTTAGTTTGCCAGCTTTGGCCTTGTATTGTGCCTCCTGCATGCCTTGGTCTGTGTGAGCTGACATGTGTTGCACCAGGATTGGCAGAAGGGGAGCCACTGTGGTGATTTCTCCCACCCCATTTCGCCTTGTATTTTCCTGCCCTAATTTTGCCAAAGTCTCAACCAAATAGTCCACTATCCACTGACTAGGAGTCAGTAAAAATATGAACGTTAGGGAAATTTTATCCAGAGCATGTTGTACCAGTAGGAGAATTACATGCACTCTGCTTATTCGACACTGTGGTCTATTCCCCACGTGGAAATCGGAGTGAGTGAATAGTGGGGGTAGACTGCATTGTATGAATTCCTTACACCCTGTGCTTGCTCCATTGATAAAGGAAGACCATTGCCTTTCTTATTTTGAGAGCACTAATGTTCATTCTCTGGTCCCCTCTGAACAAGAGGTAGAGTCATTACTGGAGGTTTTGGCAAGTTACTGTCTGGTGGAGGGTATGTTGCTACTTCCTCTTTGAGTGCCTCATGCAGCAGGGCCTGTTTTAGCTTGGTGTATACATTTTAGTTTTTATTTTATTTTATCTATGTATGTATGTATGGCTAAGTTGGGTCTTCATTGCTACACATGGGCTTTCTCTAGTTGCGTTGAGCGGG
Source organism: Delphinapterus leucas (assembly GCF_059928025.1). Lineage (NCBI taxonomy): Eukaryota > Metazoa > Chordata > Mammalia > Artiodactyla > Monodontidae > Delphinapterus > Delphinapterus leucas. Next base: position 1,777,065 of record NC_143148.1, read on the forward strand.
GGCTTCTCTTGTTGCGGAGCACAGGCTCTAGGCGCCCGGGCTTCAGTAGTTGTAGCATGCAGACTCAGTAATTGTGACTCGCGGGCTCTAGAGTGCAGGCTCTGTAGTTGTGGTGCACGGGCTTAGTTGCTCTGTGGTATGTGGCATCTTCCCGGACCAGGGCTCAAAACCCGTGTCCCCTACATTGGCAGGAGGATTCTTAACCACTGTGCCACCAGGGAAGTCTCCCCCAAACATTTTTTTAAAGTTACTTAAAGTCTTACTACGTTCTATGGTTAGGCCACATACCTATTACATAATGAGCCTTATATGTTTTATCATAAATTTGCCTTTGAATTTTAGGACTTTTAAAATTACATTTTAAGTGAAGTGAGCTTTCAGTTCTTATTAAAAGTAAAAACTATAACACATGATCAACCCATATACAACAAGTTTTCATCTCTGAACCTCCAAGCTTGTATAGTTTATACATCTCTATGTCATTCATCTTATATGGGTTTGGGGTTCATTCTAATACGGATTTTTAAAGCAAGTTAATACATACACATGTGTGTATTCATATTCATTCAGAATCCTAAGAAAATTGTAGCATTCTATGCATTCTCTTTTCCATCTCCTCTCCTCTTCCGGAGATAACGTCATACACATGTCTAGAGAGGTTCTTCATTCAGTTTTACAAATGTTGATATTCTGTTGTATGAATGGTGCATTATTTATTTAAACATCTTCTTTTAGTTGTATGTTTGTTTCCAACATGGGATTCTAATTACTAGGCTTTGAATCCATAAACACATATTAATGCCCATTTAAAATGAGAAGGTGGGGGACTTCCCTGGTGGTTCAGTGGTTAAGAATCCACCTGCCAATGTAGGGGACACAGGTTCGAGCCCTGGTCTGGGAAGTTCCCACGTGCGATGCAGCAACTAAGCCTGTGCTCCACAACTACTTAGCTTGCACGCTAGAGCCCGCCAGCCACAACTACTGAGCCCACATGCTGCAACTACTAAAGCCCATGTGCCTAGAGCCCATGCTTAGGAACAAGAGAAGCCACTAGAATGAGAAGCCCGTACACCGCAATGAAGAGTAGCCCCCACTCGCTGCAACTAGAGAAAGCCTGCAGGCAACAACTAAGACCCAATGCAGCCAAAAATAAAAATAAACAAATATTTTTTTAAAAGATGGAGTTGGGTGGGGCCTGCGGATACCGGAACCCGGATGTGCGGTTGCCTGGAAACTACAAGTTTTCCGCCTTAATGTATTCGCCGCTGCTTTATGGGCTTATGTCTGCCCATATTAACTACATTCCCACCTTCCCTTGTAAGATTATATTATGTACGGAAATGAAATGAGCCTTAAGGCTTAGACTTGCCTCCTTGGAATTCTCAGTCGGAGGACAGAGAAAATATGAAGATTTGAGAGCTGCTGCTGAACATGCATAAAATTTTTATGGAGGTGCTCCTACAATTTGCTGATTTGCCATAGTAAAGAACATTATGTGAAAGGATGTAAACATGAACATTTTAACGGGGGTTAGTTTTGTCTGGTGGGGCAAGGAGAGTGCCAGTTACACTATTCACTTGTATTTAAATTTCTTCACGCGGTAGTGTTGTTCTGTGTTTGAAATGAAATTAACTATGATCACCTCTGAATGGACAGAGCAGAGGAATGTCTCACATTATTTACTGGATGTGAACTTTTGAAGACAGGGATCTCACCTCCGTCACTCCCTGCTCTTTCCTCTGCAGGGCTGACAAGTATAGAGCCCACAGGAACAGGAGATTTCAGTTTCTTGCATTTCAGACTGCAATTTCAAATTGCACAGTCAGGGTTCACACTTCCCCAAATTTATCAAAAGAAAAATGTTTTAAAGGTTTAGATCATTTGAATCAGGATCTCAGCATTGTTACCTACATTGCATTTACCTGTTTTGTCTTTTAGGCCTCTTTTAATTTTTCTCTCTCTTTCTTACTTTTTTTTTCTTTTCTTTTTTGAAGAAGAAAATGGATCATTTGTTTAGGATCATTTCCACCAGTATATTAGCTAATTGCAACTTTTTGGGGGGGGGCGCCGCACAGCCCGGTTTGTGGGATCTTAATTTCCCAACCAGGGATCAACCCAAGTCCATGGCAGTGAAAGCCCAAGTCTTAACCATTGGACCACGAGGGAATTCCGTAACTACTGCCTTTTGATGTTGCCTAACGCATTCTCTCAAATTGCCAACAAATGCAGAATTAGCTCTAGAGGATAATCTAAATCAGGTTCAGCTTTTTGTCAATTGATACTTCAGGGGTAGTGCAGTGTCTTTCTCATTGCCTACAACTGGGTGCCATTATGACATGTACATAGCTCTTTCTGTGATGTGACGATTGATCAGTCCATGTGCTTCCCCAATACCAGTTTCCCACCAGCCTGTTGTTTGCTGGTTTCAGTTGTTACTGATGATCATTCTGTAGGTCTATTATTAGAGGAAGCAAAATGTTGATATCTTATTTCTAGTTGTGAATTTTCACTTAGAATTCTGTAAAGAAGACCTTTTCCCTATTCTCTATTTGGTTACCCTAAAGTAGTCTGTACTCGAAAAGCAGGAGAAATGATTCCTATTTTCCCTTTATTTTTCAGATTCCAGAATAACTAGTCAATTCCTTAAACAATGTAGCTTTCTATCAATTAGGAGAATGTGGATATTAAAATACTTGCTGTGTTTAAATCTTGTTCAGGTGCTTTTCTTTGATGTTTATTGGGGAATGGGATTCTATTCAAGTTGAATCTTGTGGCGTCTTCATCCTAAAGTGACCCCAGTTCTCTGATAGTTTCCTTGTGTCCTGGTTTGAATAGATGTGCTATCATTTTTTTTTTTTTTTTTTTTGCGGTACGCGGGCCTCTCACTGTTGTGGCCTCTCCCGTTGCGGAGCACAGGTTCCGGACGCGCAGGCTCAGCGGCCATGGCTCACGGGCCCAGCCACTCCGCGGCATGTGGGATCCTCCAGGACCGGGGCACGAACACGTGTCCCCTGCATCGGCAGGCGGACTCTCAACCACTGCACTACAAGGGAAGCCCTAGATGTTCTATCTCGAACATTTCCTGCTTGAGATCTGGAATTGGCAATTTTTAAAAAGACATTATATTCTTTTAGTGAGAAATTGCATTTGAGTAACACACCTGAGTAATTGGGATGGTAATTACTCCAGAGAGGACCATCATATGTAGATGTGTTTAATGGAAAGAGGTAAAATAAATATACATGGCTTAAATCAAATACAGATCAAGTTAATATTTATTCTTCTAAGCAAATTTAAAGTTATACAGTGTTTACTTTAATTCTTTTCAATTTCTTTTTTTCCCTTTTGATCAAAGCCCCAGTTTCCACTGTGTACTGTACTTACTTATTAATACCAAAATATTAATATCAATATTTTATGAAAAATAAAATTACACATAAAATGTTAAGACCTTTATAGGTATTTTCAATGCATGTATTTCTGTAGAAATATACAATCAAAATTTATTTTTTAAAATATACTTGAAATATTACAATTTTGTATGGATAAACTACAGATTTATTATATGGTCAGTTTTATATGTTTTGTCATAATTTTGTCATTGAATTTGATTGTTTTAATTTCATTTTGATATATTTTTTGATAATTATATATAAAATATTTTTGTCCAAAATTCAAAACTATAACTCAGGTAAATTTGCATATGTCTAGATTCTATTCATGTTCCTCCATACTGTTTTGTCTCTGCCCCATCGCTCTTTTAAGATTCTAGTTAATTCTTAAATATTTTAAAATATTAAAATATGTATTTAAAATGCAGTTGTATATATGTGCATGTGTGTTTATTTACATTTATTTATATTCTTATTCCTTCATAATCATAAGAATAATTGTAGAATACTATACACTCTCTACCTGAGGAAGTAAAATTTTTTTAAAATAAATTTATTTTATTTATTTTTGGCTGTGTTGGGTCTTCGTTGCTGCACGCAGGCTTTCTCTAGTTGCGGTGAGCAGGGCTGCTCTTTGTTGCAGTGTGTGGGCTCCTCACTGCAGTGGCTTCTCTTGTTGCAGAGCACGGGCTCTAAGCACACGGGCTTCAGTAGTTGTGGCACACGGGCTCAGTAGTTGTGTCTCAAGGGCTCTAGAGCGCTGGCTCAGTAGCTGTGGCACACGGGCTTAGTTGCTCTGCGGCATGTGGGATCTTCCTGGACCAGGGCTTGAACCCGTCTCCCCTGCATTGGCAGGCAGATTCTTTACCACTGCGCCACCAGGGAAGTCCCAGAAGTAAAATTTATACTTTAAGACAGGACAAGAAAAATTACACATAAAATTCTCTTTGTGTTTTTTTGAGCCTCCTCCCTCCCTCCCTAATGTGCAGTGTGCATCTGCATTACACATTAACCAGAGCTCCTCAAGGTGGAAGTGCCTGCTCAATCGTAATGATCAGTTTTTTCCTTTCTTCTGCACTTAGCAGTGTAACTTCTTAAAATGGTGTTCATTCCCAGCTCTCTAGGGAGTCATGGTGACTTGCTGTTTGCTTTGTATGTGCTTACCTGGACTTTGTATCCTTGGTGGACTTTATGTAAAATATCAATATGTCATTTTGATGTACAATCCTCTCAAAAATGTATATGACTGTGCCTTCAACTTCTAACAGGTAGAGCAGTTCTCAGACCTTTCTGAGAATCTGCTTTCCAGCTTATAATCTTCAGTTTGGCTTGAATAAAATTCTCTTTTTTTCTTTTTAACTTGATAGTTAATTGAATTTTTGTGAATATAACTCACCTCCCTTTTTTCACTTAAGAATATATCCTGGGGATTTCTCCGTCGGTCCAGTGACTCTGTGCCTCCACTGCAGGGGTCACAGGTTTAATCTCTAGTCAGGGAACTAAGATCCTGCATGCTGCGTGGCCAAAAAAAAAAAAAGAAAACAAAAGAATATATCCTGAAGGTAACATCATGCGTGGGCATGGTAAGGAGGACCTTCATTCAAATTATGCCTGTAGAGAAAGATAGTATGTGAATGGTGCATCATTTATTCAAACAGCAGCCTTTATGTAAAAAAATCAATTTAGATGAATTTCATAGGAATTCCAGTTAATTTTTCATATGGATTCCAACTGATTTTTTAAAATTAATTAATTAATTTTATTTTTGGCTGCATTGAGTCTTCGTTGCTGCATGTGGGTTTTCTCTAGTTGTGTTGAGCGGGGGCTCCTCTTCATTGTGGTGCATGGGCTTCTCATTGTGGTGGCTTCTCTTGTTGCAGAGCATGGGCTCTAGGCATGTGGGCTTCAGTAGTTGTGGCACACGGGCTCAGTAGTTGTGGCTCACAGGCTCTAGAGCACAGGCTCAGTAGTTGTGGTGCATGGGCTTAGTTGCTCCATGGCATGAGGGATCTTCCCGGACCAGGGCTCAAAGCTGTGTCCCCTGCTTTGGCAGGTGGATTCTCAACCACTGTGCCACAAGGGAAGCCCCCAACTGATTTTTAACAGTTGCATAATCAATTAAATGGAGGAATGATATCCTACACAACAATTCACATGTAGCTGGGGCAATTGGACGTTCATAGGAAAAAAAAAACAACCGACCTCAACCTAAGCCTCAAACAATATACAAAAATTAACTCAAAATAAATCACAGATTTGAATCTAAATTGTAAAACAATTTAAAGAAATTTAAAAGAAAACATTTAAATTTCTAAAAATAAAATAATAATAAAGTAATTTAAAAAATTTTTTTAAAGAAAACATTAAAAAATCTTTCTCACCTACGACTAAGCAAAGAGATCTTAGACATGGCAACTGAAGTAAAATCTATGGGGAAAAAAGTTAAACTTCCTCAAATTTAAAAACTTTTTCTCTATTGAAGAACTGTGAAGAGGGTGAAAAGGCAAGCTACAGAGTAGGAGAAAATATTTGCAAACAAAATACTCAGTAAGAGCCTTGTTCTTAGAATATATAAAGAGCTCTTAAAATTCAACAGCAGTCCAACAGGAAAATAAACAAAAGACAGAACCTGAAGAAGAGAAACAGATGACAAATAAGCACATAAAATAATATTCAATATTATTAGGCATTAGGGAATGCAAATTAAAACCAGAATCAGATACATATATCAGAATGGCTAAAATGAGAAAAAATAGTGATGACGCTAAATGCTGGTGAACATGAGAAAGTGAAAGTTTTATACCTTTCTTGTGAGAATATAAAATGATGCAGCCACTGTGGAAATAGTTTGGAAGTTTTTTACAATAGTAAAAACGCACTGCCCGTATGACGCAGCAATTGCATTCCTAAGTATTTGTCCCAGAGAAGTGAAAACATAATAATACAAAATCTGCACACTGTACAAATGGGAGCTTTATTTGTGATAGTCCCAAACTGGCAATAACTCAGTTATCCTTCACCAAGAGAATAGTTAAATGAATAATGATATAGCCATAGCATGGAATACTACACAGCAGTAACATGGGATGACTGTTGATACACACAATGATTTGGCACGGATCATCAGTCCATTACACTGAATTTAAAAAGCCAAGCTTAAAAGGTTACAAACTATAAAATTCCATTTGTATAACATGTGTAACACAACCAAATGATAGGGTGGAAAACAGATTAGTGGTGGCCTGGGACTGGGAATGTGGGGGTGGCAGCGGGGGGAATAGGTAAGGTGAGGCTATAATGGTAGCACAAAGGAAACTTGTGGTGACAGGAAAGTTCTGCATCTTGAATTTGGTGGTATTGCATAGAACTATACACAGGTACACATACATACAAGTACATATAAAACTGGTGTAATCTGAAAAAAACCTGTGGATGGTTGCAACATCCTTGATATTTTGTTTTTGTTTTTTTTGTTTGGTTTTTTTTTGCGGTACGGGCCTCTCACTGTTGTGGTCGTTCCCGTTGCGGAGCACAGGCTCCGGACGCGCAGGCTCAGCGGCCAAGGCTCACAGGCCCAGCGGCTCCGCGGCATGTGGGATCTTCCCGGACCAGGGCACGAACCCGTGTCCCCTGCATCGGCAGGCAAACTCTCCACCACTGCGCCACCAGGGAAGCCCCATCCTTGATATTTTAGTACATCTTTACAAACTGTTACCATTGCAGAAAACAGCACAAAAGTACATGGGACATCCCTGTACATTTTTTTTTTTGGCAATTTCATATGAACCTACAATTATTTTAAAATTTAAAAATAAAAATCATATATGTGTGTGTATATGTACATATATGTGGATATACACACATATACATACAGGATGATAGAGAAGAAAATGTGATATATCAAAATAACATATTGTCACTTGGCAATGAAAAGAGATGAACTCAGGAGTTCCCTGGTGGTCCACTGGTTAAGACTCCACACTTTCCCTGCCGAGGGCCCAGGTTCAGTCCCTGGTTGGGGAACTAAGATCCCACAAGTGGCATGGTGCGGTCAAATAAATAAAATGTTAAAAAAAAAGAGAGCGAGATGGACCCATGATTTACATTGATATGGATGGATTTCAAAACTGCTGAGAGAAAGGAGCCTTACCAACAAGAATACATACCAAATAATTCCATTTATATAGAGTTCTGTAATAAGTAACCTAATCTTTGGTGGAAAAATAAATTCAAACCATTGTTTTCTTTAGGACTGGGGGTGAGGGCTGACTGGGAAGGAGCATGAGAGGACTCCCTAGGTGATGGTAATGTTCTATATAACTCGGTAAATATCCATTTACAATTAGAGGATTTCACTCTATCTATATTTTATATCAAAATGATGGACTGTTAGGAATTCCCTGGCAGTCCAGTGGTTAAGAGTCTGGGCTTCCGCTACTGGGGGCCTGGGTTCGATCCCTGGTCGGGGAACTAAGATCCTGCAAGCCGCACAGCAAAGCCAAAATAAATAAATAAATAAACTGTAAACAAATATTGAACTCCATGATTAGCATGCTGAATTATTTAAGGGAAGTGTACAGATGTGTGTAATTTACTTTGAATGTATAAAAAAATAAGATGGATTTATGGGTGGATAGAGGATCATATCCAGGTGCTAAGTTTACAGCTAGCTGTCCCTTATGAAATTTATTCTATTTCGCTGTTTATTTGAAACCTTCACAATAAAATAGGGGAAAAAATCAATTGCAGATGGATTGCATATGGATTACAGAGGGATTTATCTTTAAATGGAAAAAACACTCAATGGATATAATTCATATGAACAAAACCTCTGAATTTCTCAATTACATTTAAGGGTTTAAAAAGTGTTCTGAGATCAAAAGTTTTGAGAACTTCTTGCCTAGAAAAATATTTGCTTATATGCATTATAATACATAGACAAAAACATGTATAGTATCATTGTTGTACCTGTCCCAAACTGGAAGCAACCCAAAGGCTCAGCAGCGGGAAAATGGCTAGATAATTTATGACAATAGAATTCTTAACAGCAGTGAAAATGAGTAAGACAGAGAACATGCAGTGACGTGGATGAGTCTTACAGAGATTTATTGTGTGAAAGAACTTAGACCAAACAGATTTCATAAGATATGATTGCATTTATACAAAGGTATAATACAGGAAATTTTCGACTATATGTCGAAGAATTATACACTACAGGGAACACTATCAGGAAAAACCATTAAATGATGTCCTAAAAAATAGAGGATTGGGGCCTCTCTTGTGTCTCTGGAAGCCACTTAAGAGGCAGATAGGGTTGAGGGACATCCCCTCCCGCCACTCTGAGAAAATAGAAGAGTTTACAGGAAGTATTTCAATCCAAAAGCTGCCATTGTGTGAGGGATCCTTTTTGAGAAAATAATTAAAGGCCTGGCTGAAGCAACTTGATGAAGAATCGAGTTTGTTGGTCTACCTTTGTGCCCAGTGAAAAGCATGTTGTATATTATGGACAACTGTGCAAATCTGAATCTTTCTTTAATGCAGGGGAGAAAGACTTCATGCATTTTACTGTTGTCCATTCCATACGTAACTAAACGTAAATTTAAGTTCATTAGTTTTAAATATTATTTGTCAGGCTTAATCGAATTTCCGTTTTGCTTCACAGTCTATAAACTCCCAGGGTCATCACAGCATGTGTAACAGCAGCGTCTCCTGCAGTGCCTTACCTTACTGAGGATTCTCAAAAAAGTGATTCTGAGAGTTGTGACCCCTATACCATGAGGAAGAGCTTTGATTACACCCTGAAACCTGGTACTGTGTCTTGGAATATAACAGGATAAAAAAGAGCAAACTATAGGGCACCTCACTAATCTCCAAATACCAGGTAAGTTTTGTGTGATTTTCCAAATTGACAGGAACTACATCTGAGAGGGTTTTTTTAAAAAAAAAATTTATTTATTTGGTTGCACCGGGTCTTAGTTGTGGCAGGTGGGCTCCTTAGTTGTGGCATGCGCACTCATAGTTGTGGCATGCATGGGGGATCTAGTTCCCTGACCAGGGATTGAAACTGGGCCCCCTGCATTGGGAGTGTGGAGTCGTACCCACTGTGCCACCAGGGAAGTCCCTTTTTTTTTTTTTTTAATGTGGACCATTTTTAAAGTCTTTACTGAATTTGTTACAATATTGCTTCTGTTTTGGTTTTTTGGCCCCGAGGCATGTGGGATCCTAGCTCCCTGACCAGGAATCTAACCCACAGACCACTCAGGAAGTCCCCATCTGAGAGTTTTTAAGATCTCTTTTGAGCAGATCTTGTTGCTGCTGGAAAATCTAAAATGAACAAGGAAAGGATAAATAGAAGCAAGGAGTAGCAAGGACTGAGTAAGAAGGGGTCTGAGCAAAGTCAGTATTTACTGTTACTTGGAGGTGGTTTTGCCTGGGAGGGGATCCCATCAAGGTAGGGTAGGAATTGTTTCCTCTAGGGGTGCGTCATGTTCCCATGTAAACTGAGATTAAACAGCGGGATCAAGCCCTAGACCACAATTTTCATTTTATAGTTATGAATTGGAGTAGAAAGTGACCCAATGTTTGCAGTCTGCAAATGTCATCTGGCAACCTTGGTTTACTAACTGGAAAGCATTTGGGTTGGTTTGACATGAAAAGTACTCACCCCTCTCCCAAATCTAAGTCCTGTGAGATTTGAAGTAATGGGAGAATTAAGGATTCTTCTTTGTCTACTGTGTATTCACAGCCAAAAAGAATATTAGGGATAAGAAACCAGGACCTACTGTATAGCACAGGAAACTACATACTCAATATTTTGTAATAACGTATAAGAAAAAGGAATCCAAAAAAAGATACATATTAACATGTATGTGTAACTGAATCACTTTGCTACACACCTGAAACTAACACAACACTGTAAATCAACTATTCTTCAATTTTTAAAAAAAGAATATTAGGGAATATATGAATTTCTATTAAAAAAATGGAAAAGGTAAACCCAAAATAGTGTGAGCAAGCTTTATAGTGGAAAAATTTGGTGCACAATTGTATACACACATGTGTGTATATACATTATCAAGAAATGAAATATATTGCCTCTGCATTCAATCTGATACAATAGGATGTTTTGTTTGAAATACATAGAGGAATTCCAGCCTCACACAGTTAATTGTGAATATCCCATGAAGTCTTTGGAAGACTCCCCTCTATATCCACAGGAGAATAAAACTGAGTAAAGAAACTTAAAAAAAAGAAAAATGAAATGTAGTTCCAGTGGTAATATAGAAAAGCCAAAAAAAAAAAAAGTGCCATAAAATCCCTGAGTATCTGACGTAAAATAAAATCTTAAATTGAAATACTTTTTTGTAAAATTTTTTGGTGGCGGAGGCCCACACTGCATGGGCATGTGGGATCTTAATTCCCTGACCAGGGATACTATTTCTGTTTTTTTTAATTTATTTATTTAGGCTGCGTTGGGCCTTCGTTGCTGTGTGCAGGCTTTCTCTAGGTGCGGTGGGGCGGGGGGGGTGCTATTTGTTGCGGTGCGCGGACTTCTCATTACAGTGGCTTCTCTTTTTGCGGAGCATGGGCTCTAGGCACATGGGCTTCAGTAGTGGCTCACAGGTTCTAGAGCGCAGTCTCAGTAGTTGTGACACACAGGCTTAGTTGCTCCGTGGCATGTGGGATCTTCCCAGAACAGGGCTCAAACCTGTGTCCCCTGCAATGGCAAGCAGATTCTTATCCACTGTGCCACCAGGGAAGTTTTATACTATTTCTAAATATCCTCAGCCATTCCTGAAGGACGTGGTAAAACTAGGTTCACGGTCTTTGTATAACTATTTACCTATAGGTCCCGATTTGGCTAAATCTAATAGGGCAGTTTCTGTTTTTTGTTGTTGTTTTTTTAATTCAATTTTTAATACATTACCTTAATCAAAACTGCCTCAGGGTCTTCCCTAGTGGCGCAGTGGTTGAGAATCTGCCTGCCAATGCAGGGGACATGGGTTCGAGCCCTGGTCTGGGAAGATCCCACATGCTGCGGAGCAACTAGGCCCATGAGCCACAACTACTGAGCCTGTGCGTCTGGAGCCTGTGCTCCGCGATAGTGAGAGGCCCATGCACCGTGATGAAGAGTGGCCCCCGCTTGCCGCAACTAGAGAAAGCCCTGGCATAGAAACGAAGACCCAACACAGCCAAAAATTAATTAATTAATTAATTAAAAAGAAAAACAACAAAAAAAACTGTCTCGGAGATGGGACTTCCCTGCCAGTCCAGTGGTTAGGACTGTGCTTCCATTCCGGGGGCATGGGTTCGATCTCTGGTTGAGGAACTAAGATCCCACAAACTGAGCGGTGCTACCTCAGAGAACTGGCACTTGGTAGACATTTGCATGTGAATAAAGAAGGAAACGGGTAATTTAGTGCCCTGTAGAGGACATATTACACCCTATGAAGAAAAAAGCAATCTTCACAAAGCGTAACTTAGAGAAACGCGTGTCATGGGTGATGAGCACGAAGGGGCTGAGAATCGGGAAACATAAAGCCACGAACACAGATGTGTTCACCAGCCATTGGGCAGGATTCACACTTAAGACTACACAGAAAGTCAAAATGGAGGAAAGAGAATAAAGTAAAACAAAGAAACTCACCAAGATTGGGATGGTGCCTGTGGCTCTGGCCTCGTGGGATGGTCTCAGGGAGAGGCTGTTGCTGTGAATGTGTTGGACTTGCTGCTTGTATCTGTGCAGGACAAGGATCATGGAGCCACTAGCCCAGACCATGAGACACAAAAACACAATGAAAAATATTATCCTTGCCAGCAGTGAGCTTGTAATTTTGTCTGGAGTAGGCTCAGAACAGTATTCATATACTTTTCCCAAACTTACATTTTTGGTGTTGCTTAGGCCATGCACCTTTATAGCAACATGCACATTTACTAGTAGATTCAGGATCCAGCGAGAGGAACAGCAGAAGCCAGTGTACTTTGGGATTCTAATTTTGACCTCCATCCACTTAGAGCTACTGGGACAAAGTTGTTTTTTTTTTTTTTTTTTGTGGTACTCGGGCCTCTCACTGTTGTGGCCTCTCCCGTTGCAGAGCACAGGCTCTGGATGCACAGGATCAGCGCCCATGGCTCACAGGCCTAGCCGCTCCACGGCATGTGGGATCTTCCTGGACCGGGGCAAAAACCCGTGTCCCCTGCATCGGCTGGCGGACTCTCAACCACTGTGCCACCAGGGAAGCCCTTTTTTTTTTAAATATATCTTTATTGGACTATAATTGCTTCACAATACTGTGTTAGTTTCTGTTGTACAACAAAGTGAATCAGCCATATGTATACATATACCCCCATATCACCTCCCTCTTGAGCCTCCCTCCCATCCTCCCTATCCCACCCCTCTCGGTCATCACAAAGCACCGAACTGATCTCCCTGTGCTATGCTGCTGCTTCCCACTAGCTATCTGTTTTACATTTGGTAGTGTATATATGTCGATGCTACTCTCACTTCGCCCCAGCTTCCCCCTCCCCTCAGGAAGCCACCAAGGAGGCAGGTAGTGCTGAGGGAAACCCCTCTGGCTACTCTATGAAAATAGAACACAAGTTTATATCCAGTAACGACCAGGAAATATTTCAGTCCAAACACTGTCATTTCCTGAGGGATCCCCTTGGAGAAAAGAACTAAGCAGTTGGCTAGGACGAGTTGGTTGGGGATTTGTTCTGTGGGTCTGAGACTTCATCCAGTGATCAAAGTGAAAGTATAAAAGCAAGGAAGTGAGGAGTTACCCAGGATCCCAACTTTCATCTGAGTGAGGAAGATAATCACCCAGTCTAGGTTAGTAGAAACCATCACATTAGTACCTGAGGGATAATGTTTAATTGTAGTCAGAAGAATCTTAAAAAGAAAAGACTAAAAAAAAAGACTATATTAAATCATATTCCCAAAAGTGTTCAATGCTTAACCTGACATTAAAAGCAAACTGAGGGCTTCCCTGGTGGCTCAGTGGTTAAGAATCCGCCTGCCAATGCAGGGGACACGGGTTTGATCCCTGGTCCGGGAAGATCCTTCATGACGTGGAGCAACTAAGCCCGTTCACCACAACTACTAAGCCTGCGCTCTACAGCCTGCAAGCCACAACTACTGAAACCCACGCACTTAGAGTCTGTGCTCCACAACAAGCAAAGCCATCACAGTGAGAAGCCCACGTATGACAATGAAGAGTAGGCCCTGCTCACTGCAACTAGAGAGAAAGCCTGTGCACAGCAACGAAGACCTGGTGCCGCCAATAAATAAAATTTAAAACAAAAAAACCTGAGAATGTCTTTATGAAAGCAAAGGTTGTTTTTTTTTTTATTATTGAAGTACTTTATGTAAAAGCACAGTTCTGAAAACAATGTAAAAGTAGGGTACCAGCAGACATACTCTGCCATATACACAGACTGTAAAACTTTGCAGCTGTAACAAATTAATCTGGAAATTATCTACACTGCTATGGAGTTATCATCAAAATGTATTTTAATTGCAATAAAAATCAGGGTGCAGGGAACTTCCCTGGTTGTGCAGTGGTCAAGAATCCGCCTGCCAATGCAGGGGACACAGGTTCGATCCCTGGTCCGGGAAGATCCCACATGCTGTGGAGCAGCTAATCCCATGTACCACAACTACTGAGCCTGTGCTCTAGAGCCCATGAGCCACAACTCCTGAGCCCACGTGCCACAACTCCTGAAGCCTGTGTGCCTAGAGCCCGTGCTCTGCAACAAGAGAAGCCACTGCAATGAGAAGCCCATGCACCGCAACGAAAAGTAGCCTCTGCTCTACGCAACTACAGAAAGCCCATGCACAACGAAGACCCAACGCAGCCAAAATTTAAATAATAAATAAATTTTTTTTTTTTTTTTGTGGTACGTGAGCCTCTCACTGCTGTGGCCTCTCCTGTTGTGGAGCACAGGCTCCGGACGCGCAGGCTCAGCGGCCATGGCTCACGGACCCAGCCGCTCCGCGGCACGTGGGATCTTCCCAGACCGGGGCATGAACCCGTGTCCCCTGCATCGGCAGGCGGACTCTCAAACACTGCGCCACCAGGGAAGCCCCAATAAATTTTTTTAAATGCTGTGGAAGGGGCGAGGTGGAAGCACAGAAACCATGTAGAAGATTGAGTGTGAGATAATGGTGGTTGTGACTTGGAGGGAGCAGGGTGGATGATGAAAAGTAGTCAAACCCTGGTAGCTTTGGAAGGTGAAGGCAACGGGACTCCTATGTGATAGACGTGAGGAGAGAAACAGAGGCTTCGAGGATGAGTCTGAGAATTTTTGCCTGGACAACTGGAATATGAGGTGCTCTTGAAATAAATAGGGGAGGTTGAAGTTGGAGTAGGTTTTTATTACTTTTTAAATTTTTTATTATTATTCCTTTTTGCCCACACCACGTGGCTTGCAGGATCATAGTTCCCTGACCAGGGATCAAACCGCTGCCCTCGGCAGTGGAAGTGCAGAGTCTTAACCAGTGGACTGCCAGCGAAGCCCCTGGAGTAGGTTTTTAGGGAAATAGAAACTTTGGATACATTTTTGTATGGTACATGTGATGTATATAGAATTAGTACTTTAAGTCTATTGAATTTGTTACAATATGCTTCTGTTTTATGTTTTGGTTTTTTGGCCCCGAGGCATGTGGGATCTTAACTCCCCAACCAGGGATTGAACTTGCACCCCCTGCATTGGAAGGCCAAGTATTAACCACTGGACTGGCAGGGAAGTCTCAGTACTTTATTTTGTTTAACAGGTAAAGAATTATGTTAGGGGGAAAATTAGTGTTGGCTTCCAAAAGTAAATTTTCTACATTAAAAAATAAAGTCAAGGGCTTCCCTGGTGGCGCAGTAGTTGAGAGTCCACCTGCCGATGCAGGGGACATGGGTTCGTGCCCCGGTCTGAGAAGATCCCTCATGCCGTGGAGCGGCTAGGCCCGTGAGCCATCGCCACTGAGCCTGCACGTCCAGAGCCTGTGCTCTGCAATGGGAGAGGCCACAAGAGTAAGACACCCGTGTACTGCCAAAAAAAAAAAAAAAACAAATAAATAAAGTCAAGATTTGGAAAAATAAAAGAAGGAGCTTGGTTATGAACCTATTCAGTCTCAGGTAACTGCCAGACATCTAAGGATAATGTCCAGTAGGAATTAGGTACAAATCTGAAATTTGGGAGAAGTAACTTGGCTGAATACATCCATTTGAGAACTGTTAGATGGTATATCAGTCATAAGACAGGGTGAGATCCCACAGAAACGAAATAAGAGTTCAGGATAGGAAAACAGGGAGTACAGAAAAGTCTCTTGAAAAACTGTCACACAAAAGTAAGAGACATGAAAGAAGCAAGGAGCATATTTGGCCAAGGAGTAGGCAGACTATTGTTTATAGAAAAGACAGTATTTACAATGCAGTTTGCAAAAGAAAAAAACAGAGCATCAGTGGTTCATATCAAACGAGATCTGATCAACCACAGGGTCAGATCCAGATTGGTCATTTTCTCCAGGAAGTTCTATCCCTTGTGCTTTTCCCACGTGAAGCTGTTTTGGTACATGCAGGTATTGTATTACCATGTTTTCACAGTAAATTGCATCTTTAATCACCTGAAAGATGATCATTTTTATCCCAAATTATGACAGGGTTTTGAATTTCCTAATATTTTGTTAAGGATGTTTTTCATCTATGTACATGTGGGTGTTGGTCTGCAGTTTGCTATTAACAGTACTGCCTGATTTTGGTATCAAGTTAAAGCTAATCTCACAAAACTAGCTGAGAAGACTTCCATCTTAAAAAAAATAATAATTTGAGTGGAATTGGAATTCTTTCTTCCTTAAATGTCTAGAAGTCATTAGTCATCTTGGCATGAAATCATAGTAGGAAAATTTTAAACTACCAATTCAATATCTATAATAGAGGGCACTTGAGATTTCTCATTTCTTCCTCAGTGAACCTGAGTAGTTGGAGTATTTCAAGAAATTTTTTTCTCAATTTCTGGTTTTTCTAGAGTTGTTGGAAAGTGTTTAAAATATCACATATAGGCACTTCCCTGGTGGTGCAGTGGTTAAGACTCCATGCCCCCAAGGTAGGGGGCCTGGGTTTGATCCCTGGTCAGGGAACTAGATCCCACATGTATGTCACAACTAAGAGTCTGCATGCTGCAACTAAGGAGGCTGCCTGCCACAACTAAGACCTGGTGCAACAAAATAAATAAATATCACATATAATCCTTTTAATGTCTTTAGTGCCATCCCATCTTTCATTCTTCGTATTGGTAATTTTTTCTTTTTTTCTGATCAATCTACCTAGAGATCAATTCTCTTGATCTGAAGGAGTTTTGGAGTTCACTGATTTTTCTATTACCTATTTTATTAATTTCTGCTCTTTATCCTTTCTTTCCTTTTGCCTACTTTGGTTTTTAAATTTTTTATTTTTTTTTAAATCAAAGGGCATGGTTTATTTATTTGTTTATCTATCTATGGATGGCTGCATTGGGTCTTCGTTGCTGTGCATGGGCTTTCTCTAGTTGGAGTGAGTGGTGTCTACTCTTCATCGCACTGTGCGGGCTTCTCATTGTCCTGGATTCTCTTGTGGAGCATGGGCTCTAGGTGCGCAGGCTTCAGTAGTTGTGGCACCTGGACTCAGCAGTTGTGGCTTGCAGGCTCTAGAGCTCAGGCTCAGTAGTTGTGGTGCACAGGCTTAGAGCGCATGAGCCACAACTTGAGCCCACGTGCCACAAATACTGAAGCCCACACACCTAGAGCCCATGCTCCACAACAAGAGAAGCCATCGCAGTAAGAAGACTGCACACTGCAATGAAGAGTAGCCCCCACTCGCCTGAACTAGAGAAAGCCGGCACGCAGCAATGAAGACCCAAGGCAGCCAAAAATAAATTTAAAAAAAAAAAGGTCTTAAAAAAAAAAATTTGCTGAGAATTTCCCAAATCATCAAGTCTTGGGTCTTTTCTGTTTTTCACGTCTTCCCTATATTTACTTTTCCCTATCACATTTTACTATAATCAGTAAGAAGAAACGAGGCCACAACTTTCAACACTTTTTAGAAATGTCCTCAGCTAAATGTCCATAAAAAGACTTGCACATGAATATTTGCAGCAGCTTTATTTTTATATTTAGAATCTGGGCGGGGGAACTCCAAATATCATTTAAGATATATTGATATGGTGTGGTATATCCATATAGAACATTACTCAGCAATAAAGAGAATGAGCTATAGATGATTCTCAAAATAATCATGTTGCAAGACAGCAGACAGAAGTAAACTTTTAAGGTTCCACTTAAATAAAATTCTAGAAAAGGCAAATTTATCTATACTGAAAGTCAATCAATGGTTGCTTAGGGGTGGTAGGTAAAGTATTAGGAAAGGCACTGAGAAAGGGTGATGGATATATCCAATATCATGACTAGACGATTTCAAATGTGTATACATATATTAAGGCTTACCAAACTGTACAGTGTGGGCAGTATACTGCATGTTGACTACAGTTCTATTCTCAGTCCCAGGATTCCTGCCCATGCAGCATCAGCTGAAGAGCCCAAGGAGGCACAGAAATTGAGGAAAACTACATTCTTTGCTCTGCCACTGACCCTGGTCATAAGAATGAGACAGCCCCAGAGAGCATGACAATCTCCATACATGATCTCATCCAGCAATACTGACTTGAATGTTTATGGATGTGTTTTTAGCATGGGCACACCCATTCTCCTTTGCAGCAGTCTCTCCAATCCCAATTATTCACACCCAGTGTTTCTGCATCAATTTTGTTTCCCTCCTGGACACAGTAAGCCTTACAGCCAGTGACTCCTGTACCAGATTCTGGCCTTCAGGGCATATGGCACTTGGCAGGTCCTGAGGAACAGCTGCCCCTCAACAGTGCCAGGGAATGTGGCATATATGGTGAAAACAAGACACTGAAGCCATGCTGCTCCCAAACATGTTGTAGGTTGTTACAATACCACCCTTCTCAAGGTGATGTCTGGACCCTCGAATAACTCTGAAATCTAGACAAAATCAGGCCCACAAAGCCCTGAATTCTCACCCAAGCTTTTGTCAGCAATGGAAATTAACACCAAGATTGGACTGAGAACTGTTCTCTGCCAACCTGTTCTATTTGAGGCACACAGTTGGGAGCCCACCACAAACAGTTTACCTCTTCAGTTTGGCAGAGTCTAATGGATTCTAAACCACTCCAGACACTAAAAAGAACCTCCGAGATTAAAGGTGGCTTAAATAATAAGGTATTTATTACCACACAAACCAGAGCAACATGAGTCAAGTAGTTATCCAGCCTGGGTGACTTGGAGGCTGGAAAAATTCATCACAAGTATCACATGAGACCAACAATGTCCATGAATAAGGTAAACCTTTTCTGCTACCAGAGCACAGCTTAGATCATCTTGGCTAAAGGTGGATCATGTCCATACCTTTTCCGGTCATAGGGAAGCAAATGAGGACCACCATTTAATTCAGATTTCTTATAATTTCCTCCAGGGATTGAAGAGAGCATGAAGTTCTGCCTCCCCTAAAAATATTAGGGTAATTAAGCTGGTTGAGTTGAGATGGTTTCAGCCACAGGCACTAAGAAATTTGGCAAGGAACCTGAGCAGGTCTGAAAGTGCAACATAGCTTCTGAAAGCTTCCCCTGCACCTGGCATTCATAAAATACTCCACAGTATTAATGTCCAGATATATGTGGTTCGACACATGATTGATGTCTCCCTCTCTAAAGGCAGACACAGAGCTCCTCGCCATGAGTTCTGTTGTGTTGGAAGCACTCCTAAAGCCTTCCGGCAGTGTGAACTTTCTGGTGCCTAATGAGATGGGAGCTTAAGCTATACGATTTCCCACATTCATTGCATTCATATGGCCTTTCTCCAGTGTGAACTTTTTGGTGCCGAACAAGGTGGGAGGTTCTGATGAAATCTTTCCCACATTTGCTGCACACAAAAGGCCTTTCACCTGTGTGAACTCTCTGGTGTGCAATAAAGTCAGAGCTTCGACTAAAGAATTTCCCACATTCAGTGCACTCAAAAGGCCTTGCCTCAGTATGAATTCTCTGGTGTTTAATAAGGGTATATTTGTGGCCAAAGGATTTCCCACATTCACTGCAAACATAAGGATTTTCTCCAGTGTGGATACTCTCATGCTGAACAAGTGTGGATTTGTGTCTGAAGACTTTCCCACAATCGTGGCACTTATAAGGCCTTGCTCCATTGTGAACTCTCTGGTGTACAATTAGGTTGGAGTGATGGCTGAAGTATTTGCCACATTCCCCACACTTATAAGGCATTTCTCCAGTGTGAATTCTTTTGTGCTGAGTAAGGTTGTCCTTGCGGCTAAAGGCTTTTCCACATTCACTGCACTCATAAGGCCTTTCTCCTGTGTGGATTCTCTGGTGCTGGACAAGTGTGGCTTTGCGGCTGAACGCTTTCCCACATTCATTGCACTCATAAGGCTTTTCTCCAGTATGGATTCTCTGGTGCTGGACAAGTGTATCTTTGCGACTGAAAGCTTTCCCACATTCGCTGCACTTGTAATGCATTTGTCTAATGTGATAGGCCTCCCCACTCTCAGTGCTCCTTGTTTTCCTCTTGCTGTGGGTGGCCTTTTGCTGGTGACTGCCCAAACTGGTCTGGAAGTTCTTCTGCTCCTCCTCACATGCAAAGGGCTTCTCTGACAGGTGAGGTTCTTCACAGGCCCTACAGTTCTTCACAAATGAGGTCTTGCCTTTGTCTCCTCTTAAGAGTTTCTCTATATTGTACAGCTTCTGGTGCTGGTCAAAGTTTACACTGAACCAGAATTGTCTCCCACATGCCCCACATGTGTAAGGTTTCAGTCCATGGTGTGTTTCTTGGTGTTCATCCAGGTGCAAAATATCTTTCAAGATTGGGCCACATAAGTCACAAGGGTGAGCCATCTGGGTCGATGAATCTGCCTTGAAAGTATGAACGTGTGACACTGCTACAGAAACACTCTGCTCAGAAGGTGACTCTTCATTCTCCACTCCATGCCAACAACCTGAAAGCAGAAAAATGCTGCTGAACAGCATGCTGTCTTCAGTGGGAGTGGGCAATCCCATCACAAATGTGTATCTAGCATCTAGCATACCCAGGATTGAGTCCACAGGGTTGCTGGCAGGACAGCAGCTTTGGGATTAGGTTAAAGAAAGAGCTGCTGCGCAGTACTGGACTCTGTGGGTCACAGAATGGGGAAGGCCTTACAGCAAAGACACAGGATGGGGTGTAGCTGAGAGAGAAGAGGCAGGCAAGATCTCCAACTCACACCTTGCAAATGACTTTTAGAAGGGCCTTGACTATTGGTGACAGGTGAGTACTATCCAGAAATGTTATGTCCAGGCCCAGAAAATATGATTTAAAACGAGTAACTGGTATTCAAAAACTATTTAAGTACATGCTTATGTTTCATGACACATTAACATTGTCCAACAGACGAGAGCACCACAGAGGGAGCAGTAGAGAGCACTGATGAGTGGGGTGGGCAGGCCTGCGTCACAGATCAGAATAGAAGTGAAAAGTATGTAAAGAGCCCAGAATGCGGAGGAAAAGAGAAATAAGGTATGGCCTATAGCCTGGGCACCAAACAGCAGTGCGCATAGGACAGGTTTCTGTTGCTATCTGAACCCATCCTTGAAGTTATATCCTGCCCAGACTCCCACTCACCAGGGCCTGTCCATGTCTCTTTTGTTGTGGCTAGTCAGGACCTCTCAATCAGGCACTCATATTTCCCCTGCTACAGTTCAGCAACCACAGAGGATCTAGAAGATACAAGTCACACAGGAAAGACAGGGCAAGCGAAGAGGAAAGCAATGGCCCAGGGTAGCCCACCCAGGAGAGATTAAATACAAAATGAAAACTTTAAAGGAACAATCTATGGGCCCCACAATCAGTGACCATAACTGTAATTCATGATAGAGATAGGCCCAAGGGAATGTCAATTAAAGAAAGGGGACATAATCTGGAGCAAAAAGGCATCATGAGTGTAGACAGAGCCATCCACCCAGGAAGAAGCCAGGCAGGGTAGTATCCACTGGGCTGACCATAAGACTCTTGACCTTCAAATCCTTCCTGGTAATTTTGGGGCAACAGAAGTCAGGAAGCATAGGGAGCATACCCAGCCAAGACCTGGCACCCAGAGGATGTATGTGAGGGAGTGCTCACGGTCCAGCTATAGGAAGGAAATCACAACTTCTAGGGGAAAAACAGGAAGAGCAGAACATAGCCCAGAAAACTGGGATATGCAGGGCCTTACCCAGGAAAACCATAAGAGCAAAGCATAGAAGGCACTGCATTGTGATATGAGAGTCTCTGAGCTTTATCAAGAGACTTCCAGGAAAAATACACAAACACACCCTCAAAAGTCACATGATCCTACATGAACAGCACAAGAGCACAAGGGTAGCCTCTCTCCCCAGGATTCCCAGTGTATCCACCACAATTTCACATTCCTCCCCAGCTCCCCAACGCAAAACAATACAGCAGGCCCTGGTGTAATTGATGCCTCCTCTTTCCTCATTTTCCATTAATCATTTCACCCAGCCTAGAACAAAAAGCAAGTGGACAGATAGACACACTGTATAGTCTGGGCCTGGCAGGCAGGAACCAACCCTTCTCCAGCCAGCTAGATCCCATGGGATCCAGAGATTATGCCTCTCATACACAAATTTGACCTCCACGTTCCCCTTAAATCCCTCAGTACCTGAGCCCCCAGGCCATGAATTCAGATTCCATCTCCATGGACACATCACTCTTTAGACCACACCTCCCTCGTTATCTAAGGAGGCTCCCAAAGTAGGTACCTCCCAGATGTAAACCTGCACATGGCATCCAGAGAATGCTTGGTTAATGCATCCAGGGTTACATCCATCACCAGTCAACAGCCTCCACTGTCATAGGTATTTCCAAACTCAGCTTTTAATTTTTTCCTTCCTTGATTAAACTTCAGCAATTCAGAAGCACATGCAGATTATGAGATAAAGCCAGACCTTTTCCACCTTGCTACTGCATGCTGGGGATACTATACCCTCATCAGTCACAGGCTTAACACTTACCACTAAACTCTCATTCAAAGCCCATACCCACTGGCCTTCTACCCCAAGCATAGTGACTCTGCAGCTGACCCAATTTAGCTCTGAACTAACCTACCAGCTCAACTAAAACTCCCCAGTCCCCACCAAAGGTCACCACAAAAACCTGAAAAGCACACGGAGAGGGGAAGAAGGACCAGCTTTGATCTTTCATGTCATCTCTATTACTGCTTTACCTCAGAATTCATCTCATGTCTACTTTCTCCCTTTCATCAACTGCCAGATCCTATTTTCCCTGCTCACTATGGACACTAACCTCCCTTTTCTTGCCTCTAAGGTAACTCTTACTTCCACTCCACTGTGCCCACTTCCTTTCCAGACCCCCAAAGGCACTGCCACCAAGACATAAAGGTTCTCTCTCTAAATCTGATACACAGCTCTACCCTAATCACATACTGGCTGTCACCTTGTGGATGTCTCCAACTTGAATCCCTCCTCTGAACTCCATACCCATGTGTCCAGCTGTCCACTTGATACGTCAACTCAGATGCCTTTGGACCACTGCAGATTCAACATGATCAAAACATAACTCTGGATATTACCTCTGAAAGTTACTCTCACCACCAACTTCACTATTTCAATTGAGAACTTTTTCTTCCTTATGTCTTCTCAGGCAAAAAACAGTGGGGTCATCTCTGACTCTTTCCCATCTTTCTCTCACACTCCACATCAGAAAATCTGGTTGGTCCTACTTTAAAAATAAAAACAAACAAAGAAACCCCACCAGAATCCAAGCACTTGTCTCTTACCCCCGTAGTCACCACTCTGGCCCAGCCATCATCAGCAGTCCTCTTTACTACCCCCATAGTCTTTTCTTCACTGTGCAGCCAGAGAAACCCTGACCAGAATAAGATCACTCCCTTCTCTGGTCCAAACTTTCCATGGGTCCCACCACTTTCAGAACAGAAGCCCAGCTCCACAGGCTGCCATTTCAGAGCTGAAACCTGTCCCCTGCTCTCTGATCACTAGACATAATGGAGAACTAAAGTTCCCCGAAAAAGACCAGTTCAGCCTCAAGTAATGTAATTGCATATGATGGTTCCCATGGGCACTGTTCCATACTTCTTCCCATTACTTGCTGAAAATGGAAACCCTTCCATATAATTCCAGGACAGTTTGCAGGGCACAAGGCCTCTGGTGACACCAGGATCCCCAAACCCAATGGCAGGCAGAAGGGTAGGTTAAGATTCCCAAGACACCATTATCTGCCATAATGGGTTGCCAAGATCATGGTTGACTGAGGACCTGTACACTTTGCACTCACCTATGCAGGGATCTTAATCACTTCTGCCACCACAGCACTCTGGCAGGAAGAGGGAGCTGGGAGTGGCAGGTTACCACAGTGGGATCTCAAAGACAACTGTTCCTCTCACCCCTACCTTGCCCTTTGGTGAGGATGATTTCAGATTGTCTAACTTAAGATACTCAGACCTTAGTGCTGCCTCCTACCAGCTACGTAACCATGATCCAAGATTTCTCTGTGTTCTCACGTACAAAGCAGGGATAATGGTGGTATCCACCTAATAGGGCTGTCTGTATCAGACGTGTTAGTAGGCGTCAAGTACCTTTGAAATAACTTTTACCGTCCACATTCTTAACAGTTTTGCAAATGTTTTTCGCTTGAATGAAGTACATAATAGGTTCTTGTAAGTTTTGGGTTTGTTTTTAAGTCTTTAATAAAACTTGATATTTAAGACTTTTCATTGTAATCAAATACTTAGAGACAAGTTTTTCAATCATTTAAGCAGTGGTATAAATTTATCATACCTAAATATTTTTAATTTTTAACTGCCTGCTAACGTATACTTGCCAGGTATACACTAGATCCTTTCACCAAACCAGCCTACCTGGTATATATTCCTCTGAAGGTGAGCATGCTGGTGGCCCTTCATTAGAGGTGTTCATCATCTCTCCTCACCTGATAAGTCAGGGAACTGATTTAATAGTGCCCTGGATTGGGGTGGGGCTGCTCCACTAGCCTGGCTGACTTTTCCTCGGCTCCACAGAGGGGCATGCTGAGTCCACATAGTGACAAATTTATAGCACCTTACACCTTGCTCTCCATCTCAGGTCGGGTTCCTAATACCCTACAGCCCTCTCTCTCCTGCTGACACCACCCATAACCCTTTCGTATTCCAGGACCTCTCCTTTCTGGAGGAAATCTCAGGGACGTCCACCCCTTTTCCCTGTACCCATTCACCTCAGGGACTACATAAAATAACAACCTTAACATTCTCCCCCTAAATTTCATCTCCAGGCTTTGATAAGACCTCACTCCTCAGAGGTCTCCAGCCCAGCTTGTTGTGCAGAACTCCAGACCAGCATATCCAAATGCTTATGTAACGCCAATACTGTGAAACACTATGGATTTACCATGTCCTAAGTCCAACTCCTGTTCCCCCTGAAAGGTGCTTCCCTCGTCCAACTTACCCATTTCCATTCTTTCAGATGTTCAGGGAAAAACAAAACAAAACTTGGGTGGTCCTTCACATCCCTTTTTCACTAACAGCCGTATCTAACACACCAGAAAATTCTGTTGGTTCTATCTTTAAAATCTCTCCAGAATTTAATGATTTATCCAGTCCCAATCCCTCCCCTGCCACTGTTCTGGTACAGTCACCACCACAACGTTCCTGGAGTTTGTGGCCTCCTCACCGGTCTCCCTGCCTCCATCCTCATCATCTCCACCCCACCCTAGTTTGTTTTCCCCTGAGCTTTGGGAATACTTTTAAAAATCCCTGATCACGTCATGTTCCTCCACGGCTCCCAACGTCCTCCTAATGAAAGCACTCGCCTCACCCTGACGTTCCAAGCATTACTACTCACACTCTCTGCTTCCTTAAGATGTGAACACCCCAGTTTCCCGAAAGTTCCCGACTCAGTGACAACCCCAAGTCTTTGCTTCTGCTAGTGGCTCGGCGGGGTACCACTCTTAAACGTCTCACCACACTGGCTATTAGAAATGGCGGCTTGGGCTTCCCTGGTGGCGCAGTGGTTAAGAGTCCGCCTGCCGATGCAAGGGACACGGGTTCGTGCCCCGGTCCGGGAAGATCCCACATGCCGCGGAGCGGCTAGGCCCGTGAACCATGGCCGCTGAGCCTGCGCGTCCGAAGCCTGTGCTCCGCAACAGGAGAGGCCACAAGAGTGAGAGGCCCACGTACCGCAAAAAAACAAAAAGAAAAAGAAATGGCGGCTCCATCGCAAACGCCCTGGAGTCTGGACCAGAAGAGCCTCAATAGTCACCACTCGGGGTCCTACGATTCGAAGGTGGGGGGAGGGACGCGTCAAGATCCGGGGACCGCAGCACCCACCTAAGCCGGTCCGTCCCCAAGGCCGCCGCCATCACAGTCTGGACCACACAGATTCGGGACGGATCCCAGGTCGGAAACCGGGCATAGCCGTCGCTCGGCCAGGCGGCGGAATTCTCGCGAGAGCTGCCACCACCGAGCCACTCTGCATCGAGGACAGGGTAGCCTCTCGCGCCTTCTCACTTTCCGTCACCTCTGAATCGAACCACAGCTCCCGATGTTATGCTCTGATGGGTCGACCAAGAGCCAACAAAATGTCCGCCGCGAAGATACCGGAAGTCCCTCCCAGAAGACTTCCGCACGTACGGAAATACCCTTAAGAGTGCCGCCGCTGTGCGGCGCACGGGCTTCTGGGTAATGTAGTTCCCGCTGAGCCATCGGCCGCAGCGACTCGTTGACGCCCTCGCGTGGAACCACAAGGGACGCTGGGGCCTCGCGGCTCCGAGGACGGGGCGGAGCTTCACTCTTCTTAAGAAGCCATCGCCCAGTTTCCGTGTAGTGTACACTGCAAGGATCGAAGAAATGTTTAGAAATGTTCTCTCAGATATTCCCCAAAGCTACAAAACCTAATGGACACACCACATCAAATGTCACTTTGAGTCCACTCATATTTCCTTGTTTTTAAAATACTTACAGATGGAAGAGAGAAGCAAAGATGCAAATATGAAAAAATAAGTAAATTATACGATATGCTGTATGATGATAGGTGCCTTTGGGGAAAAAAGCTGGATTTCGGGGAAGAGCAGGGAATGAGACGGTGTAATATTAAATAGAGTAGTAATGAGAAACCTCATGGATACTTCAGGCAAGACTTGAAAAATGATTAATTAAGTCATGTGGCATTTTTGTGCATATCCAAGAACTGTATCAGCCAGTGTCATGTCCTAAGCAAAGCCAGGTGCTGATGCCCATGGAATTAGGTGAGTGAGGAAGGGAGTTTTAAAAAGGAAGTCAGGGACTTCTCTGATGGCACAGTGGTTAAGAATCATCCTCCCAATTCAGGGGACACAAGTTCCAGCCCTGGTCCAGGAAGATCCCTCATGCCATGGAGCAACTAAGCCCGAGCGCCACAACTACTGAGCCTGCGCTCTAGAGCTTGTGAGCCACAACTATTGAAGCCCACGCACCTAGAGCCCATGTTCTGCAACAAGAGAAGCTACCACAATGAGAAGGCTGCCAAAATAAATAAGTAAATTTATAGGAAAAAAAAAAATAGAGGTCAGAGGGACTTCCATGCTGGTCCAGTGGGTAAGACTCCACGCTGCCAATACAGGGGGCCTGGGTTCCATCCCTGGCTGGGGAACTAGATCCCACACATGTGCCACAACTAAAGATCCCACATGCTGCAAGTAAGACCTAGTGCAGCCTAAATACATAATTTCTTTTCTTTTTTTTTTTTGCGGTACGCAGGCCTCTCACTGTTGTGGCCTCTCCCGTTGCGGAGCACAGGATCTGGACCCTCAGGCTCAGCAGCCGTGCTCACGGGCCTAGCCGTTCCACGGCATGTGGGGTCTTCCCGGACCGGGCACGAACCCACGTCCCCTGCATCTGCAGGCGGACTCTCAACCACTACACCACCAGGGAAGCCCTAAATAAATATCCTTTTTTTAATTCAAAAAAAAAAAAAAAGGAGGTCGAGAGGAACATGGGCTAAAGGCCTGTGAAGTGCCTCAGGGTCTTGCAAAACTTTTGAATTTTCTTTAAGTAAAAGGAGGAGTCTTTCCAGGATTTTAATCAAAGATGGACACTACCTGACTCATAGTGTTGAAGGGTCATGTTGGCTGGAGAGTTGAGAATAGACTGCAAAAAAACAAGCTTAGGATACAGAAAATCAGTTAGATGACCACTGCAAAAATCCAGCTAGAGGATGGTGCTAATCAGGCTGGGGGCAGACATGGTGATGAAAAGTGGTGAGACTCAAGAAATAGTTTGAAAGTGGACCCAATCAGATTTCCTATGGGGCTGGTTCTGTGGTATGAGAAAAAGAATGAGTCAAGCATGATCCCTAGAATTTTTAGTCTCAGCAACTGGAAGGATGGGGTTGGCATCGACTGAAAATGGGAAAGCTGTGACCAGAGCAGAATTAAAAGAAAGCTCACACACTGAAAACACCAAATGCTGGTGAGGATGTTTAGCAACAGGAACTCTCATTCATTGCTGGGTGGAATGCAAGTGACACAGCCACTTTGCAAGACAGTCTTGCAGTGTCTTAAAAAACTAAACATAGAGTTACCATACAATCCAGAAATTTTGTTCCTTGGTATTTACCCAAAGGAATTGAAAACCTTTGTCCACACAAAACCCTGCACATCATGGATGGTTTTAGCAACTTAATTCATAACTGCCAATGTTCCATCTTGGAAGCAAGGAAGATGTCCAGGAGGTGAATGGATAAATAAACTGTGGTACATACAGACAAGGAAATACTATTCAGCTCTAAAAATAAATGAGCTATCAAGCCACGACAAGACATGGAGGAAACTTAAATGCATATTACTAAGGCAAAGAAGCCAATCTGAAAAGGCTACGTACTGTATGATTTCAAATCTGACATTCTGGACAAGGCAAACCTATGGAGACAGTAAAAATATCAGTGGTTACCAGGCCTTAGGCAGGAGGGAGGGATAAAAAGGTGGAGAATTTTTAGGGCAGTGAAACTCATCTGAATGGAACTATAATAGTGGATTGAAGTGTAAGCCCTGACAGTTGTTTTATTTTCTTTTTTGTAACGCAAGTGCCTGACGTAAACTGTTTGCCAAGGCATCAAAGAGGCATCCACTTCAAAGATGTCTATCTGTAATAAACAACATTGCTAGCCAGGTGATTAGATAAAGAGCCAGGCTGCCTTTCCCACTGGGGCTCCTTTGCTTTAGGAGCTGTTTGTTGATCTCAGTAACTGACCATTTGGGCTACTTGTTTTTTTCTCTTACTGTGCTTTAAACTCTTACTCTTATGTTTTTAATTCCCCAATAAAGAGTGAGCCCATGAAACCCTACACCCCCACTCTCGACCACAATAAAAGCAGAACCCCAGGCCCATGAACTCCCTCTCTCACCTCGACCTTGCTATGTGGATCCAGATGTTGTATGTAATTTCCAGGTTTGTAAATAATAAACCTATATGGACTTCCCTGGCAGTCAATTGGTTAAGACTCCACGCTTACACTGCAGGGGGTGCAGGTTCGATCCCTGATCAGGGAACTAAGATCCCACATGCTGCACGGCCAAATAATATCAATCAATAAATAAATGTAGTAAAAAACTGTTTAAAAGTAATAATAAACCTGTATTTTTTTCAGTTTCCTGGATATTGCTGAAGGGCATCTTGCAATCACAATGAGAAACACAAGAGCCAGTCCAACCACAGCATTCCTCACTGACAGACTGAGACCAACTCAGAACAATGGATACATGCCACTATACATTTATCCAAACACATAAAATGTACACCAAGCGTGAACCCTAATGAAAACCATGGTCATTGGGTGATAATGTGTAATTTTAGGTTCATCAATTGTAACAAATATATCATTCTAGTGGGGGGTGTTGATAATGGGGAAGGTTATGCATATATGGGGGCATGGGGTATATGGGAAATTGCTGTACGTTCCTGTCAATTTTGCTGTCAACCTAAAACTGCTCTAAATAAATAAAGTTTAAAAAAATTTTTTAAATGAAAGCTGAGAAGTTTGAAGATGTTGAGTGTGTTATGTCTACCAGATGTCCAGGAATAGGTTACAAAGTAGATCATTAGACAATCACTGGATTTTTGGATGGAAATATACATTTGGAAGTTTTGAGCTTAAAATGATATTTACAACCATGCCATTGCATAAGATTACCAATAGAATGTGTATAGGTTGTGTTAAATTCCCCTAATATGATTGTGTTACTGTCGATTTCCCCTTTTATGGCTGTTAGTATTTGCCTTATGTATTGAGGTGCTCCTATGTTGGGTGCATAATATTTACAATTGTTATGTCTTCTTCTTGGATCGATCCCTTGATCATTATGTAGTGTCCTTCTTTGTCTCTTGTAATAGTCTTCAAAGTCGATTTTGTCTGATATGAGAATTGCTACTCCAGGTCTCTTCTGATTTCCACTTGCATGGAATATCTTTTTCCATCCCCTCACTTTCAGTCTGTATGTGTCCCTAGGTCTGAAGTGGGTCTCATGTAGACAGCATATATACAGGTCTTGTTTTTGTATCCATTCAGCCAATCTGTGTCTTTTGGTGGGAGCATTTAATCCATTTACATTTAAGGTAATTATCAGTATTTGTGTTCCTATTCCCATTTTCTTAATTGTTTTGGTTCATTATTGTATGCCGTTTCCTTATCTTGTGTTTCTTGCCTAGAGAAGTTCCTTTAGCATTTGTTGTAAAGCTGGTTTGGTGGTGCTGAACTCTCTCTGCTTTTGTTTGTCTGTGAAGGTTTTAATTTCTCCATCAAATCTGAATGAGATCCTTGCTGGGTAAAGTAATCTTGGTTGTAGGTTTTTCTCCTTCATCATTTTAAATATGTCCCACCAGTCCCTTCTGGCTTGCAGTTTCTGCTGAAAGATCAGCTCTTAACCTTATGGGGATTCCCTTGTGTGCTATTTGTTGTTTTTCCCTTGCTGCTTTTAATATGTTTTCTTTGTATTTAATTTTTGATAGTTTGATTAATATGTGTCTTGGCGTGTTTCTCTTTGGATTTACCTGTATGGGACTCTCTGTGCTTCCTGGACTTGATTAACTATTTCCTTTCCCATATTAGGGAAGTTTTCAACTATAATCTCTTCAAATATTTTCTCAGTCCCTTTCTTTTTCTCTTCTTCTTCTGGGATTCCTATAATTCGAAGGTTGGTGCATTTAATGTTGTCCCAGGGGTCTCTGAGACTGTCCTCAGTTCTTTTCATTCTTTTTTCTTTATTCTGCTCTGCAGTAGTTATTTCCACTATTTTATCTTCCAGGTCACTTATCCGTTCTTCTGCCTCAGTTATTCTGCTTATTGATCCCTTCTAGAGTATTTTTAATTTCATTTATTGTGTTTTTCATCATTGCTTGTTTCCTCTTTAGTTCTTCTAGGTCCTTGTTAAATGTTTCTTGCATTTTCTCTATTCTATTTCCAAGATTTTTGGATCATCTTTACTATCATTATTCTGAATTCTTTTTCAGGTAGACTGCCTATTCCTCTTCATTTGTTAGGTCTGGTGGGTTTTTACCTTGCTCCTTCATCTGCTGTGTGTTTTTCTTTCTTTCCATTTTGCTTATCTTACTGTGTTTGGGGTCTCCTTTTTGCAGGCTGCAGGTTCATAGTTCCCGTTGTTTTTGGTGTCTGTCCCCAGTGACTAAGGTTGGTTCAGTGGGTTGTGTAGGTTTCCTGGTGCAGGGGACTGGTGCCTGTGTTCTGGTGGATGAGGCTGGATCTTGTCTTTCTGGTGGGCAGTTCCACGTCTGGTGGTGTGTTTTGGGGTGTCTGTGACCTTATTATGATTTTAGGCAGCCTCTCTGCTAATGGATGGGGCTGTGTTCCTGTCTTGCTAGTTATCTGGCATAGGGTGTACAACACTGTAGCTTGCTGGTTGTTGAGTGAAGCTGGGTGTTGATGTTGAGATGGAGATCTCTGGGAGATTTTTGCCATTTGATATTATGTGGGGCTGGGAGGTCTCTTGTGGACCAGTGTCCTGAAGTTGGCTCTCCCACCTCAGTGGCACAGCCCTGACACCTGGCTGGAGCACCAAGAGACTGTCCTCCACATGGTTCAGAATAAAAGGGAGAAAAAATAGAAAGAAAGAAAGAAAGAAAGAAGATAAAATAAAATAAAGATAAAATAAAGTTATTAAAATAAAAAATAATTATTAAGAAAACATTTGTAAAAAAACAAACAAAAAACATGGACGGACAGAACCCTAGAACAAATGGTGAAAGCAAATCTATACAGACAAAATCTCACATAGAAGCATACACATACACACTCACAAAAAGAGGAAAAAGGGAGAAAATAATATATCTTGCTCCCAAAGTCCACCTCCTCAACTTGGGATGGTTCATTGTCTATTCAGGTATTCCACAGATGCAGGGTACATCAAGTTGATTGTGGAGTTTTAATCCACTGCTTCTGAGGCTGCTGAGAGAAATGTCCCTTTCTCTTCTTTGTTCACATAGCTCCCGGGGTTCAGCTTTGGATTTGGCCCCGCCTCTGCATGTAGGTCTCCTGAGGGCGTCTGTTCTTAGCTCAGACAAGACGGGGTTAAAGGAGCCACTGATTTGGGGGCTCTGGCTCACTCAGGCCGGCGGGAGGAGGGGTACAGAGTGTGGGGTGAGCCTGCAGCGACAGAGGTTGGCATGACGTTGCACCAGCCTGAGGCACGCCATGTGTTCTCCTGGGAAAGTTGTCCCTGGATCATGGGGCCCTGGCAGTGGTGGGCTGCACAGTCTCCGGGAACTGGAGGTAGGGAAAGTGACCTGTGCTCGCACACAGGCTTCTTGGTGGCCACAGCAGCAGCCTTAGCATCTCATGCCCATCTCTGGGGTCCATGATGATAGCTGCATCTCGTGCCCATCTCTGAAGCTCCTTTAAGCAGTGCTCTTAATCCCCTCTCCTCGCACACCAGGAAACAAAGAGGCAAGAAAACGTCTCGTCTCTTCAGCAGCTCCAGACTTTTCCTGGACTCCCTCCCAGCTAGCCGTGGTACACTAACCCCTTTAGGCTGTGTTCACACCACCAACCCCAGTCCTCTCCCTGGGATCTAAGCTCCGAAGCCTGAGCCTCAGCTCCCAGCCCCAGCCCGTCCCAGCGGGTGAGCAGACAAGCCTCTTGGGCTGGTGAGTGCTGGTCAGCACCGATCCTCTGTGCAGGAATCTCTCCACTTTGCCCTCTGCACCCCTGTTGCTGCATTCTCCTCCATGACTCTGATGCTTCCCCCCTCTGCCACCTGCAGTCTCCACCCGCGAAGGGGCTTCTAGTGTGTGGAAACCTTTCCTCCTTTGCAGCTCCCTCCCACTGGTGTAGGTCCCATCCCTATTCTTTTGTCTCTGTTTTTTCTTTTTTCTTTTGCCCTACCCAGGTACGTGGGGAGTTTCTTCCCTTTCGGGAGGTCTGAGGTCTCCTGCCAGCGTTCAGTTGGTGTTCTATAGGAGCAGTTCCACGTGTAGATGTATTTCTGATGTATCTGTGGGGAGGAAGGTAATCTCCGCGTCCTACTCTTCCGCCATCTTCTCCTGTCTAGGTTGTGAAGAGAGAAATAACTGCTGATTGAGCTCCTGTTTATTACAATATTAAGGGAATGCATTTAAGAAAAACAAATCCAGGGAGTTCCCTGGTGGTCCAGTAATTAGGATTCCTTCTGGGCTTTCATGCTGTGGCCCATGTTCAATCTCTGGTTGGGGAACAGAGATTCTGCAAGCTGCACAACAAGCTAAAAAAGAATTTTTTTTAATTAAAAAATAAAAAAAAACAGGGCTTCCCTGGTGGTGCAGTGCTTGGGAGTCCACCTGCCGATGCAGGGGACACGGGTTCGTGCCCCAGTCCAGGAGGATCCCACATGCCGCGGAGCGGCTGGGCCCGTGAGCCCTGGCCACTGAGCCTGCACATCTGGAGCCTGTGCTCCACGACGGGAGAGGCCACAGCAGTGAGAGGCCCACATACCGCAAAAAAAATAAAAATAAATAAAATAAATAAAACAAATCCAGTATATTAAGAATATAAAGGAAAAAAATGGTGTCAAAAGCTCCTGAAAGGAACTTTAAGGAAAATCTTAAATTCATTAATGATGATGGAGTTGTGAAGATAAAAACTCTCATTAGAAAGATTAGAGAACTACATAGGAGTTGAGGTAATAGAAACAAAAAGAGAGAGAAAATGCTCATAAAAGTTTAGCCATAAAGCATGAGGGAGAGAAATGGTAGAACAGAAAAAAAATGTACTAGATCATAGAGTGAAGGGTAGCTATTTTATGAAGTACACAAATTTTATTGATGCTATTTGTAAAACAGATTAAAAGACTGAAGATCAATGATTGGTGGTTTATCATCAATAGATTTACAAAACCAAGAACAAAACCCCTCAGAAGCTAAGTCATGGGAAAATCATCCTTAGATGGCATTAATGGAGGGATTGACCCTAAATTCAGTGGAGGCATCACTACCTTCTCAACATAAGGGAGCCCATAAGATATTTTAGATTTGGGAGGCAGAGGGTATTGTCAAATAAAATCAAATAATGATTTTCTTTTCTCTGTATAAAGGCAGAATGTTAATATAGATAGAAGTAATCCTGGGGGAACTTTATATGAAGTAACAAATAGTTTTGAGATTCTTGAGGTTTTTGGTGAATATATTAAGCTAGGAACACCAAGCTGGGCAGGCAAGTAGCAGAAGTGGGGAAGGTCCTGCTGGAATAGGGGACAACTGGAGCATTCAGGTAAAGTCCTTGACCAGGATTTGGAATCTTTTAAATGATAGATCAGTAATGATAGCTCTTTAAGCTGATGGACTAAACATTTATAGATAATTAGTAGGACTAATTAGTAGGACAATTCAGGCTAGAAGAGGTCCTAGGTTATCTGGACATTCCCCAACTAAGTGATGTGAAGTTTGCAGGTGGTGGCAGTTAGTAAGACTAATAAGTAATCAAAATACAGAGTCTTTTTATCCAACAGGAGCAATGGAATGTTAGAGCAGTGATTGTTGAGTTCAGGAATTATGTAGCTTTGAAGAGCAGAGAATGTGTTTGTGAACCCGATGATGGATCTGGCCTTCCACTGTATCTGCATCTTATGCTCCCTGCAGTAAGCGGCTAGCATGTGCAACTGGGCCAAGGATTATTGGGGTAGGGTGCAAGTACACTTCCCTAACTGCTGGGATCTAGTGGTTGTGCTGTAAGGACAGTTCTCATTAGAACCATAAGTAGGAATTATATGTTCCACTATAAATGGCCTATGACACGCCATGAAGATGCTACTGAGTTCATAATAAGAATTCAAGTGGGGTGAGTCTACAAAGCGAAACTAAGATTTTAAGAAGCCCTTAGCATTCTGGATGTCAGATCAAAGAGTGCAGATTTAGGGTAAAAAAACAAAAATAGGGACTTCCTTGGTGGTCCAGTGGGTAAGACTCTGTGCTCCCAATGCAAGGGGCCCAGGTTCAATCCCTGGTCAAGGAACTAGATCCTGCATGCATGCTGCAACTAAGAGGTCTGCATACTGCAACTAAGATCCTGCGTGCCACAACTGGGACCTGGCACAGCCAAAATTAATTAATTAAAAAATAAATATTATAAAACAAAAACTTAAGATTAAAAAAAAAATTTTTAGAACTACAGTTCAGCTCTGCAATATGTGTTCCCTTCAAACAAAAGGCAACTTATAGGCATACCTCATTTTATTGTGCTTTGCAGACACCGAGTTTTTTTTTTTACAGATTGAAGGTTTGTCGCAACTCTGCGTCAAGCAAGTCTATTGGTGCTGTTTTTTTCCAACAGCATTTTCTCACTTTATGGCTATGTCACATTTTGGTAATTCTTGCAACAATTCAAACATTTTCATCATTATTATATTTGTTATGATCTTTATCAGTGGTGTCTGATGTTACTATTGCAAAAAATTATGACTCACTGAAGGCTCAGATGATGGTTAACATTTTTTATTTAGGAATAAAGTACCTTTTAAATAAAGTATGTCCATTGTTCTTTCAGACATCATGCTATTGTACACTTAATAGACTACAGTATAAACATAACTTTTATAAGCACTGGGAGACCAAAAAATTCATGTGACCTCCTTTACTGCAATATTTGCTTTACTGCAGTGGTCTGGAACTGAACCCACAACATCTGAGGTACGCCTATAGTGAGGCTTTTTGTAAGAGATGGTGGCTGAGCAAATGGAACATGGAGACTGCAGCAAAGGTTCTCTGGGCTGATAAAAGTGTAGGTGGAAATTGTGCAATGAGGAAGTCATCATCTATGGTCTTAATAAAATTTCCATGCAGAGACAATCCTAAAATTTAACTCCAAGTTTAATGGTAAATATTGATATGAAGATTTTTAAAACTGGTTTTAATATTTAAGAATCTCACAATAATTTCAGAGCCAAAGAAAGATTAATCAGCACTTTGTATTTTCTGAATTCACTTTAGATTATCAGGCTTCAATAATGTCATGTTGCATAATCTAAGTGCTACTGATTTCTCACTATACCTGGGAACAATTATCACATCCTAGATACTGCAGTTCCAAAAGTATTGTAGTTTGTAACAGCTGTGCTCTCTTGAGGGTGGTCTTTGGGTCTACAAAAAAACCCTGACATCCAAGGTACTTATTAGGACCACAGATGTCAGCAGTCTTTCCCAGAATGCCTTGTACATCGTATGGCTTTTTCTGACACCAAATATGTCATTCCATCACCAATTCTGCAGCACCAACTGGGTATCCTACAATTCAATTCAATTCTGACACTTAACTACTTGGAGTTAGTGCAGACCCCACCCATTAAGGACTCAGTCCCATAAGACTGCCAACCACAAAATGGGTTCCAAGGCTACTCCCACTTCTGCCAAGTCGACTACAAATCTGGTTTGATAATTTGCTAGAATGACTTATAGAACTCAGGAAAATGCTATACTTACAATTACAGTTTATTATGAAGGACACAAGTCAACAGCCAGATAAAGTGATGTCCAAAAGAACCCCAAGCACAGGAGCCTCTAACCCAGTGGAATCAGGGTATACCTCCCTTCCTGGTTGGATGTGTCTACCAACATGGAAACTCCCCAAACCCTACTGTTTAGGGATTTTTTACTAAGGTATCATTACATAGGCACAGTTGACTAAATCACTGGCCATTGTGACTGAACTCAATCTCCAGCTCCTTCCCCTCCCCAGATGTCAGGGGTGGGGCTTAAAAGTTCTAACCCTTTAATATCTGGTGACCAGCCCCCATGCTGAAGATCTGTACAGGCCTCCACCTTGAGTCATTTCATTATCACACAAAAAAACTCTTATTACTCAGGAAATTCCAAGGGTTTTAGAAGATCTCTGCCAGGAACCAGGGACAAGCATCAAATATTTACTTTTTTATTTTACCACAGACAGGAATACAGCTTAGACAAAAACTGTAGTAAGACAGACTTTCTTACACCATACTGTTCCCTGAAACCCTCATGAAACCTGTCCACCTGTTCACACTAGCAAAGCCAAATTCTATTTTCATTTTGTTTTTCAAATTCTGTTTTCAACTACTCCACATAGTGAATAAAACTGTTAAGATTAAAGGTGACTTAAACAATAAGATTTTTATTATTGTACAAATCAGAGCAATATGCAGCAGATCGTTCCCAGGTTGGCAACTTGGAGGACAGAAAATGCTTCAAAAGTTTCACCCCTAAGACCAACAATGCCATGAAGAAGGAAAGCTTTACAAGCCACCAGCAGTTCCCAGACTGGGTCCTTTGGGCCCAAACTGGGTCAGGTCCATGCCATAACTAGTTAGAGAGAAGGGAATGGGAACTCCCTAGGGGCTTCGACTACGATTTCCTCTAGAGAATGGGAGAGAGAGTACAAACATCTGTCTTCTCTGAGCATGCTGTGGTGACTGATGCACACTATGAGGACCTGCCAGATGGTAGAGGCGAGTTGACTTCTGCCACAGAATCTGGCAGTGACTTAATTATGGCAAGGTTCCTGAGCAGGTAAAATATGAAATGCTGCTCCTGAAAATTTCTCACATACCTGGAACTCATGGCAGATTGCTCCTCATAGAGGCTCTCTAGTGCTA
Organism: Delphinapterus leucas; assembly: GCF_059928025.1. NCBI lineage: Eukaryota > Metazoa > Chordata > Mammalia > Artiodactyla > Monodontidae > Delphinapterus > Delphinapterus leucas. The sequence goes on from NC_143148.1 coordinate 1,814,652, forward strand.
TCACACTGAGCAAAGAGATAGCAAATTCCCTGAAGGTCTAAGGCCATTATCTTATGTAGATTTCCTTATCCAGAAGGTATTTTTTCCACATTAGCTGAATTCCTAAAACTTAGAACTGAGTTGTGAGATTTTGGTGTTGAATCAGAGCAGACTGGTAACTGAAGGCTTTCTCATGTTGGCTGAACTCTTGAGGCCTTTATCTAGTGTGAAGTTTATGGTGCTGAATGAGGCTGTAGTTTTGGCTAAAAGATTTTCCACATTCACTGCATTCATAAGGTCTTTCTCCAGTGTGAATTCTCCGATGTAGAATGAGGCTGAAGCTTTGGCTAAAGGATTTCCCACATTCCCTGCACTCATAAGGCCTTGCTCCTGTATGAACTCTTCGGTGTTGAATGAGGCTGGAGCTTTGGCTAAAGGATTTCCCACATTCACTGCATTCATAAGGCCTTTCTCCAGTGTGAATTCTGCGGTGCTGAATGAGGCTAGAGCTTTGGCTAAAAGATTTCTCACATTCACCACATTCATAAGGCCTTGCTCCTGTGTGAATTCTCTGATGCTGAACAAGACTGGAACTTTGTCTAAAGAATCTGCCACATTCAGTACACTCATAAGGCTTTGCTCCAGTGTGAATTCTCTGGTGCCGAACAAGTTTGGATTTGCACCCAAAAGCTTTCCCACATTCGGCACACTCATAAGGCCTTTCTCCAGTGTGAATACGCTGGTGCTGAACAAGTTTATATTTGAACCTGAAGGTCTTCCCACATTCACTGCATTCAAAAGACCTTTCTCCAGTATGAAGCGTCTTGTGCCGAAGAAATGTGTGCTTGTAAGTGAAGGTTTTCCCACATTCACTGCACTCATACAGTCCTCCAGAGTGAATTCTTTGGTGCTGAACAAGTGTACGTTTGCAGCGGAAGGCTTTCCCACATTCACCACACTTGTAAGGACTTTTTCCACAGTGAAAGGGCTCCTCACAGCCAGTACTGCTGTGTATATTCAGTACTGCTTTGGGAGTGGCCTGGTACTGGAAAAGGCCCACAGTGTCCTTTCCACCCTCCCCACAGGTGAAAGGCTTCCCTGACAAATAGATTCCATAGCTCTTCACAAAGGAGGTCCTGTTCATACCCTTGCTGCAGGGTTTTTCCCCACTGTGCTCCTCCTGGTGTTGGTCAAGATTTGCCCTGAAACAGAATTGTTCCCCACATGCTACACATGTACACGATTTCTGCCCAGTATATGTTCCTTGATGCTCAGCCAGGTACAAAACGTCCTTCATGACAGGAGCACACATCTCACAGAGATGAGCTTTCTGGGTTGACAGATCTGGCTTTAGAGTCCTGATTTGTGGCATTCTTTCCTGAGAAACACTCTGTCCTGAAGGAGTCTTGTCATCCTCTATGCCACACAAACAACCTGAAAACAGAAAAATGCTAGTGAAGTACATGGGGACTTCACTTTGGGGACTGGTGGCAGCCACATCACAAATATGTGTCTGGCACACCAAAGAATGAATACATGAGGTGGTTTTCAGGATGACAGAGTTGGAGTCAGGACGAGGAAGAGGCTGTTTTGCAGTACTGGGACTCTAAAAGGTTACAGAAGTAGGGAAATCTCACAAGATGAAAAACTGTTAAGAATGTGATGCAGCAGAGTGAGGAGAGGCAGGCAGCTTTAAACTCACTCCTCACACCTTGAGCAGTGCTTTAGCTGCTGCTAACATGTGAGTGTTGTACAGAAATTTTTGTCCAGGGATAGAAAAATCCATTTGCAAATGACTAACTAGTTTTCAAGGACTATCAAGGATATGTGCACACCACCTGTTACATGTGAGCCAACACTGGAGAACACAGCAGATGCAGCAGTAGAGAAGAATAGGTAACAGGTGGAGGAAGGAAAGTTGGGTATAGCCAGGGGCCAGAAGTTAGAGTTAAAGTGACAAGCTGGCCAAGTATAAAGAATGGGGAAGAAGAGATGGAAATGAGGTGTGGCATCCAGCAGTGGCACCAAAACACTAGTTTGAACAGGTTCCTGGTATGATGTGAACACAACCCTGATGTCATGTCCTTGCCAGGCCCCCTCTAGCCCATCGTGCCACAGTGGGCCATTCTATGAAGCACCCAGGACTCTCCCCTGCAACCCACATTAACTACATGGGACTTAGAAAATTCAAATCCTAAGGGACAGACAGGGCAGGCAAGTGGCCAGTTCCAGCCCAAAGAAACATCACATAACAGAGCACAGAAAAGAAAAATAAATGTTACAAAAAGAACCTCAGATGAGGGTATCACAAACACAGCTCATGGTGCACCTAACTAGTGCCTATGCCCAGTGGCGTGCAATTCTTGGCACAGGCAGGCATGAAAGAACAGTCAGAAGAAGGGAGCAAAACCTAGGAACCATGGATCTGGAAAGTCACCCAACTAGGGAGGAGGCAAGCAAGATGGGACCCATTTGGCTTCCTACTAGGCTTCAGAGCAGCAGGTATTAGGTCTCCAAGGAGAGAAAAGGGCAGTGCAAACAACCCAGCCCTAGCAACAACAGCACCTTCCAAAGGAACTAGGAAAGGAAGTAGTCCCCATGGTTTGGATGCAGGAAGGACAGAGCAGCCCCTAAGGAAAAGCAGAAAGGCAAAGTCTAGCCCAGGTCATAGGGGTGGGTGTGCAGGCCTTACCCAGTGAGGATATAAGTGTAAAGATCTCCAGCATCACATCATGGTACAGGTGTCTCTGGGCCTTATCAAGGAGACTCCATTCCTCCCAGGAGAAGTACACAGCCACGTCCTCCAAAGTCACACTAGCCTGTCATGATGGGGACAGATGAAACCACTGGTCCTTTCTCCTGAGGACCCACAATCCATCCTGCACACATCCAGCCCATGCCCAAGTTTCTTCCAGGCTCCCCACTTCAGGTGAGACACCAGAACCTGATGCCATTGGTACTGCTCTCTCCTCATGGTTCCACTAATCACTGTGCCCAGGCCTCAGCAACTACAGACAGGTAGGCAGAGAGATGCCATCAGAGAGATGCTCAGGGACAGAACTGCATGGCTCCATCTCTTCCTGTCAGGCAATTTCCAGGGGGTCTTCCATATCATGCCTCACAATAAAATGTGGAGTCACCCATCACCCTTAAGTCTCCTGTACCAGGGCCCAGGGTCCATCAATTCATGCTCCCTCTCTCCACATGTACCTCTCTCACATCTCCAGACCCCACGGTTGCATCCTCTCAGCCACTGCCAACTCTCTGTCCCACACTATAGTCATCTTCCTGGACTCACCCCAGAGAACCTGGCAAATTCAAACAGAATCCAATTCTACCCAAGACCTCTGATGGATCCCAAAACACTTTGAAGGCCTTTCTGCCTGTTTCTAATTCTAGCTTCAACATTAGTCATACAGAACCATATGTGTATTTCAGATACCCATAACCCTCTCCTACTTCTAGGCTGTACTCATTCCCTCAGCAGCCACAATCCTCCTCTCTCCACCTAACCCCCATTAAAATCCCAGCCACAATGGTACCCACACTAAGCATAGTGATTCTCACAGATAACCACATTTTCCCATTATGTTATCTACATTATCTACTGAAACATCCCACCAAAGCTCACCACAAAATTCTAGCAAATGCATCTTATCTCTGTTAGTTCTCTGCCTCTGCATCTGTCTGTCTACTCTTCCTTTGGAAGTCTTGGACACCTGCCAACACCTCAGGCCCCACACATACTCCCTTCATGGCTATTTCTCTCCTACATCTGTGTTTATGATGTCCATAACCCCCAACCAGGTGCCCAAGCAATAGATCAATTCTTGGAACTTATACACTTCTTTCTGACCTGCTAGTAACAATATCACCATGGCCTGAATTCCACCTTCTAAATACAATCCATAGTTCCACACTGGTGCAGACACTAGCCACCACTTTCAGATGTCTCCATCCCGAACCACACCCCAGATTTCCAGATCTCTGTGCTGCCCACCTGATGTCACTACTCCTTTGTTTTCTGAGAAATCTCATAATTTTAACACAGCCAAAACCAAAATTCCTGATATCTCCAATGAAAATCACTCTTACTACTGATTATCTCATCTCAGTTAATTAAGCTTCCAGTCTTTCAGCTGCTAAGACCAAAACTTTAGTGCCATCACTGACTCTTACCATTCTCTCTCCCACCCTCAAAATCAGAAAATCTGGGCAGCCCTTCTTAAATAATGGATCCAGAATCCAACCACTTCTTCCAACTCCACAGCCACTACTCTGGTCCATGAACACGCACTAGGACTTCTGCAGTACCCTCCTCCCTGGTCATCCTTCCTCCTCCCAAAGACTGTTTTCCACTCTGTAACCAGATGGAGCCTGTTTATACCTAAGTAAGATCATCTCCCTCCTCTTTTCCAAATCTCCCATTACCTCCACAATAGATGCCCAACTTCTCAGACAGCCACATTACAAGACTGACTCCTGTACCCTTGCTCTCTGTTGCTAAAAGAAAGGAGACCTGCTGTGCCCTGTTCCCAGTTTGTGGACACACTACCAAACATTTGAACATGCTGTACCTGTTTCTGGGATAACCTTCTACACCATTTTTCACAGATGACCAGAAAGCAACTCTTCCATGAAACCCTTGGCCTGGACTAGAATGTGTCTAGAGGATTTCTCCCAGATCCCCAAACCCAATGGCTGGGAAAATGGCAGGTGAAGAGTCTCACGACACCACAATCTCAAGTTCATATGAGTGAGATCCAAGCCAGTGAGGGCCTGGGACACCCTCCACTTCCCTTTGTAGGTTCCCTAAGTGCTTCCTCAGTCATGGGGACCTGTGGGCAGAAGCAAGCCATAAAGGTGTATTCCAAGGGGCTCAAAACTCCCTGTACCCCTCGCCAGCCCTGGAGGCCAGATGACCTTGGGCTAAAAGACTAAACTCTCTGCTTCAGACCTCAGTGCTGCCTCTTCCCAGTTCTATGTTGGACAAGGACTCAACCTCCCTGTGCCTCACTACCCTCATCACCCCCATTCCAATCTGTTCTCCCTCAGAGTAGCTCTTGGAAAGCTTTTAAAACCCTAAATCAGACTATATCCCTCTTCTCTTCACAACCCACCATGGCTGCCAGGGTCCTCAGAACGGAGGTACAAACCCCTCAGCTTGACAGTGCAGGTGCGAGTCCACCTCACACTCTCTACTCCATGCAAATACAAGACAGTTCCAGGTTTCCCGAATCCTCCCTCCTCAGTCCCACCTCCAAGCCTTTGCACCTGCCGGTCCCCCCGCCTGTCACCCTCTCCCACGCACCATCACACTGTCAGAAACAGAGCCCATCCACGACCGCCTCACCGTCCTGGACATAGCGGCCTGAGCTGCGGGCACGTGGGCAGGGGATCTAGTGTCTGGTGGGGTGGGGGGGTGAGGGCCCGGAGGACGAGCGTTTACCTGAGGCGGGTCCCTTAGCGCCGCCACCGCATTCGGACTCTGTGGGTGGAGCTGGGCCGGTAGCGGCGGGAGAACAGAGGGGACCCAGCCACGACCGGCCTTATCCAGGGTCTGACGCGGGACACCCCAGGCGGTGTCGCCGAACTTCAGACCCGTCTCTGTGCAACGGGGACACCTCCACTTGGAACTCCTTAGCTCAGCCATCTCAGCCCCCACGGAGCGCTCTTGAACTAGAACAAATCCAGAGCAATTAAAATGGCCGCCACGAGGAGGCGGCCGGAAGTCCCTCCCCGATGAGAAGCGCATGCGCAGGAATGTCTTTACCCTGGGTTTTCATTGGCTTAGACATGCTGCCTCTCGGCACACAGTCCTCTAGGAAATGTAGTTCTCAGAGGTCTAGCTAGGGCTCCAGCTGGTGGTCCCACCCCCACAAATCCAGAAGCACTGCGAGGGATCTAACTAGGCTGGAGAGGAGGCTTTCGTTATTTCTTAGAGTGGCTGTAGGGAGACTTACGGGGAGTGTTGTCTGCAAGTAATCACTAAAAGTTTTCAGAAATACTATTTCAGACCCCATTAAGCATGTTCCCAGACGGTAAAAGTAATATTATAAGTGCTCCCAAAGTCTACAGACACATACTGGGCATATAACCTGAGAAAACCATAATTCAAAAAGAATCATGTGGGCTTCCCTGGTGGCGCAGTGGTTGAGAGTCCGCCTGACGATGCAGGGGACACAGGTTCGTGCCCCGGTCCAGGAAGATCCCACATGCCACGGAGCGGCTAGGACCGTGAGCCATGGCTGCTGAGCCTGCGCGTTCGGAGCCTGTGCTCCGCAACGGGAGAGGCCACAACAGTGAGAGGCCCGTGTACTGTTAAAAAAAAAAAAAAAAATCATGTACCACAATGTTCATTACAGCTTTATTTACAATAGCCAGGACATGGAATCAACCTAAATGTCCATTGACAGATGAATGGATAAAGAAGATGTGGCATATATATACAATGGAATATTACTCAGCCATAAAAAGAAACGAAAACTGAGTTATTTGTAGTGAGGTGGGTGGACCTAGAGCCTGTCACACAGAGTGAAGTAAGTCAGAAAGAGAAAAATAAATACCATAAGCTAACACATATATATGGAATCTAAAAAAAAAAAAAAAAAAAGGTTCTGAAGAACCTAGGGGCAGGACAGGAATAAAGATGCAGATGTAGAGAATGAACTTGAGGACAAGGGGAGGTGGAAGGGTAAGATGGGATGAAGTGAGAGTGCATGGACTTATATATAATACCAAATGCAAAATAGATAGCTAGTGGGAAGCAGCCGCATAGCACAGGGGGATCAGCTCTGTGCTTTGTGTGACCACCTAGAGGGGTGGGATGGGGGGATGGGAGGGAGACGCAAGAGGGAGAAGATAGTGGGGATATATGTATAGCTGATTCACTTTGTTATAAAGCAGAAACTAACACACCATTGTCAAGCAATTATACTCCAATGAAGAGTCTACAGATACAAATGGACAAACAATTCCATAAAGTCATTTGGACATAAAATATGTACATTGTTAGTGCCAACTAAAGAATGCTGCTAGCCATCTGGATCTATAAGGATTGAGTCACTAGCCACTGCAGTCACTGATCCCCAGCACACGCTGAAAATAGATCAGGGCAGAGGTAAGGAATGAGGCACTCTGTGCTCTGGGAAAACTGGCAGAACAGGCTTTCAGAAAGTTACATTTTTTTGAGGAGAAATTTTTTATGAATCTGGATTCTTGCATCTTCCCATTCTTAGAAAAACACCAAAACCATTAACTAAAATTCCTCGTGACTAGCGGCGTGTGGGATCTTAGTTCCCTGACCAGGGATGGAACCTGCACTTCCTGCACTGGAAGTGCAGAGTCTTAACCACTGGGCTGCCAGGGAAGTCCCCTGACCTCCTTTCTTTTCTCTTCAGAACAGTTTCTCAGAGCTATCTGAGAGGCTGTCTCCTGGGCGGTAGTTCTCAGTAAGATACTGAATAAACTTGATTCACAGCTTTTATTTATTGTTCTTTACATGCACGTAACCAACGCAGGGGATACAGGTTCGAGCCCTGCTCCGGGAAGATCCCACATGCTGTGGAGCAACTGAGCCCCTGCACCACAACTACTGAAGCCCACGCGCCTTAGAACCCGTGCTCCACAACGAGAAACCACCGCAATCAGAAGCCCACGCACCGCAACGGGTAGCCCCTGCTCTCTGAAACTAGAGAAAGCCTGTGTGCAGCAACGAAGACCCAACGCAGCCTCAATAAATAAATGCCTTTAAAAATAATAATAAAAGAAAGGAAGAAATGCAATACATGTCCTGCATCCAATTTGTGCCTTAGGAGAGGCAGTCCATGGGCATTGCCGGGGTGAAGATTTTAGTGTAAGGGGTGAAGTCAACTCCAACTTTGAGGTCTTGGGTTGGGACAACGTCATTTGAACTGTTATCATCTGAGGTGATGTCATCTCCAGCAACGAGCTCCTGGGCCAGGATGATGTTGTCTGGGATGTTGGATGGGACTGTCCCTTCTAAGAGGGTACCTGCTTGAGTTGATGTGGACCTCAGCATTTGCCATGTTTAGTTGAAACAATGGCTTCCTTGGAGGGTTGGAGCTTCTTGAAAATTGATAAAAGTACTCAGACCAGAAGCAGAAAAATCAAGTCACAAGAATGGTGTGCAGCTGCATTTGACAGGTTTTTGGTTTATTTGTGGAGGAAGTTTAGGTTTAAATTATAACTCCGAATGAAAAAGGAATGTCCTGGCAAGGCCTCATATTGTGGCGTTAATACATGTTGAGACGTGTGATTTTGATTTAACTGTGAGACAAGAGATTCCTAGAGGTTCTTGCTATTTTTACCAAGGGGACAATTTTTAAGTAATGACCCAACAGCTTATAAGAAATGTGGAGATGTGGCCATTGTGAGCCAGGTCATCCCATGCTAGGATTCTTGCCTGAAGTTTGCCCAAGGGTGCTGTCCCTTGGGTCCTGTGCTTTATCAGGGATGTCCTGGCTAAAGGATGGAAAGAAGCAACATTTCACTGAGCTCCACCATGTCTGATGGTTGGCAGTGCTGTTCATCTTCCACTGCAGTTCACTCAGTTAATCCCAAGGGGCTCTCCAGGTAGACAAGGGGCCTGAATGGAGGTGACCTTCCAGCACCATGGAATCTGGCATGTAACTAAAGACAGAGGATGCCACCACTCCTACAGGTGGAATATGCCAGAGGTTCCAGGTTTGTTTCCAGGCTGTTTTAATCTACGGAGGCCTCAGTAGCTGTGCTGAGCTTGGACTGTGTTGTTTCCATGACTCAAAGCATGGTGGGCAGCTGAATACAGAGAGTCACAGGCTCAGGGTCTGTGAGAGCCTCTATTTCCAGAAGACACAGGAGGTAGACAGTCATCGGTGTTTCTTGTTTTTTTTTTTGCAGTATGCGGGCCTCTCACTGTTGTGGCCTCTCCCATTGCAGTGCACAGCCTCCGGACGCGCAGGCTCAGCGGCCATGGCTCACGGGCCTAGCTGCTCCGTGACATGTGGGTTCTTCCCAGACAGGGGCACGAACCCGTGTTCCCTGTATCGGCAGGCGGACTCTCAACCACTGCACCACCAGGGAAACCCCATTGGTGGTTTTAATGGCAGACAGCATGGGCAGAGAAGGCCAGCTTCTTGTATCAGAAGCCCTTGGTCAACTTACAGCCATCATGTGTCCAGACTCCAGCAGGTTTAAGGAGAAACTGCCAAATCCTCTCTGGTAGAGTTTCTGAGGGCACTATCAGGAATGCCTGCTGATTTTAATTTGGAAGTAAAATTTGTAATGACGAATATGTTGGAGTAGCCAGGAAAAGGTGTATTGTATCCCTCTTAAGGTAGAAACAAACTGCAGTAGAGGCTATTGAAACAGGCACTGAACAGAATATGTCAGCCAAATCTATAGAGCAAAAAATATTCACCCGTTATTGATTGAACAGAATCAGTAACTTTTACTGGGTATTGGATATGGAACATTGATGAACAGGACCATAGCATTAAGGTTGTAGTAATCTATCAAGTGGTGCTCATTTTTTTCAGATTTAAGAACAAGCAAAATTGGACTGTAAATGGAGAAGCAGTGGGGTATAATCACCATTTTATTACACATAAGTTTTAATCCTTGAAGGTCCTGTTTTGACTTACAAGGGGTCACA